>NC_079437.1:11634448-11689448 GCF_903798145.1 Danio aesculapii | reverse complement strand
AATGTAACCCCAAACCATGATTTTTCCTTCACCAAACTTGACTGATTTCTGTGAAAATCTTGGGTCCATGTGGGTTCCAATAGGTCTTCTGCAGTATTTGTGATGATTAGGATGCTGTTCAACAGATGATTCATCTGAAAAGTCTACCTTCTGCCACTTTTCTAACTCAACTAGAAGTCAGGTTGTTATTTGTCTCTCTTTCAACTGAGATCAACGACAAGACTTTTGTCAGGTAGTGTAGATCTTAAAAAAAATATTAAGAGAAATAATTAAAAATAAAACTTGATTTACTGTTTATAATTACGTTTTTGAGTAATGTGTACATGTTTTGTTTTAGTTTTGCAAACTAGTTTACTGATGACGACATTTCTTTCAAATAGTAAAAGTGTTGTCATTTAGGGTATAAAATATGATGGCCGAGAGAGCTTCAACGTAAGAAAACACGCAAATATAGAAAAACGCATATTGACAGTCATGTGAATGCTAATTCCCATAATACACACTGTAAAAAACTAAAATAAAATAAGCAGATTAAAATTTGTTCTTATTTTATGCAGTTTGGGAGTTTAATCTTCTTCCAATAGCCTTTGATGTTGAAAAGGTTTAAAATGTTATGGCTTTTATTGACATTTAAATGTCCAGTGAAGTGCTTTAAAGTGGGCATTTTGTTCCTTTTGTTCGAGAATTTTTGTACAAAGAGAGTGCGAAACATCGAGTAGCCCCTCCCATTTAAAAAAAAAAACAGCCAGTAGCGTTTGGTTTGATCACAGCTCTGCCAGTGAGAGTGCTTAAGCTCAAGCACATCAAATGAAAGCAAATGAGGAGCGTCTTGAAGAGGGCGGGGCATGTCAGATACTAGATAGCATTTGATTGGTCAGAAGATTTGATGATAAACTAAAGTATGTGGTGAGGGGAAAAATTGTTGATTCATTTAGGCGGGAAGTGACAAACCGCAAGCTTTGGATGTTTGTATCAGCTTTATATCATTTTGTAGCACACTATCTTATAGATATCATATAGATTACATACTTATACTGACATCTGAAATACGTTATTTGACTTTTTATATTTTAATTCATGGGATCTATAAGTGATGTATTGCCTAAATTGGTTGGTGTTGTAAATTAAAGTACAAAAACCTGGTAATAACCCGCCATTACTTGTTCTGTTATTTTACACAACTAATTCTCAATTTTTCATTGAATTTCTTAAACAATGTATTGTTTCAAACTACTAAAATGTCAATCAAAGTCACTTTGTTAAATCGCACGGTTGAATTTTTAACATCAAAAGTCGACATAGCAGAGATCAAGGTCCCAAAATGCAGTTCACAACCATAAATAAATGGAAAAACCTGTGAACCACGAAATTTGGAACCTGCTAATTAATGAATATTTTTAACAGTGCAAATAGTGCAGACAAAAAGATAATTTTTGCTGCTTCCTGTTTCAAGAGTTCATACTTAGCTGATGATTGATAATAAAGCTTGTTTGGCATGCTGTCCTGGGGGAGAGCCCTGGTCTTATCAGATCCTCGAGCCTTGGGCTCCCTTCTATTAGCTGGGCAAGAGGGGAGTTTGAGCTCAGGTAGGTCTCGATGAATTCCCCTGAATTATTTCTGGCGAGATATATAGTTTGCTAAGAGCTTGACTATCAGGGCAATTTGGTATGTTCAATTTTCTAATTTACTCAATTTACTAGTGTGTTTTTTTGGACTGTGGGAGGAAACTAGAGAACCTAGGGAAAACCCATGTCAGCCCATGTCACGGGGAGACCGAGCAAACTCCGCACAGAAACGTTGACTGGTTTAGTAGTGACTTTAACCAGTGACATTCTTGTTGTGAGGCAACAATGCTAATCACTGGACCGCCGTGTCGCCCATCTAGAAACAAGGGGGAGTTCTTCTGAGGTAGATCTTCAAGACGAAGATACTGAGATAAGAAACTTGTTATTATTTATAGTGAGTTAGGAATCATCTGATTGGTGAATCATGAATTGGCTAATGTGGGACCAGCTGTGGCAAATCATAAGCATGTGATCCTCTTGAAACTAATTTATAAATCAACTTCGCTTAAAGTCTGCTGTGTTGTTTTTTTATTTTAACATCGCAGTCATACGATTCCTTGCTGTTTGTTTATCGTTAGCCTCAATAATCTGGCAGAGAGTACAATTAGCGTTAATTTACCACTGACTCTAAACTGGAGGTGGTCGGGTTTGTCACTTTTTTTAGGGTCGCCCGACACACTTCCATTGTGGTCTGCGCTATTTGCAGTGTGTTTCTGTGTTTGCATGTGTTGTGAGAATTTGTGTGTGCGTGTGTTATCAAACTGATGTTTGAAATCGGTTTGTAATTTAATGAGTTTTCTTAAAGGGGATCTAGTATGCAAAAAACACTTTTATAAAGGGGTTTAAACACAGTTGTGTGGCAACAGTGTGCGATTATAGCCATCCTCTAATGGTAAAAATTGATCATTAAATTTTCTATAATCAATTTGATAAAAACAGTCTACAGAAACACTTTGATTGACATTCTCCCCTAGTACATGTCATCAAAGCCCCACCCATTAGTGATGATCTCTCCCTCATTAGCATAAACAGCCCTGAGTTAGAAGCAGCCACCTGCCATTAGAGTTTGGAATCTGCCACTATGGTGACACGCAGGCATTTGTAGCGCCGCCCTCTTTTGAAAAGAGCCCAATCTCATTTGAATTTAAAGCGACAGTCACCAAAATGACACAATTGGGTTAAAGCCTAAAAGGGTCAGATTCTAATTATATATAATCATAATTATGTAATTATAAAACATCATTTGTGTGCTACTTTGAGCTGAAACTGCACATACACACACTAGGGACATCAGAGACTTATTTTACATCTTGTAAAAAGGGGCATAATAGGTCCCCTTACCTTGCAGCCCATTGAGCTCTCTCAGCCACCGTAATAAATTGACCAAATGGCCAAAATAACAAAAAAAATCATCGTTGTCAGTCGTGTTTACAATCTATGCTGTATATTTTTAGACAACTTCAGTCAAGAAGTTAATATTTGTCAGAATAGTAAAGATTTCCTATCACAACCAAGGAAAACATTTGTTATTTAGACAAAGCATGTCAAATCAGATGTAAATGTTAAGATTTCTTTTGTTTTAAATGTGAAAGAAGTGTTAATCTAATCTTCTATAGCAGTGTTTCCCAACCCTGTTCCTGAAGGCACAGTACAACAGTACACATTTTCAACCTCTTCCTAATCAAACACACCTGAATCAACTCATCAGAACATTAGAAGAGACTCGAACACCTGAAGTTAATGGGTCAGATAAGGGAGACATCCACAATATGTACTGTTGGTGTGCCTCCAGGAACAGAGTTGGGAAACACTGATATATAGAATACAACAACTGTTAGCATTGGACTCAAACACATTCGTTCATAAGCAAAAAAAAAAAAGCATTAACAGCGCCCTCTGCTGAAGAAGAAGTGAAGTGTAATTCTCTTTCTGGGTCACTCCAGTTTTGTCTTCTCAGCAATTCAACATCCAATAGTGGTTCATCCCTTCAAAACGATCCAAACGCAGGAGACATCAGCTTGATTATAGGGTTGTGTGTCTTTGGCAAAAGTACATTCGTCTGATAATCCACAGAAAACACACACACTGTTCGGGTCCTTCTAAATGGTTTTGTTCATAGAGCGATGTGCATATAAAAGCACAGTTATATGTAGTCTCATTTGGCTTTTGCTTTCCATTATTGTGAAAGTACGATATTGAAGTGGCGATTAAACAGCGTGAACATGAAATGACCAGAAATCCTTTGCCGACTCTCTCTCTCATCCCTTTATAAGATAGAAAACCTACTGTGTAACTAACATGATCTCCTCTGGGTCAGTTGTTTTGTTGTTTTTTTTTTAGATTTTTTAGCTTCACGTTTTCCATTTTCTACAAAAATAGGAGCCTGTTTTGTTTTGTTTTTCTTCAGGAGAAGCTCAAACAGGGGGAGTTTGGTTTTTGGAGATTCAGAAATTGCTGAAGATCTCGTGTTTCTTGTTCCAGTCCATCTGCGGCGCTCTCTTTCTGGCGCGTTTGGCGTGGGCTTTCTCTTAGCCTCGGCTGCCGTGGGGCTCAGATTCAAGCCTGTTTTCTTCAAACGGGTCCAGAAGGTGACTGCTTGAGTACTGCAACATACAAATACACATTATTCAGGATTACATTCATTTCTTATATTTATGTGTACATGCATATATAATCAATTTAATCCATAAATGTGTTTAATTTAGAGATATTTCCAGGGTTGCTATTAATCATACATTTTTGGGATTGTTTTGCTATCCAGAGCACATTTAGTTTGGCAGAAGGCAGATTTACGCAAATGTTTGACCATGGTTAGTGATTGTCAAACATCTGCTTTGTAAATTAAAATAAGTGTTGTGCTAAATCTACACCATTTTTGGTTTTTCAGTACAGATAGAAATTCAGAATATTACATTAATATCAAAACATCTCCATGGTGTTATTTAAAAAATAAAAATAAACATAAAATAATAAATATACATTTTTAAAATTAAAAATAAAATTATAAAAAATGGATGAAATTCAAGTTACCTTAAATTGTTAAAAGTAAAATATATCTCAACATGCAAACTATTTATTACATTATTTGACTACCCTAATGGTGCATTCACACCTGATGCGATTCGAGCAAATGATGCAATCCGAGCAAATGAGGGGGCGTGACTGATGCGATTCAAGCGAATGAGGCAGTGCGAATAATGCGATTCGAGTCAATGAGGCGGTGCGAATGATGCGATTCGAGTCAATGATGCGGCACAAATGATGCGATTCGAGCAAATGAGGCGGTGCGAATGATGCGATTCGAGTCAATGAGGCGGTGCGAATGATGCGATTCGAGTCAATGATGCGGCACAAATGATGCGATTCAAGCAAATGAGGCGGTGCGAATGATGCGATTCGAGTCAATGAGGCGGTGCGAATGATGCGATTCAAGCGAATGATGCGGCACAAATGATGCGATTCGAGCAAATGAGGTGGTGCGAAAGATGGGATTCAAGCGAATGAGGTGGTGCGACTGATGCGAATGAGGCGGTGCGACTGATGCAATTCAAGCAAATGAGGCGGCACGAATGATGCGATTCAAGTGAATGAGTCTGTGCGACTGATGCTAATGAGGCGGCGCGAATGATGCGATTCGAGTAAATAAGGCGGCAAAAATGATGCGATTCAAGCGAATGAGGCGGCACAAATGATGCGAATGAGGGAGCGCAAATGATTCGATTCAAGCGAATGAGGCGGCGCGAATGATGCGATTCAAGCGAATGAGGCGGCACGACTGATGCGAATGAGGCGGCGCAAATGATTCGATTCAAGCGAATGAGGCGGCGCGAATGATGCGATTTAAGCGAATGAGATACCAGATCTATTTTTACTTGTCAGACACCCCACATGAAAATATACTACAGTAATTAACAGTAAATACTATAGTGTTTTTTTAAACCATACTGACACTGACAGCTCTAATAGAGATAGAGATGTTGCACAATTAGCTACAGTGTTGCATTAATTGTTTTTTATGTATGGGCGATATATATTGCATCACCAAAAATGATTGAGGTCATGCTCATGTGTTGTGCAATAATTCCATATATTGATTAGTGTGACAGGCCTATTATTTAGGAATATTTTGATGTACAAATTAATAACAAATTTGGAAAGAGTCATAATAATATATATATATATATATAATATATATATATAATTATATATATATATATATATATATATATATATATATATATATATAAGAGAAAATAAGACAAACATGTGCATTAAATTCAGACCCAGGTTTAGCATCGTGTTCACCTGTACGTTGTTGTCCTGACTGCTGCCGTCTGAGTGTGTGGATCGCGAGGACGTCCCATTCACATGAGGGCTGGAGGAGCCGTTTGTTATAGACTCATCGAAATCTGTTTTAAGAAAGAACAGTGCTCAGATCAGCAAGGTAACTGTACAGTAGTAAAAGTAAAACTAAGATTAAAAGGACTGTTCAAAACATTTTCGTAACCAAAATAAAATAAATTAAAGCTGCAAACAGCGATGAAAGGGATCTCGCATCCGAGCTCACCACCGCCCGGTGGCTTCAGGTATGACAGAGAACAGTGGACAATAATAATTTAAGCGGACATATATTTAAAAAAATCTGAGAAAATCACTGATTTATGCCAAACTTCCTTCTGTCAGCAGGTGGCGCTATGACTGTGACTCAATATTGGCATATAGATGTCTTCAGGAGGGTAATTTCATCGAATCTGTGAATTTTCTGGCAGATCAGACAGATCAGTTTGGCTGAGTTGTAAGTATTTCCTCTTCCATTGCAAAGCCCTGAACTTGTCCACCTCGGACACGCTCTTCAGCGAAAACTCTAGATCTTCACAATTTAGCATCACAAAGGCCTTTGGACTAAACTAATGGAACTTGGATTCAATGTGATAAAGTTTGTAGGAGTTTGTTACAGAGTAAAACATGTCATTCCTGTTGCCAGCAGGTGACGCTATAACTGTAACTTGATAATTGGCATGTAAACGTGTGCAAGTCAGGACTCTTATCAATCGTGTGAATTATGAGGCAGATTGGAGAATGCATGCCTGAGTTATAACAACTTCCTGTTTCGTGGCGAATCATCAAAGTTTGTGAGGCTGCCAAAGACACACCCTTTGACGAAAACTCTAGATCTTCGCAATATAGCATCGCCAAGGACTTTAGATGACAATACCCAATTTTGGCATTGATCTGATAAAATCCCTAGGAGGGGTTCATTAAAGTACAACACCTGGAAATGGCAAAAACTGCACTTTTTCGGCGTAGGATGTTAAAAATATCCGACTTCTTACTGGGTTTGAGATTTCGCTCCAAAAGACTTTTTGTAGGTATTGGCATGTTTGATGTGTGTGCCAATTTTCGTACGTGTGCATGAAACGTAGCTCGGGGGCCAGTCCCTCTAATGTGCATAGGTGGCGCTGTCGAGTCATTTTGCCACACTCACTTCAAAAAAACAAAGGTTTCGTGAGTTTTTGAGCATGTTTAGACCCTCAAAAATGCGAATAAGCAGTAGAAGAAGAATTCCCATAGGGCCTACACTGTACAAAATGTGATTTCAACGGTAAAAAACTGTAAAAATGCTACAGTAAAAATCCCTAACCTGGTTAACAGTATGTTTTCATTAATTTATATGCGAATAACCGTAAATTGACTTTCCCAGAATTCCCTGCATGGCACATCACTTTTTATTGCTTTTTTGTTGACATTACTATGGATCTATTTAGTGTTTTCCCCATCAGTGATTTACATTAGAAGATTTATGCTACATCTAATGTTGAATACACAATGTTTATTTCATGACTTTAGGTTTATGCGTGTTACCCTACTGGTGTTTAGTAGCTGGTGTGAATGATACTGAGCACTTTTCTATCACTGATAATCTTTTCTGCTTGTGGGGAAAGGTTGTTTGTGATGAGCATTGGTTCATATGTAACTTTCTCATCACCTTCTGCATTATGGCGTGTAACGTGTAAACTGTGTATCAAAAGATATGTTGTTGGTAATTCCAAAATACAGACATATTACATCTATAAATTAATAAATACGGTAGTTTACCATAAAATGAGAAATTACTTTTACAGTTTGTACCGTATTTTTAACTGTAAAATACTGGCAACTACAGCTGCCGTTTTTTACCGTAATTTTACAGATGATTTTTTTACAGTGTACGCACCGTTCTGGTGCTCGGCCCCTAATAATTCATAATAAATGGAAAAACTTAAACTAAACGGGGACTAATAGTCACTGAAAAATATTAATAGCTACCAAAAATTCATAATAATTTTTCATAATTAATAAGCGCTCATTATGTGATGGAATATCTTGACCTGCTGTTACTGTTTATTAGAAGTAGCTGTAGATTTTTCCAACCAAAACAGTCCCTTATTTATCAACAGTTGCCAGAGCAGAATGAACCGCCAACTATTCCAGCATATTTTTTATGCAGCTGATGCCCTTCCAGCCGCAACCCAGTACTGGGAAACACCCATACACTCTCACATTCACACGTACACCACTATGGCCAAATTTAGTTACACTATTAACCAATTCACCTATAGCGCATGTATTTGGACTGTGGGGGAAAACCGGAGCACCCGGAGAAAACCCAAGAGAGCACGGGGAGAACATGCAAACTCCACACAGAAACGGCCAACTGACCCTGTAGCCGGGGACTCGAACCAGTGACCTTCTTGCTGTGATGTGACAGTGCTAACCACTGAGCCACCGTGCCACCCCCTTGTATGTATATGTCCACGATAAAGCTTCTCTATGTTTATCATTCACGAAAGAAGGATATGCTGACTCTTTAACCCACAGCTGTAGATCTACTGATCCACGATGAGATAATGAACACGATACAAAGAAACAGTGGCTGGAAAGGCAAGTGGATTGTGCTGGAATGACCCTTCCACTGAGCCAAATCATGATCCTGCCAAATCACAATTATCCTTAGAT
Organism: Danio aesculapii; assembly: GCF_903798145.1. Classification (NCBI taxonomy): domain Eukaryota; kingdom Metazoa; phylum Chordata; class Actinopteri; order Cypriniformes; family Danionidae; genus Danio; species Danio aesculapii. The sequence goes on along the minus strand of NC_079437.1, from coordinate 11,680,887 downwards.
GTCAATAGCCCGTTTAAAGTGTTTGAGTTAATTTAGGCTTAATGTGAGCCACATGTCAGGAGCTGGACTGCAGAGTACAACACATGGACTGGACTCTAGTGGACACGGACTGGGGTTTGGTGGAGAGAGTTCACAGATGCACACCTCTGTAGAGACAAAACTCAACATCTGTCTGTGTGTAAAACCTCACATACACAGCAAACACCCCCTCAACTCCCAGCAAGAGGAAAACACTGAAAAATACCAGTGACTGTGAAATACTGAAGCTCTCAGGCTGGAGAGCAGATGAGTTCATTGTTTAAAGTCGGCATGAAATCAACATTTGGTCAACTTAATTGTTTATGTCTATATTAGTGTTTGTTATAAATGATGTGTCTGTGCATTTTGTAAGAATTAATTTACCCACATAATCTTTAATCAAATAACACAATACTAAATACCTTCCCTCTGCCCTCAAAATGACGTAAAATGGGCTATCAGTCCTTTACGGCAGAGCTATTGGTTCTTTAGGGCGGGGCTATAAGTTGGCAGCTAGCTTTCTGCAACTCTCACATGGTCGCCCACTAAAGCTAAGCAGGGCTGCGCCTGGTTAGTACCTCGATGGGAGACCACATGGGAAAACTATAGGATATCAGTCATTTATGGCAGAGCTAGTGGTCTTTAGGGTAGAGCTATCAGTCCTTTAGGGTGGAGCTATCAGTCATTTAGGGCAGAGCTATCAGTCCATTAAGGCGGAGCTATCAGTCCTTTAGGGCGAGGCTATCAGTACATTATGGCGGAGCTATCAGTCCTTTAGAGCGAGGCTATCAGTCCTTTAGGGCGGAGCTATTGGTTCTTTAGAGCAAGGCTATCAGTCCTTTAAGGCGGAGCTTTCAGTCCTTTAGGGTGGAGCTATTGGTTCTTTAGTGTGGGGATATCAGTCATTTAGGGCGGGGCTTTCAGTAATTTAGGGTGGAGCTATCATTCATTAAAGGCAGGGCTATCAGTGATTTAGGGCGAGGCTATCAGTCCTCTAGGGCGGAGCTATCAGTTCTTTAGAGTGGGATATCAGTCATTTTAGAACAGAACTATCAGTCCCTTTAGGGCGGAGCTATCAGTGCTTCAGGGTGGAGCTATCAGTTTCTTTAGGGCGGAGCTATTGGTCCCTTAGGACAGAGCCATCAGTCATTTAGGGCAGAGCATCAGTGCTTCAGGGCGGAGCTTTCAGTCCTTTAGGGTAGAGTTAACAGTCCTTTATTGTGGCGCTATCAGTCCTTTAGGGCGGCGCTATCAGTCCTTTAGGGTGGTGCTATCAGTCCTTTAGGGGGGTGCTATCAGTCCTTTAGGGTGGTGCTATCAGTCCTTTAGGGGGGGCTATCAGTCCTTTAGGGTGGAGCTATCTGTCCTTTAGGGTGGTGCTATCAGTTCTTTAGGGTGGAGCTATCAGACCATTAGGGCGGCGCTATCAGTCCTTTAGGGTGAGCTATCAGTCCTTTAGGGTGGTGATATCAGTCCTTTAGGGCGGAGCTATCAGTTGTTTTAGGGTGGAGCGATTGGTGCTTTTGGGTGGAGGCGTGGCACCAAAACCCACCCTTAAACCCAATCGTCAATAGGGGATGAGCAAAACCATAAATACAGTACACAGTTGCGAATCACAACATTACACACTTAATTGAAACCAATATATCAAAAATCTGACAAAAAAGTATAAGAATGTGCACTTAAAGGGATACTTCACCCAAAAATGTAAATACTATAATCACTCATTTGAACTGTTCCAAACCTGTCTGAATTATATTTCTGGAAGATATTACAAAGAATGTGGGAAACCTAAAGCCATTGAATTTCAATTTTATTGCATATTGTGAACGTTGCTCTACAAAATGGTCATGAATGTTGATTTTGACTCAAGTTTCATGCTTTACCTTTGACGTGGATGCTGGTAGGAGTGATGCTCATCTTCTTGAAATGCTCGTCTGTATCTGGATCCACCACCAGCAAACGAGTTTCTTTCCGCCCATTCTTGATGAAGGGCCACAACCTCAGCATGTCTCATGCTTTCAATGTTCACTCCATTCACCTGCAGACAGAGGTTTAAAGGGTTAGTTCACTCAAAAATATAAGTTCTGTTATTAATTACTCACACTCATGTTGTTTCAAAACCCTGAGACCTTTGTTCATCTTCTGAAAACAAATTAAGATGTTTTAGGTGAAATCCCTGGAGTCCTCCATATTCAGCAATGACACTGTTTTCCCTTCAGTTTTGTCCTTCAGCAAGTGAAATGCAAGCTCAATCAGATTCAGGTCAGGTGATTGACTTGGCCATTGCATAACATTCCACTTCTTTCCCTTTGAAAAACTCTTTGGTTGCTTTGCAGTATGCTTTGGGTCGTTCTCTATCGGCACCGTACAGCGTTGTCCAATGTGTTATGAAGTATTTGGCTTAATAGGAGCAGAAAATATTGCCTGAAACACTTCAGAATTCATTCTGCTGCTTTTGTCAGCAGTCACATCGTCAATAAATACAAAAGAACCAGTTCCCTTGACAGCCATACATGCCTACACCATGTCACTGCTAGGGATCATGAGCCATTCCTTTCCTTCTCCATAATGTTCTCTTCCCATCACTCTGGTACAAGTTGATCTTGATCTCGGTCTATTAGGGTGTTCCAGCACTGTGAAGGCTTTTTTAGATCTGTAATCTAGCCTTCCTGTTTTTGAGGCTCACGAAATGGTTACATCTTGTGCTGAACCCTCTGTATTCACTCCGGTGTAGTATTCTCTTGATTGTTGACTGACACACATACATCTACCTCCTGAAGAGTGTTTCTTGATCTGTCCACTTGATGTGAAGGGTGTTTTTCCTCACCAGGAAAATTAATTCTTCGGTCGTTCACCGCAGTTGTTTTTCTGTGGTCTTCCAGGTCTTTTGGTGTTGCTGAGCTCACTTGGTGCGTTCTTTCTTTTAAAGAATGTTCAAACAGTTGTTTTTGGCCACACCTGATGTTTTTGCTATCTCTCTGATAGATTTGTTTTGTTTTTCAGCCGAATGATGGCTTGCTTGACTGATAGTGACAGCTCTTTGGATCTCATCTTGAGAGTTGGATAGTAACAGATTCCAAATGCAAAATAGCTCACTTGAAATGAACTCTGACCCTTTATCAGCTTTTTGTAATTTGGATAACGAGGGAATAACACACACCTGCCCATAGAACAGCTTAGAAGCCAATTGTCCTATTAATTTTGGACCCTTAACTAGTGGGATGCACAAATGCAAACTGTGTAATTCCTAACAGCGTTCACCTGATTTTGTAAATACGCTCAAGTTAAAGCTGACAGTCTGCAGTTAAAGCAAAATCTTGTTTGTTTAATTTCACAGTCGATTATTTGGTGTATAGCGCCAAAAATGTTAGAATTGTGTCAATGTCCAAATATTTATGGACTTATATATTTATTTTTGAAGATAATAAAGTACATTAATAAGTATATAAAAATACAAGTATAAATATCGAATGAATAAATACCAAATACACACACAAGTAAACCATACATTTATTATATATACAGTTGAAGTCAGAATTATTTGCCCCCTTTGAATTTTTTCTTTTTAAATATTTCCCAAATGATGTTTTAACAGAGCACGGAAATTTTCACAGTATGTCTGATAATATTTTTTTTCTGCTGGAGAAAGTCTTATTAGTTTTATTTCGGCTAGAAATTAAAGCAGTTTTTAGTTTTTTAAACACCCATTTTAGGTCAAAATTATAAGTCCCTTTAAGCTATATTTTCGACAGAATTAATTAATTAACTAATAATTTTTACTTCAACTGTACATACTGTTTTTTATATTATGCTTCTACTCATGAGCATACACCATGTTACTTTTTTAATATACGCACTCATAATTTTCATAATTAATATGAGTACCTTGTTTTTGAAGCATTTTAATGTCTGTAAAAAAATTTTAAAGAAGTATTTTAGTCAAAGTTTTTAAAATAAATTCCAGTACAAACCAATTTTCCCCATGACATATTTTATATATTTTTATGTAATATTGTGATAGGCATCAAAGTAAAAGTACAGCTATGATGCTTCATCTGTAAATATTTTAATCAGCAGATTAATCTAAGCTGATCCTCACTTCTGCCTCAGAGGCTTTAATCATATGTAAAAGCCTGATTTATGCCATGATAAACCCGTCCGCAGCCCTGCTCTCCGTTACTTAGCAACACGTTTTAGCTGTTAGATTTAAAGGGATAGTTCACCCAAAATGAAATCTACTCAACCTTTCTTGCTCCAAAACCCGTATGAATTCATTTCTTGTTGGACAAAAAGAAGACATTTTTGAAAAATGTTGGGAATCGGTAACCATTGACTTCCATAGTATTTGCTTTTCCTACTATGGAAGTCAATGGTTACCGGGTTTTCTTATTTTGTGTTCAACAGAACAAAAGAAACTAATGAAGGTTTTTTAAACAACTTGAGGGAAGGTAAATAGTGAGTGAACTGTTTCATGTTTTTGAGTGTACCGTCCCTTTAAATGCCGATCCGCTAAACAGAGGAGAGACGCTGAAGACATTTTAGCGAAATGACAGCAGAATCAATCAAAACAAAAGCAGGGTTTGGTAGACGCAGCGCTGGCCTTCTGCTGAAGTGTTTGTGCTTGGGACAGATGGAGCGTGTGCCCCGTTCAACTGAGCACCATCAAATATTAAAGTGTCCTGCTGCAGGTTTCAGGTGTCTGACTCCCAAAACTCACACTCTTTAGTTCAGAGACATGACAGAGAAAGTTTGACAGACTCCACAAGAGGAATCACAAAAGCGGGCAACAATTTCACTAAAATATCAACAGAAATAGATGTTTTGGTTAAGGAATATGTGGACTGTTCAGCAACATTATAATATTATGTCAATTAAGCACATTTTAGCTTTTTGTTAAGTTGCTCGTTACTGTAATACAATACTTGAAAAGTTATAATTCAATATATTTAAAACAAAGATATTTTAAATATGTATTTTTAAATAAAAAATTATTCATTTAAATGATGTAGATTTTAATCATATATAAACTGTGAAACATATCTGTATTACAAATATGAAATATAAATCTAAACAAATTTGCCTTAAAAAAAATCTAAATTGTTTAATTACCAAACACATCTGACAAAAGTCTTGTCGGCCTATCCATGTTTTAGGAACAACAAATAACTTGACTTCTCAGTTGATTATTTGGTATCAAAAGTGGCTTATACGAAAGGCAAAGACCTCTAGATTACGCCTATTTTAGCTAAATAAAATATGGTCATGCCTTGATTTTAATGATTTAATTAGGACAGTAAGGTCTGACTTTGCTTAGACAAACGTCTTGTTACTTAACAGAAATAATGCACAGCATTGAATATAAAGTCATGGTGCAGTGGAAAAAGAATGAATATTGTGTATGACTCCCATGAGCTTGGAGGACTGCATCCATACATCTCTGCAATGACTCAAATCACTTATTAATAAAGTCATCTGGAATGGCAAAGAAAGCGTTCTTGCAGGACTCCCAGAGTTCATCAAGATTCTTTAGATTCATCTTCAATGCCTCCTCCTTCCATTTTTTCCCCAGACATGTCAATAATATTCATGTCTGGTGACTGGGCTGGCCAATTCTGGAGCACTATGACTTTCTTTGCTTTCAGGAACTTTGATGTGGAGGCTGAAGTATAAGCAGGAGCGCTATCCTGCTGAAGCACAAATGTCTTGATACCTCAGGCTGTTGATGTTGCCATCCACTCTGCAGATCTCTCTCACGCCTCCATAGTGAATGTGACCCCAAACCCATGATTTTTTCCTTCACCAAACTATGAAAATCTTGTGTTCATGCAGGTTTCAGTAGTCTTCTGCAGTATTTGTGATGGATTTTGATGCAGTTTCAACAGATTGATTCAGCAGAAAAATCTACTTTCTGCCACCTTGTCAAAATGATCAACTAGAAGTCAAGTTTATTTATTGTTGCTCTTACAACTGGGATCGACGACATGACTTTTGTCAGGTAGTGTATTGTATTTATTTATGAATACATTCTCAAATGACAAGACAACATATTATTAAAATGCATAACATAAAGTCTACTATATTACATATTATAAAAACATTATAAACATATATGCAGAGTTAACCTCCATTTTTAGTATTTATAATTTATTTTTCCGTATAATAATATATTTGTATATATTTTCTAGCAATATGAAGTAGCTATATGTGTACTAAACATTGTTTCTCATCTTTGTTTATTTGCATATATTTAACATAAGGGTCAAATATCAAGTAAATATATATTATTATAAATAACATTATATTACAAATGTGATCATCCTTGTCATTAAAGGGCCCCATAGTTTGCCTCTTTTTTATGATTTAATAATAATATTATGGTTCTTCTGAGTGTGCCAGTTTAGGTTCAGTTTAAAACACTATTCAGATTTTTTTATTATAATGTGTTAAAAAGTGTCATGTTGGGGGCGTGTCCACAGGTCGCTGATTTAGGGGTGTGTTGCTTCACATGTAGATTAGTTTCGGCTTCCCGCCCAACGTAACAAGGGGGCGGAGCCATGAGCTCACCCACTCTGCGTTTGCAACAGAGACAGGCAGATTGAGAGAAGGAGCAGGAGTGAGAGGATCAGCAATCAGTCGTACATATACGACTCGGACACAGACCAAGCAGAGAGTACAAAATCATTTGTGTCTTTGTACAGTTTTACAGCCAACTGTGTGCTAGTTTCAAGTGCCGAGCTTGTACACCGAGACTAATAACCACGCACACTGGAATTAACCTTGACTGAGGCACCGGATGCACCGCTTGAAGCCGCGACACGGCACACCAGACACTCTCTGTGGCGCGGCAGAAACATGAAGTGTCCCGAATCATCGCGCCGTTGTGTGTAACCTATGTTTAGAATTCTAAAATGCATGGCGCAGCGTCAGGTACAGCAGCACCTAGTTAAGATCACAGGGAGCTTCTGTGATCGCGAGAAATGCAAACGGCTGAAGTATAAGGTAGACTCAATGAGAAGTACACATGTTTGCAAACCTACCTAAAGATACAACCAATAATTCCGATTAGAGCGATAATGTGGAGAATATTGCTCTTGTGTTGAGCCCAATGAGCCTTGCATCTAAAAATAGAGCTAGGGTGTTCCTTTAGTGATATCGCTTCGACTCACGCTGAAAATGGCGGACGTGAATCAACAAACTGAGGATATGATGACACGCCTGTCAATCAATATTGGTGGGTGGGGGGACCGCTCTCCTACATAAAGTTGCGGTCAATCTGAAAACCGCTCCAATTGGTCCACCGTTTTTTTATGTTGTAAAATTGAAAAAAAAGCACTGGGTGTGCTTATATCACCCCAATATGACGTTCTATACACCATACATGCACATATGTCCTGTCCAAACAGCTTGAAAAGTAGATTTTTTACCATAGTTGCCCTTTAATGTGTCATTAAAACCACAATACAAAAATACACAATACAAAAATACACATTAAATATTAAAAAATAAATATTTTTAAAGGAAATAGTGACTATTAAATCTATTAAATATATAATTATAATATTATATAAACACAACCCATCGTATTTATAATATATATTTTACATTATTGAATTATATAAAACACATTTAAAATATCTGAATATTAAAAAAAAACTGTTTGTGATTTTATGGTGAAACTCGACACTACATGATCTACTGAAATTAGCATATATTTAGCGAATATTATATTGCTATATCCATGATTTCCTAAAATAAAAACCTGTATGTTCTGATTCATAACTTTCTTCCTCATTTGCATTATTAAATTGAGCTAATCTAATCACACACTCGCCATGTTTATGATTAATGTAGGTTATGTGAACGCCGTGTTATTCCTGTGTTGTATTCAGCTCTCCTGATCTCCAAAGTAGTGCAGCAGTATGTTATTTAGCTTGACTCAGAAATATTTAGCGCGAGTCATCATCATATCAACCGCACCCACATGCATCTGAATATGATGGATGATCAGCATGAGTGTGAATTTAGACAGCGTGGGTGTATATCTTGCATCATCACGCTGTATTTTGATGCACATTATAGAAATATGATAGCGGCCTGTTATCAAGAAACAGCTTAAATCGGTTTAAGGCCGACCCTGCAGAGAAAACACTGCTATTTTTTAATTGCACATGTCGGTTCTGAGATTTTAGACTTTTTCCATAAAGTACTTTTGTAGTCTTAGTGTGTAGATTTCAATTACCATGTATAATTTCACTTTAGCATCACTTACAGTACACGCACTTACATATACAGTTGAAGTCAAAATTATAGCCCTCAAGTGATTTTCTTCTTCTTCATATTCTCAAATGGTGTTTAACAGAGCACAGAATTTTTCACAGTATTTCCTACTAGGGATGGGTAATGTTAAGTTTTTAACGGTATTACTACTTTTATCGATACCACTTATCGGTTCGGTACTTTTGAACGGTTCTCTTATCAGTACTTTGTGTAGTGTTTTTTTATTTTATGAAAAAAAAAACCCCAAATTGAACAGAATTAACAACACTTTATTTTATTACTACGTTTTTAATGTAAATAAAACCAATCATTGTAAAACAAATAAATAAACATTTTCCTGTAAAAGAATGTAGAATGGTTGAAGGAAAATGGCTCTCAGTTTATAACCATTCTGGTAGAAGTCTGGCAGAAGTCGTGATCTTTCTTGTTTAAGAAGAAAGTGCAGCTGAAAGACCCTCTTTGAGTTCCATAATGCAGTTAAATAATCAGATAAAGTTTAAGATTTTCATTAACACATTCATATAAATGAGTTAACGGTGTTTTGGGGGTAAACAATGTAAAAATAAGCTATTGTTAAAATTTCTTAATAAACGTAGTTTATTATTAGGCCAGTCATATGCTTTATTTGCAAATACAGCTAATGTAAAAGCATTTTTAATGTTAAGATTATTGAGGCTATATTGCAGAAAAAATACTGTTTTCAATCTAACCGAATGCGTTTATTAAACTATTAATATGATACTAATTTAGAGAGACCTTATGTGATTGGCGGCTAGCATAACAGTGTGGATTATGTTTAGCTAGGCACTCGAAAACTTTTCATTGTCTTTCTGCAGTTAATGCACTTTTGAAAGCTACTTTCACTCCAGCCAGATTGCTTGAGTTTCCTCTTATACAAGAAAACAACTTGTTGCGTTTGTTGCAACGGACATTGTCGGTGTCCACTCAGGAAATACAACCGTTTGGTTCACACCGCAAGCTTACGAGCTGTGTTTGTGTCACAAGCTATGTGTGTGCGCTTAGTGTGAGCCTCCACTAAGTGTGCGCGCACAGGCGAGAACTGTGAAGTCTTTTATACTTGACGCGCTCGCCGGAAAACACGAGCATTTCTCACGTGAGATTGCCAACTGTGCAGACGTATATCAAATATCGCAAATTAGAAAAGTTAGGTCAGTTAAATTATGCTACTGTGAGTAATGTTTATTCAGCAATAATTATCCAGTACCGATAGCAGAACCGTTAATGTCAAAGCTTATCGATACTTCGCTCTTTTATAATGTAGCACAGAGACCGATAAAGTAGAGTTTTGGTACCCATCCCTACTTCCTACTGTATAATACTTTTTTCTTCAGGAGAAAATAAAGCTGTTTTTATTTTTTAAAAAACCCATTTGAGATCAATATTATTAGCCCCCTTATTTTTTTCGATTGTCTAAAGAACAAACCAAAGAAAGCATTCTTGCAGGACTCCCAGAGTTCATCAAGACTCTTTGGATTTATCTTCAATGCCTCCTCCTTCATCTAACCCCAGACAAGCTCAATAATGTTAATGTCTGGTGATTGGGCTGGCCAATCCTGGAGAACCATGACCTTCTTTGCTTTCAGGAACTTGATGTGGAGGCTGAAGTATGAGTATATCTTGCTATAGAATTTGCTCTCTCCTGTGGTTTGTAATGTAATGGGCAGCACAAATGTCTTGATCCTTCAGGCCGTTGATGTTGCTATCCACTCTGAAGATCTCTCGCACGCCCCAATACTGAATGTGACCCCAAACCATGATTTTTCCTTCACCAAACTTGACTGATTTCTGTGAGAATATTGGGTCCATGTGGGTTCCAGTAGGTCTTCTGCAGTATTAGTGATGATTGGGATGCAGTTCTACAAATGATTCAGCAGAAAGACCTTCTGCCACTTTTCCAAATGATCAACTAGAAGTCAAGTTATTATTTGTGACTCTTACAACTGGGATCGACGACAAGACTTTTGTCAGGTAGTGTATATAGATAGATAGACAGACAGAATGACAGAAAGATTCTATGACAAGTTAGTTAAGCAGGTTTATTATTGAGTCCTTTGTAGTCTTTATAGGAAAGTGTCTGGTGCAACATGGAGAGGAAGAGGGAAAGAGTGTGTTACCTACAGGCGGTTTCACAACTGCCCGCACCTGTGTGAAGCACACTCAGCATCGCTTTGTTTTCTAGAAACATGGAGTGTTTATAAGAAAGTGTGTGGTGCATATGGAGAGCAAAAGGAAACTTTTTTTCTAGTTTCAGTTTTAAGATATGGTTGGATGAGAATATGTGTGTTGTTGTGGTCTGACCTCTATAAGTCTGTCCTGTGGTTTAAGTCCAGCACGGTCAGCGGGCGATCCAGGGTCCAGGGCCCGAATGTACTGGCCCGGTTTAGACTTCTCACTGTGCAGATTAAAGCCGTAACCTGTGTCGGAGCGAACCAGGAAACAAAGCCTCGGGGCAAGCTCAGACGGATCCCGCGTCGAGGACTCTGATGAGGGCTGAACATCCTGTCAAAGAAGAAATACAGACATATTTCAATATGCTCATACATATACAGTTGAAGTCAAAATTAGAAGTCGTCCTGAATCATGAGCCTCCTTATATATTTTCCCCTCAATTTCTGTTTAACGGAGAGATTTTTTTCAGCACATTTCTAAACATAATATTTTTAATAATTAATTTCTTATAACTGAATTCTTTTGTCTTTGCCATGATCACAGTAAATATTATTTGACTAGATATTTGTCAAGATACTAATATTCAGCTTAAGTGAGATTTAAGCACACTCAGCATTGCCAAAGACTATAGATTACACAAGACATGACATGTCACTCGTATAGTTTTTACGGGGAAAAGTGTAACGGTCAATATGGTGAATGAAGCCCCGCCTACTAGTACAGGAGCCAAACAGAGTTCACTAAAGACTAGCGATTCACTAGGGCAGGGGCTGAGTTATTGGGATGCAACTAGGTTTGTTTGACATTCAACAGTGTTTCACAATGTTTGAGATCAGTTTGTTTAGTTAATGTGAATGCTGTCTTCTGAACTCAGGAGTACACTTACAAACCATACCCGAGTCTATCTGAAAAGTGCGGTATGGTTTATGTCAGATATGAACACAACGCCACCTAATTATGAAAGTGAACTTTTGCCGATCACACATGAATTACTCAAACAGTGTATTCATTTGCTAGCTTATATTTTATTCACTTATTTATTTATTCACTTGCTTTTCTGACACACCTGACAAACTGCAAAACTATAGGTACACTTTTGCACCTAATGGAGACCTATTATGCAAAAATCACTTTTATAATGTGTTTAAACACAGTTGTGTGGCAACAGTATGTGAAAATAGCCAGCCACTAATGGTAAATATTTATTAATTCAGTTTTTTATAATCACATTTGATTAAAAGAGTCTGCAGAAACACTTTGAATGACATTCTCCCATTGTATATGTCATCAGAGGGGAAAACCCCTGCCCATTGGTGATTATCTCTCCCTCATTAGCATAGACAGCCCTTAGTGAGAAGCAGTCTTTTTGAATCTGCTGCTATTGACCTTATTCTTCATGTACGAGCGAGCGAGCGCAGTCATTTGAATCTTTTTGGTTCAAGACTTCCTGTCTCGTTCACTTTGATTTTTAGATGTTAAAAACAGCTCGTTTTGCTGCTTGATGCTGCAAACTGATATTTACTTATTATATTATTCTACTTTTTATGTATAGTCATGAACACACCTGTCTGTAGAGCGAGTAGTTTGACCGTTTTCTGCCATTTATTATTCCTAGTCATTTCTTCCATAGGAAACTGAATTGGGAGTTCTAAATCAAAGGTTGGTAAAAACAAGCGCACTTCCACATTGTAGAATAACATCAATACTAACACATAGGCATTTTTAGCTCCACCTTTTTTTCAAAATAGGGCTGGGAGTGCAATCTCATTTAAATTTAAAGCGACAATCACCAAAAACTGCACAGTTTGGATCAAAGCTTAAAAAGGGCAAGTTATAAAACATAATTTGTGTGCTATTTTGAGCTGAAACTTCACATACACACTCTAGGGACTCTTATTTTATATCTTGTAAAAAGATGCATAATAGGTCCCCTTTAAAGGTACAATTTAGAGCTTAGATCGGGCCCAGAAAATAAAACCTGACACTACCCAAGCCTGTGCACCTTGTGTCCGAGCCCAACCTGGTCTGATACATTAACTGTAATTATGGGCCCAATTTAAATCTGACTGTTTTTTAATACGTGTGCAGTTAACAGACATTCTTAACAACAATTCTGAGTTGTCTGAACCTCAGAAATTAGTTTAGATTTATCTGAATGAATACTGTAACAAGGACAAAGCATGTAAACTGCATTGTTTATTCAGAATGAGGTTGTTACAAAAGAGGACACTGAAGGCTGACTATCATCCTTTCTGCTATGACAAGCCGGCTTCATGTGTCTGTTCATCGTGGAAGTCCCCGTTTATTTTCAGAGTCCATGTTAACAGATTAGAGCTTTAAGACCAAAACAGAACGTTGTTAGTACAATAAGTATACAAGAACTTGGATGAAAGTGTTGTGAGTTAACATGATTGCATGTGTAACCCCGCCGGTCCAACACCACCCAACCCGCTCCGGGCTGGGATCGAACTGGCGACCTTCCGCATGGGAGTTGGTTGCTCTAACAAGCAGGCTAAAGAGCATGGCCTCTAGCATATGTCGCTAGAGCACCTTTGGAGGTCAGAGGAGTGAGGTTTACCTGCACAGCACTTACTAGCTGGCCTCCGTTACACATGGTATGGACCGTTGCCAATTAAGGAAAAGCAAAACTGTGTCGAGTAGTAAAAATTGCCATTGAAATTGTAGGTAAAGAACAAAGACAACCAAATGAAATGTATTAAATGAGAATTAAACAGAAAGCACACGTCATTATTGAAGACTGTTCCCATCCCTTAAATATAACATTTCAGCTCTTGCCATCAAAAAGACGTTTTAGACAACCTCAAGTAAAGAAAAATGTGTTTCAAATATCCGTTGTGCCGAGTGCCATTAGAATTATAAATATTGGGTTTTAAGTATGTACAGGGTTTTAAATGTGAGTTTTTAAATGTGATGACATTGAATGTATTTGTGTTGCCTGTTTTTTCTGTGATGTGTGTAATGTGAACGCTGATGTGGTTGTGTGGTGAAGTCAAAGATGAATTTCCACTCTGCGGATTTATGTGGAATGATTTTAGGAGAATCATAACTAAAAACTTAATATATGAAATAAAAAATAATATATAATTTAAAACTTTTATTTAATGTTTAAAATGCAAATCCAATTAGATCCACTTTATTTGGTAAACAAAGCAAGTCTCTCATATAATATATCTACTAAAAGAGGGAAAATATTACTGTACAAACTGCATTGTAAATTAATCATATGAAAATGTTCATATTAGTCAATAAAATTACTGAAATTAATTTTAAAAATGAATAAACATAAATTTACACACATTTACACAAATAAACAGAATCAATGATGGGCTAAAAATCTGCAGAATTTGCAGATTCTGTGTGGGCCTAGATGCACTGAATGATGTAAAACCCAATCGGGCCTTAAATTGTTCAATTGAAAAAATTGTCTGAAATGTGAATAAATTAAAAATGAACTAAAACTAAAAACTAAATCAAAACATTGAACTTAAAATAATTGCAATAGCCTAAACTCAGTCATGAAGGAGGTCTTATTTTAATTGAGCTATACACTAACAAAATAAAACACTCTTTAAAACAAATTCACTTTTCTGTCATGAAGAGCAGATGGAGATGAAGGAAGTGAGAGTTTGTGGTTCTTCGATATCGATCGTGAGCTCATCAGCGTAATGTAATCTTGCGGTCAACTCTTTTCTACCATTATACATGCTCAGAGGCTTCCGGAAGTTACATTTATGCTGAGTTCAGCCTGCATGATTTTCAAAGTAGTCGTGTCACGGATGTCTACACACTGCATGGGTAGTATTTTGTCGGTGCTGTGTTTACAGTGTAGCTTGGATCGGTACTGCATGACTTTACAACTTTGCAACTTTTACACACACTGCATGACTTTACAATTGGAGAATGACCGACAACTTTGTCTCACGCGAGAAGTGACATGGAAACAACGTGAGGTCACGTAGTATATCTTTTATTATTAACTACATAATAAGAAAGAAGCCTTTAGTGGGGTAGAAAATGTACTTATTTTGCTCACCTGGCTTTTGATGGCAATTAGCAATTTCTATTCAACTTTTTGTTGTGGTACTGCTCAGGTGACATGTCAAACAAACCAAGTACTGCTGCCAAATTTTCACTAGTTTTTCCTCCATTTTGTGGGTCCAAATAGACTGAAAAGAAGCACTTTTAACTTCTACCTAGACCTCCTGCTGGCCAGCAGATACCCATACTAGTGGATGCTGCTCTCTGATTGGCTGTAGGTGATCGCCAATGTTATTTTCAATCAGAACACATTTCACATGGCAGGATTTTGTATTGCCGACAGCTCCAGATATTTAGCATGCCAACTCATTGGGGATTCTCTCAGATTACGTCTTTGATAGTTCACACTGTGTGATTGTTACTCACGTAATCACCAATTTGCCTGTGATTTTAGGCATTTGTCGGCGATTTCTCAAAACCTGCCGGCGAGTCAAAATCTGGGCTAAAATCATGCAGTCTGAACTCGACATTAGAGTTAAATATAAACTAATATCAATGGTGCAACACTCAACTTGTAATGTGTAACTTGTGTCACAACTAAGCTGTTTGCACTACTGGTGCAACCGGGCCCCTGATTATTAATCCAAATGCTCAAACAATACACAAATCATAATAATAACACAAAATGAATTGCATGTGGGTGTAATTTTGTTGCTTTCTCAACAAATTCAACAATTTTACTTTAAATATATGAGAATGCCCTCAATAAAATGTGCACAATCTGCCACAGCCATCTAACAAGACACAAGCCACAAAATCTGCCATTCATCCAAGACGGAGGTTGTAAAAAAATTCACACAAAAGCGCCATAAAGGACTGTGTTTGACAATAGAGTTCACCTGGAAAATCGAGAGCAAGGTCATCAGAAGAACAGAAAGCACCGCATTATCAGCCTGCTCAAACACGAGCGAAAATAATAACCCCCATCACCATAGAAACCACAATAATTCATGACAATCATCGTAATTAATTAGTGCATTTAAAAGGAATTTCTACGCAGGTTAAGTGATTTAACATATTCCTACACATCTGACACATGAAGAAAAAATGTCAAGCACCTCGATTATGTTTTGCACATATTTGATATTTAAACAAACATCTAACATTTAATTAATACATTTCTGCTCATGAATCATTAGCAAAACACTCTAGAACAAATGTAGGGCTTGACTGGATGGCTGTGGTTTGCTATTGGTGGACATGGCTGTTAATACCAATCAGAGAAGAGAGAATTGGGAGGTTTTATTAGATTAAGGAGGACAGATTTAGAAATAAAATGTCCACAGATAAATCATTCATAATAAATAAGTAGTAGTAGTCTCCAAAAAATAAGAATTATATATTTTGATGTCCCTTCTTGCAGTATTATTTTAAGGTGCTTGAGGAGATTCCCCCAAAATTGGTAAAGTGCTTTGAGTATGCAGAAGCGTGCCCTGTCCAACATTAGCATTGACTGGGGAGGTTATTTTGGTCTCCCAAGGCACGAATCTAATAAATATGTGCGGCCCTTCTCTTGGATAGCCCCCTTGTGATCAAAAAAGGGGTTTACAGAATATAAAATATTGTATTCTTGCTTCAGAAATATAAAAAATATGGATTTTCACATGATTTTGTAGTAAATATTCTAGCCAACTAGACTATTTCTTCAAAGATGTTATTCAGAAATATTTAGTGTGTAGTTTTTTTGAGGGGAGGGGGCTTTTTCTTGACTTTTATTTCCCTAAAACACACTAACCACACATAATCTTTATTATTTTTTGATGCAAGCATATACATCCATCTTTGTTGCATATCATCAGGGCCAAATTAACCAATGGGCATTATGGGCACATGCCCAGGGGCCCGTGCGCATTTGGGGCCCCTGCGATGGGGTAAAAAAATGCAGATTTTGGAGTGTCTATTTAGGCTAAATGCAAATAGCGCACCTTGTTGGAATAAGCTATTTAAACGATTAACTAGAGATCATAACTAAAGAGCGCAATTAACAGCACTTTGAGTGGCGTAGCTCGTAAAGCGCATAGCAAGATGTTTTGACGTCATCGATCATCAACCGGTTCGAATCCAGCATCTGATAAACTAATTCTTCTTTTTTTTCCCATGTTTATTTTTAATAGAAAGCAAATATTTTTATTTAAAAATAAAAATAATGAGAATGTGATATAAAGTGACAAGTGGCTCATGGGGATTTAATAAGGTTTAGCTTACTTTATTTGTGTATAAACAGCATCTAAATAGTTCTTTTAAATCTAATACTATTTAATTATTTAAGTTATTTTCCACCTGCTGTTAAATTGTGGTGACATCTTAATATAACTAATTTGTATTTACAACGAATACTCTTGAATATATATATTTGTAGTACTGCTTCAGTGAACTTCAACAAGTATACTAAAACCATTAATTTTCATTCATTTTATTAGTATTTTTTTTATCAAAGTGTGCTTTAAATGCTTTAAAAATAAGTAAAATCTGTGTAGACTATAAATATATGTACTATATATCATTTATTTTTATACATTATAGATTCATTTTATTTAAAAATATTATATTGTTCTTATTTTTTAATTTAACTATAGGGGTGCAGCTGGGGTAGGGGGCCCAACAAGAATGTGCCCAGGGGCCTCTAAATTCTTAATCCGGGCCTGCATATCATTGTATCCTTGTACATGTTAGCCAATGATATTTTATAAGTAGAAGAAATAAGCACAAATGTCAGAGCATATCCAAAGGCCACAATAGTCCCAACACCCTCTTAGACTCCAGAGGGTTTATGTAATGAATTAAATGCCTTAATTTACAATGAAAGTACTCTAAATCATAGCAGATGAAAGTCTGCATATGACCAAACTGAAAGGGAAATGTCCTAGTTAAAGCATGCTCTATTTATTAGTACCAAAACTGCATGCAGTCACTCCTGAGAACAGCAAAAAAGAAAACATCATCATTAAAGTCAAGGAGCTGTGCGAAGAGCTGTTTTTATGAGAAGAGGCTCTAATGACAGTGAAGGTCGAAGGTTAAGGTCCTATCGGAGAGTCCATTAGGAACAGGATAGCGCAACAAATTCTACCATTTCCAGAAGACTGACTGCAAAAACAAACATTAGTGTTACAGCAAAGAACTATTCACTCACCAAATGTCCATTAAAGACCAGAACAGAAGACACTAAAAGAATATTAGAAATATGAGATTGCCCTTTATGATGAATGCATGTGCAACACAGGCTCACTGAGTGCAGTTTTGTAGGTAAAATGAACACTAGGGGGCAGTATGAAGTATGACACCAACAACTTTGGTTCCTTTTCACAATAATGATATTTATAAGAAAACATTATTAATAAATAAAGTATTACTTTCATGAAGTTCTTTGAACAACACATAATAAATACCACGAAACAACTTAATGTCGAAGATTTTTCGAATAGGTTTGCGTCACCTCTCTATCTGCATATGGACAACTTTTTCTGGCATGGTCGGTTTTCTCAGTACCTCACTTTGTATGGTGTTATACTGCAGAGCACTCGGGTTCGAGATGGTTCCACACAAAAAATAAATAAAAGTAATGCAAAATTAATGTAATTCTATGTGGTAGCAGTGGTCTTTTCTCTTTTGTTTGCTTCTGAAAATACTATTGGTGAGGGTTTAGCTTGGTGGTTCGCTTGTTGATCAAGCTCCGCCTTCTGCTGGACGTTTATAAGAAGAACGCATATCTAAATCATACAACAAAACGTACCCTAAGTAACACATATCAGATTTGCATGAATGTTGACAGCGTCCTCTAGTGGATTTGTCATCTGAAACGTGCAATGAAATGTTTCAAGAGCAACGTATTTTAAGCATCACGAAAATGTAGTCTGAGGCACATATTTACAGTGAGCCTGCGTTGTGCATATCTATGTTTTATACAAACTAAACCGTTATTATATATTTTATTGCTTACAAAAGATTCCATGGGTTAATTTTTGATATTATGTATCTAATTAAAGTACCAAAAGTATTTTATTTTTCTATGGATGGTAAATACAAGTCTATATCTTAAGGTTCAAAGTTACAAATGACATTTGTGAAATATAAAAATGTAAAAATAAATGTGCAACAATGTTCCATCTTCATTCAGTGTCAAAACACAGAGAGTAACATACTTTTACACAAATAATCTATAATAAATACATTTTACACAAATAATAACTATTTATATAAACAATCTTATAGATCTAAATATGTCTAGGAATATTTTTGGCTATATAAACTTATTATATCATTACACTAAATGACATTTTAGTGAACGTCTTCAGTAAATCATGCTAAAAATGTATGATTTCTTTTATTGTTTAGTAATAATAACAACAGGTCATTTTAAATATTTGTCTTCGACTTACATTCGTATATGCATAAATTCACTCCTTATTCATTCATTCGTTTTCTTTTGGCTAAGTCCCTTTCTTATCAGGGGTCACCAGAATGGAATGAACCGCCAAATATTCCATTTCGAATGCCCTTTCAGCTGCAACCCAGTACTGGGAAACATCCATACACTCTTATACACTACGGTCAATTTAGTCAATTCAATTCATTCATAGCGCATGTTTTTGGACTGTGGAGGAAACCGGAGCACCAGGAGGAAACCCACGCCAACACAGGGAAAACATGCAAACTCTACACAGAAATGGCAACTGACTTAACCGGGACTTAAATCAGTGACCTTCTTGCTGTGAGGGAGCAGTGCTAACCACTGAGCCACCGTGCCACCCATTCACTCTTTATTCACAATAAAATATTTAATCTAATTAATTTAATTATTTAATATTATAATATTATCATTATAAAATAAATCTCGACAATTCAACCTTTAAAACTAAGGGATATAAACATGATACCAACAAGCCATTATATGCACTAGTTTGAGTTAAAAGTCATGAATAGGCGGAGTTACCCTTAATCACAGAAACAGCTGATTGGCTGATTCACCTCTGCAGTGAAATTCGACCGGTTCAATTTCACAGCAGTGTATTTAAATAAAATTTCACTAATATTTTAGCATTTCCATACGAATAAAACATACACCTTTATCTAATACGGAAGTTTTATTCCTATAATTGCTAAATATATGTGTCTAATTTAGACCTGGCTCACACAATCTATTTCAGTATGCTTGGACAAGTGAATCTTGCTTTTGTACTTCTCAAAACGACATTTTTACAGTACAGAAGAGCTGCTTCCAGACATGTGGATGTTTTCATTGTCTGTGTTCACTCACTGTGGTTTGACCTGTTTGTTGGGATGAGAGTAATTGACTGACAGTCGTGTGTAAGATGATCTGGAGACGACAGAGCAACAAAGGCACACTGTTGAGAGCTAAAACAGATTACAGCATAACTGAAAGCACTGGGCTTCAAATCATACTATACCAGGAACTTACAGTAGCAAACATTATACTGAGTCAAAATATTAATGAATGAATGATGAATGTATTATCATGGATTATTCCTTCAAAAATAAGTACATTCAGACTATATATTTCATTAATTTAACCAAGCATGAAGACAAAGGAATTGTCTGTAGATCTCCAAAACACAAGGCTGGGGAAGGTTACAGAAAAATTTCTGCTGCTCTGAAAGTTCCAATGAGCACAGTGGCCTCCTACTTCTGTGGAGAGAGGAGAACCTTACAGAAGGACAACCACCTGTGCAGCAATCCACCAATCAGGCCTGTATGGTAGAGTGGCCAGAGGGACGCCACTCCCCACCTGGAATTTGCCAAAAGGCATCTGAAGGACTCTCAGACCATTAGAAACTAAATTCTCTGGTCTGATGAGACTAAAACTGAACTCTTTGGAGTGAATGCCAGGCGTTACGTTTGGAGAAAACCAAGCACCGCTCATCACCATCCCTACAGTGAAGCATGGTGGTGGCAGCATCATGCTGTGGGGATGGTTTTCAGCAGCAGGGACTGGAAGACTAGTCAGGATAGAGGGAAAGATGAATGCAGCAATGTACAGAGACATCCTGAACGAAAACCCGCTTCAGAGTGCTCCTGACCTCAGACTGGGGCGACGGTTCATCTTCCAGCAGGACAATTATCCAAAGCACACCGCCAAAATATCAATGTAGTGGCTTCACACCAACTCAGTGAATGTCATTGAGTGGCCCAGCCAATGCCCAGACCTAAATCCTATTGAACATCTCTGGAGAGATCTGAATATGGCTGTACACTGTCGCTTCCCATACAACCTGATAGATCTTGAGAGGTACTGCAAAGAGGAATGGGCAAAAATTCCCAAACACAGGTGTGCCAAGCTTGTGGCATCATATTCAAAAAGACTTGAGGTTGTAACTGCTGCCAAAGGTGCATCAACAAAGTATTGAGCAAAGGCTGTGAATACTTATGAACATGTGATTTTTCAGGTTTTTACTTTTAATAATTTTGTAACACTTTCAAAAAGTCTTATTTCACATTGTCATTATGAGGTATTGTGTGTAGAATGTTGAGGAAATAAATGGGTTTAGTCCATTTTGGAATAAGGCTGTAACATAAAAAAAATGAATCGCTATGAATACTTTCCGGATGCACTGTAAGCCTTAGCTGGATATTTCACTTCACTTAGAGCTGTGTTAGACACTGCATGGAAGGTCATTTTCAAAAACCCATAATAGGGGGTCTTTAAATGCACAATTTAAATAGCTTTTTAAAAAGGCATTTGACAAATGCTTTTCTCTCTCTGTTTGCCACATGCTTTGAAAATTAGTTGAAAATAAACCGAGTTAAAAAATGCCATTGGACAGTCCACACGTGGGAGCAACCAGTCAACTATTGCCTCCAGTCGAGCTAAACCATCTTTTGCTTGTAAATGAAATGCGCACTGTCATTGGACAGAGAGAAAACTATAGCTCATTTTAGCGATAGTTTGAAGATCAGCAAAGTGACAAAAATGTCAGGGATTTATTAGCTTTAGCTGATTTCTGTTAACGAAGTTCTCTTCTGGATCACCACTGTCTGTATAGAAAAGTTGAACAGTTTGGGGGTGACGTTACTGCGGTCACCAAGTTCTTATAACAGATTTCTGTTATCTTTGTCATGATGACACTACATAATATTTGACTGGATATTTTAAGACACTAGTATTCAGCTTAAAGTGATATTTAAAGGCTTAACTAGGGTAATTAGGCAAGTCATTGTATAATGATGGTTTGTTCTGTAGACTATCGAAAAACAAATATTGCTTGAAGGGGCGAACAATATTGACCTTAAAATGCTTTAAAAAAAATTAAAACAGCTTTTAATCTAGCCATAATAAAACAAGACTTTCTGCAGAAGAAGAAATATTATCGGAAATACTGTGCAAAATTCTTTGCTCCATTAAATATCACTGGAGAAATGTTTGAAAAAGACCAAATGGGCTAATAATTTTGAACTCAACTAAGACATTTTTACCAATGAATTCAGGAGCGTCCGACACAATAACACAACATCCATCCCACCAACTGAACCTCGCCGACCTCTAAGAGAACAACTGCTGTTATGAGGAACAGAGAGGAGTCTGGGACGAGTGGGAAGAACAAGCATCTCTCTGTTCCCATCACTTCCACTCATCTAAATACCTCCATACGGCTTTATGGGCCACAAATAAACCTCCCTGCTGAACCATCGGTGTCAGTGTGTTTCCATTGTCACACCCTCAGCTCTCTTCCTGTCAATCCAGCTCTCAGATCCTGAATAAATGTGGGAAAACAGTTGGGGAGAGCAACAGATGCAAGTCAATGCATTCCTCAAACTTCCTGTCCCAATAAGACGCCGGCTTTGTGTTTGAAAGCATGGGCTTGTAAAATGATACAGATGCTTCTGAATTATTGACACTGGGACCTCTGGGATTTCTGACACGTGACTGGTATTAACCCTTTCTCTGGTGGGGCACTGACAGCAAAACAGAGCACAGCATGAATGAACGACACACTCAGACCTCAAACAGGTCGTGTGCTTCATGAAACTAACAAAAATAACAATTGCAAGATCACCTGATCTAGAAGCAGTTTTTATTCTGATAGATCAAGTGTTTCTTAAGAAGCAGTTCTAGAAGATATGAGTCTACTAAGAGTTGATTCTTTTTAGTCAATAAAAACTTTTTTAATAAAATAAATAAAAAATAAAATTTAATAAAAACAGTTTTTGAAGACAGTTAGGTCTGACTCCTGAACAAATGCTGATTTTATTACTGTTGTATTACTGAATCAAACACATTCAGTACAACAAAAAAACTACATGAGGTAAACTATTGGCATAGTCTGAATTATGATCAAATGACTCTAATGAGTTGATTCTTTTTATTTAAACAACAACAACAACATCTAGTACAACGCAACTAGAGCTGCATGATTCCCAAATAAATGACTCTAATGAGCTGATTCTTTTAGTGAATCAAAAACTGAGTTAAAAAAAAGAAAAACTATTGTCGTAGTCTGAATTTTGAACAAATTACTCTAATGAGTCGATTCCTTTTAGTGAATCAAAAAACAACACCATCCAGCACAACTAGAGCTACCTGATTCCTAATCAAATGACTCTAATGAGATGATTCTTTTAGTGAACCAAAAACAGTGAATAAAAAAACCAAAAAAAAAAATAGAATTTTGATCAAATGACTCTAATGAGTTGATTTTTTTTATTTATACAATAACAATAACAACAACAACAACAACAACAACAACAACAACATCTAGTACAGTAATACTAGAGCTGCCTGATTCCCAAATAAATGACTCTAATGAGCTAATTCCTTTAGTGAATCAAAAACTGAGTAAAAAATAAAAAAATAATGTAGTAGTCTGAATTTTGAACAAATGACTCTAAAGAGTTTATTCTTTTATTTAAATAAAACAACAACAACGACATCCAGTATAGAGCAACTAGAGCTGCCTGAGACCCAATCAAATGACTCTAATGAGATGATTCTTTTAGTGAACCAAAAAGAGTGAGTTAAAAAAAAAAGAAAAATATTGTTTTTGTCTGAATTTTGAACAAATTACTGAGTCGATTCCTTTTAGTGAATAAAAAAAACACCATTCAGTAAAACTAGAGCTGCCTGATTCCCAATTAAACGACTCTAATGAGATGATTCTTTTAGCGAATCAAAAACAGTGAATAAAAAAAATAAATTGGTGTAATTTGAATTTTGAACAAATGACCCCTAAGAGCAAAGACAAGAGCAAAATCCAGTACAGAGCAACTACAGCTGCCTGATTCTCAATCAAATGACTCTAATGAGATGATTCTTTTAGTGAATCAAAACATTTATAATTGCACAGATAATGCAGTCTGATTCCAAACAAATGACTCTAATGAATCAATACTTTTTTTTAATTAATCATAATAATACAGTGAACGCAGTGCAGTCTGACTCCTGAACAAATTACTTTAATAAGCTGAATTTATTAGTGAATTAAACACATTCAGTTGAAAAAAAAACAGTGGCATGGTCAGAATTTTTAACAAGTGACTCTAATGAGTCGATTGGTGTTAGTGAACCAAAAACAACAACAACATCCAATACTGAGGGACTGTAACAGCCTGATTCCCAATCAAATGACTCGAATGAGATGATTCTTTTAGTTGATCAAAAAACGAGTAAAAAAAAAAAGACAAAAATTATTGTAGTCTAAATATTGAACAAATGACAAATAAACAACAACATCTAGTACAGAACAACTAGAGCTGCCTGATTTTCAATCAAATGACTCTAATGAGATAATTCTTTAAGTGAATCAAAAACAGTGAGTAAAAAATATTGTCATAGTCTGAATTTTGAACAAATGAATCTAATCAGTCGATTTCTCTTAGAGAATCAAAAACAACAACAACAACAACATCCAATACAGAGCAACTAGAGCTGCCTGAGACCTAATCAAATGACTGAGATGATTCTTTTAGTGAACCAAAAAGAGTGAGTAAAAAAAAAAGAAAAATATTGTCATCTGAATTCAACACATGACTAAGTTGATTCCTTTTAGTGAATAAAAAAACAGCAACATCTAGTGCAGTTTTTTTCTTCTTCGATGAATCATCTGCTGAACTGCATCCCAATCATCATAAATACTGCAGAAGACCTATTGGAGGCTATATGGACTCAAGATTCTCACAGAAATCAGTCAAGTTTGGTGTGGGGAAAATCAAGGTTTGGGGTCACATTCAGTATAGGGACGTGTGAGATCTGCAGAGTGGCAACATCAACAGCCTGAGGTATCAAGACATTTGTGCTGCCCATTACAAATTACAGGAGAGGACAACTTCTTCAGCAGGATAGCGCTCCTTCTCATACTTCAGCCTCCACATCAAAGTTCCTGAAAGCAAAGAAGGTCAAGGTGCTCCAGAATTAGCCAGCCCAGTCACCAGACATGAACATTATTGAGCATGTCTGGGGTAAGATGAAGGAGGAGGCATTGAAGATGAATCCAAAGAGTCTTGATGAACTCTGGGAGTCCTGCAAGAACGCTTTCTTTGCCATTCCAGATGACTTTAATAAGTGATTTGAGTCATTGCAGAGATGTATGGATGCAGTCCTCAAAGCTCATTGGAGTCATACACAATATTCATTCTTTTTCCACTGCACCATGACTTTATATTCTATTCTGTACATTATTTCTGTTAAGTGACAAGACTTTTGTCTAAGCAAAGTCAGACGCTACTGTCCTAATTAAACCATTAAAAATCAAGGCATGATCATATTTTATTTTGGTCAAATTAGCGTAATCCAGAAGCCTTTGCCTTTCATATAAGCCACTTCTGATAGCAAATGATCAACTAGAAGTCAAGTTATTATTTGTTGTTCCTAAAACTTCTCAATCAAACGACTATAATGAATTGATTCTTTTAGTGAATCAAAATCATATATAGCACAGCTAGTGTAGCACGATTCGAAATAAATGACTAATGAAATGAAATTAAATAATCAATCAAAATTGAGTTTTTAGTTCATCAAAATCATAAAGTGCAAGCAGTGCAGTCGGATTCCTCAACAAATGACTGAATGAGAATGAGAAAGAGCTGATTCTCTCAGTGAATCAAAACACTGGCAAAATTGGCACTGTCTGAATTTTGAACAAATTACTTGAATTACTTAAATGAGTTTGTTCTTTGTTCTTTTTTTTCAGAGAACCAAAAAAAACAACCAAAGTAGTGCAACTAGAGCTGCAGATTGTCAATCAAATGACCATAATAAGATGATTCTTTTAGTGAATCTAACACACTCAGTAGAGCACAACCAGCGTAGTCTGATTCCCAGTCAAATTAATAAATTTTACTCATGATTAAAAATAAAAGTCGCTATCAAACGCCATTATACATCATGGAAGAGCCAGGATAAAATGTAAAACTTCTCTGACTGTGTAAAACATATGCCAGAATAATTGCCAGTTCATTTTGCGGTGGCAACCTCTGACAAATCAGTGACTGAGCCGAAGGAAAGCAAGTGAGTGTATACTCAGAAATATACCCATTCACATGTGATCCTATTTCTTACTATATTTGAAATTTCAAGGGAAAATGTCCTAATAAAAATGTAGAAATAGGAAAAACATATTAATAGAATATTTAAAAAAATGAATGATTACATGTTCAACAGTAAAAAAAATTGCTGTAATTCTATTACAATAATTGTTACTCATGTTTCTGTCTGCATCACTGTAATAGCATGTAATATTGCAGTCAAATAATTGATAAAAAGGAATTACAGTGAACAATGTATTTTGTGACCCCACAAATAAAAGAAATAGCATAAAATCAAAAGACAGACCTTTTATTTTATCCATACGATTTCATTTCATCATTTCATCAGCCCTACCATTACCAGTGGCTCACATTAATAAACTCATTATGAAGCAAATCTGTCTGATTCCCTTCTCTAACTCTGAGTGTTATTGAGTGTGTGTGTTTGCTGTATTTGCCATATAAAAGCTCTTCTCACTTTCTGAAAGCATGTTTGTGTGTGCTGATGATGCTGTACTGTTCCACACCCATGTTATCAGCACAGCACAGACAGCAGCCGTTAACACGACCAGAGGCCCCGAATACAGGAGGCCCCACGGCCCCAAAGATCCACACCAGCAGGAAACAAACACAGAGCAAAGTCAGCAGGAGACTGGAAACGTGCACATATATCAACTCAATTTTCCACATCATATGAATTTTTCCGGTCACACCTTATATTTAAGTTTTCATTAGGTAAGTTATGAATAAAGTAAATTGCAGAGTAAAGCTCGCAGAACACCTTTGAATAAAACTGATGAATAAAACTGACTTTATCCTGTGAAAACAACCGTAATGGATGTACTTTATCCTGCTTAATACAAGGCTATTTGCCACAAAACTTAAAAAATAGATTATTATTTCTTTAATTAAACACAGAGCTGACAGAAACGAAGCTGATGGAGTATACCTTAACCTGCACATTATTCAGTCACAAGATGGCACCAAACAATCAAAAACGCAAAGCTGACAGAGATTAAAACCGCTGATGGAGTATACACTAACCTGCGCATTATTCAGAAACAAGATGGCGCCAAACAATCAAAAATGCAAAGCTGACAGAAATGAAAACAGCTGATGGAGTATACACTAACCTGCGCGTTATTCAGTCACAAGAGGGCGCCAAACAGTCAAAAACGTAAAGCTGACAAAAACAAAAACAGCTGATGGAGTATACACTAACCTGCATATTATTCAGTCACAAGATGGCACTAAACAGTCAAAAACGATCAGCTGACAGAAACAAAACCAGCTGATGGAGTATACACTAACCTGCACATTATTCAGTCACAAGATGGCGCCAAACAGTCAAAAACAAAGCTGACAGAAACAAAACCAGCTGATGGAGTATACACTAACCTGCGGATTATTCAGTCACAAGATGGCGCCAAACAGTCAAAAACGTAAAGCTGACAGAAACGAAAACAGCTGATGGAGTATACACTAACCTGCGCGTTATTCAGTCACAAGATGGCGCCAAACAGTCAAAAACGTAAAGCTGACAGAAATGAAAACAGCTGATGGAGTATACACTAACCTGCACATTATTCAGTCACAAGATGGCGCCAAACAGTCAAAAACAAAGCTGACAGAAACAAAACCAGTTGATGGAGTATACACTAACCTGCGCATTATTCAGTCACAAGATGGCGCCAAATAGTCAAAAATGCAAAGCTGACAGAGATTAAAACAGCTGATGGAGTATACACTAACCTGTGCATTATTCAGTCACAAGATGGCGCCAAACAGTCAAAAACGTAAAGCTGACAGAAACGAAAACAGCTGATGGAGTATACACTAACCTGCATATTATTCAGTCACAAGATGGCACTAAACAGTCAAAAACGATCAGCTGACAGAAACAAAACCAGCTGATGGAGTATACACTAACCTGCACATTATTCAGTCACAAGATGGCGCCAAACAGTCAAAAACAAAGCTGACAGAAACAAAACCAGCTGATGGAGTATACACTAACCTGCGGATTATTCAGTCACAAGATGGCGCCAAACAGTCAAAAACGTAAAGCTGACAGAAACGAAAACAGCTGATGGAGTATACACTAACCTGCGCGTTATTCAGTCACAAGATGGCGCCAAACAGTCAAAAACGTAAAGCTGACAGAAATGAAAACAGCTGATGGAGTATACACTAACCTGCACATTATTCAGTCACAAGATGGCGCCAAACAGTCAAAAACAAAGCTGACAGAAACAAAACCAGTTGATGGAGTATACACTAACCTGCACATTATTCAGTCACAAGATGGCGCCAAATAGTCAAAAATGCAAAGCTGACAGAGATTAAAACAGCTGATGGAGTATACACTAACCTGTGCATTATTCAGTCACAAGATGGCGCCAAACAGTCAAAAACGTAAAGCTGACAGAAACGAAAACAGCTGATGGAGTATACACTAACCTGCGCATTATTGTCACAAGATGGCACCAGTCAAAAACGTAAAGCTGATAGAAACAAAAATAAATAATTGCATATACACTAACCTGCGCATTATTCAATCACAAGACAAACATTCAAAAACAATCAAATGCCACGACGTGACTGAAAAGCAAAAACATATGAATGTGGATGCAAGTATATGGATGTAACTAACGCAACCTTATTGTAAACTATTACTGCATTTCCTGCACACAAAGTGATCCTCTTGTTTTTGGGCTGACTGTGATTCCAAAAAAAGTTACTCCAAAACAAAAACCAACCATTCAGTGATGTGTTTCATTTGAGTCTTTTCCCCGAACATTCAATTTGTGGAGCTGAAAGCATGTGCACAGGCTGGTGTCGAGTTTCGCCGCCCCCCTCGTAGCTGCGTGACCCCTAGCTGAGCATGTTGAATCAATTAGACCAAATTCCCAAGCACTTGCGACACCACTTCCTCCCCCAAAAACATGTTTTGCCAGTGTAACAACACCAGCAATGCAGATTTACAAGACGGATTGGGCCACGCAGATAAAAGTCAAGATAAAACACCAGAGGATAAGGACCATGATAAACAAGACACATTTTTAAAATGATGTTATCCCTCATAGTACACCTCATATATGTTAACGTAATCAGTTTAAAGGGACCCAAAATAGTACACCCAAAAATGAAAACTCCTTTTGCTTCTGTTGAACACCACTGACCTCCATAGTATTTGTTTTTCCCACCATGGAAGTAAATGATTTTAGCTTTCTTCAACAGATGGTTTGGAATCAAATAAATATATATTTGCTCACATAAATAGGGAGTAAAGTTAAATTTTGGGGCGAACTATCCCTTTAAGGGTCTGTTTACATGGCATCAATGTGCATGTTTTTCAGTATAAGTTTCATGTACAGATGATAACATTGTCAAAATTACTTTTTTTTTCAGAAGGATTGAAATATAAGACACCCAAAATGGCATGAATCTGGAAAACAAAATATCAGACCCCCAAATAGCAAAACTTCAGACCCTCAAAATGGTATAAATCTTAAAAAAAACTGAATATGGATTTGTAATTGTCCCTAAATTTAATAAGCAGATCTAGCTATGCTTTTGAGATAACATTTACACTGCAACTCAAAATCTGCCATCATTGATCATTTTGGAACGTAATGAATGCTTTCTATCAGTAAGAATGCATTAAATCTGTGAAAAGTTTACAAGATTACAAGATTTTCATGAAATATGGACCCCCTTTTAACACTTTTGAACCATTTTTGGATGCTTGAGCTGTCAAACCCTTTTTGGTCTCTATTGTAATGTTCAGATGTCTTATATTCCAGAAGAACATTCATTCATTCTTCTCTGGTATAGTCCTTTATTTATCAGGGGTCACCACAGTGTAATGAATCGGCAACTATTCCAGCATATGTTTTACACAGCAGATGCCCTTCCAGCCACAACCCAGTACTGGGAAACACCCATCCACTGTCACATTCACACTTATACACTACGGACAATTTAGTTTATGCAATTCACCTATAGCGCATGTCTTTTGACTGTCGGGGAAACCGGAGCACCCGGAGTAAACCCACGCCAAGACGGGGACCTTAGATTAATAAGGGACTAAGCTGAAGCAAAATGAATGAATCACACTCTTTATAGCATTGGCTTTAGCGCTTACATGCAACAAAATGCATCCGTTAATAATAGGATTGGTGGCTTAATCAGCCTAAAAAGCATTCATTTTAACACCTTCATCAATCTGAGGGGGATTTGAATGCAATTTTGATTGAATTAAAAGGAGTGAGGTAAAAAAACAAAATGTAAATGATTGAACGATTGACTATTTTAGCTATCAAAAACAACTTGGGCACATGCAATAGTGCTTGTGCTTTATGTCGTACGCATTCAATTTAGTGAAACAAATGTATTCATTCATTAATTCATCAGCTTACTCCCTTATTTCATCAGGGGTCACCACAGTGGAAGGAACCGCCATATGTTTTACACAGCGGATGCCCTTCCAGCTGTAACCCAGTACTGGGAAACATCCATACCACCTCACATTCACACTCATACACTACGGTCAATTTAGTTTATTCAGTTCACCTATACTGCATGTCTTTGGACTGTGGGGGAAACCGGAGCACCAGGAGGAAACCCACGCCAACACAGGCAGAACATGCAAACTCCACACAGAAATGCCAACTGACGCAGCCGGGGCTTGAACCAGCGACCTTATTGCTGTGAGGCAACAGTGCTAATCACTAAGCCGCCAGAACAAACGTTTATACTATATATATACTACTTGAATCAGACTGCAATGTTTAGAGTCTACATAAACACATCTGCAATTGGAAAATGTCTGGATGTAAACATAGCCACTGGTGAATTTCATACATGCTTACATGTTTGCAGATAATCAATGCACTTTTAAAAAATTACTTAATGACTCATTTAAAATGAGTTGAAACAACACAATACTTTAGATTTTTTTGTGACAACTTAATTGTTTTACGTTCAATTCACCTAAATTTGTAAAAACGTTACTTAATTTAAAAAAGGTAACTTAATTTGTGTCGGGGCAACATGAAGAAATTGTGCAAAAGCCAGTTATTTTTACAGTGTACATCAGAATAATTTCAGATCAGAAAATTATGTGACGCTGAAGACTGGAGTAACAGTGTTGAAAGTTCAGTTCTGGATGCTAGTAACTGTGTGCTATCGCTTATCCTGAATCCTGAAAGTCCATATAATATAAGCTCTCAGACAACATTACGCTGATCTCTGTTTGTCAAGACCATGTGAGAGAAAAAGAGAGAGAGAGAGTCTGTGCTCGTCCTACACACACTGACCTCCACCGTTACATCACATTCACAAGCTCCTAATATCCTCCATGTGTGTGATCACTAAATGTGTCTGTAATCGCTTTGCTTTCAGCCTCAGCAGAGCCTTTTTAATCAATGGTGCACAGAAACACTGATCAACTGAATCAAGGGGTAATCAGCAGAACACCTGAGACAGTACTGTACTGGGGTAAAACAAATACAGACATACGATGTAATTAGCATTTAAAATTAATAGTATAAATAAGAGTTTCTCTAGTGTTCAGAGTCACATGATGCTTGAGAAGTCATTTTGATGTGCTGATTTGGTTCTTATGTAGTGTCTTATTTTTGTGGATACATTTTTTTTTATTTCTGTGGTTGAATTTGAAGTTCAAACAAACATCATTTACACGTTACTAATCAATATAATGAATATTAAGTATCATTAACAAGTTTCTTATGTCAATCAATCAATCAATCAATCAATCAATCAATCAATCGATGAATGAATGAATCAATCAATCGATCAAATCAATTAATCAATCAATCAATCAATAACTCAATGAATCAATTGATAAATCACTCAATGGATGAAAGAATCAGTCAATCAATCAATTAATCAATCAATCAATCATTTATTAAATCACTTAGTAGATGAATAAATGAATCAATCAATCAATCACTCAGTAAATCAATCACTCAGTAAATCAATCAATCAATCAATCAATCAATCAACCAATCAATTGATAAATCACTCAATGGATGAATGAATCAATCAATAGATCAAATCAATCAATCAATCAATAACTCTATGAATCAATTGATAAATCACTCAATGGATGAATGAATGAATGAATGAATGAATCAGTCAGTCAATCAATTAATCAATCAATCAATCAAACATTTGATAAATCACTTAGTAGATGAATAAATGGATGGATGGATGGATGGATGGATGGATTGATTGATTAATTAATTAATCACTCAGTAAATCAATCAAATCAATCACTCAGTAAATCAATCAGTAAATCAAATCACACAATTAATTAATCAGTAAATCCCACAGTGAATCAATAAATCACTTAATGAATCAATCAATCAATCACTCAATAAATCAATCGATAAATCATTTAATGAATGAATGAATCAATCAATTGACCAATGAAATAATAAATCAATCAACCAATCACTCATTGAATCAATTAGTAAATCATTTAATAAACCAATCAGTAAATCACTAAACCAATCAGTAAATCAATCAAAGAATCAATCAGTAAATCACTCAGTGAATCAGTCAGTAAATCAATCAATCAATCACTCAATGAATCACCCGATCACTCAATGAATTAACCAATCACTTAATGAATCAACCAATCACTCAATAAATGAACCGATCACTCAATGAATCAATCATTCACTCAAATCAATAACTCAATGAATCAATTGATAAATTACTCAATGGATAAGTGAATGAATAAACGAATGAATGAATCAATCGATCAAATCATTCACTCAATCAATCAATAACTCAATGAATCAATTGCTAAATCCCTCAATGGATGAATCAATGTATTAAATCAATTACTCAGTAAATCAAATAACACAATGAATTAATCAGTAAATCCCACAGTGAATCAATCACTTAATGAATCAATCAATCACTCAATGAATGAATCAATCACTTAATAAATCAACTGAAAAATCACTTAATGAATGAATGAATGAATGAATGAATGAATGAATGAATGAATGAATGAATGAATAAATGAATCACTCAATCAATCAATCAATCAATCAATCAATCAATCAATCAATCAATCGACCAATGAATTCATAAATTAATTGATCAATCAACCAACCACTCAATTAATCAATCATTCAATAAATCACTCAATGAACCAATCAGTAAATCAATCAGAAAATCACTCAAAGAATCAATTAGTAAATCACTCAAAGAATCAATCAGAAAATCACTCAAAGAATTAATCAGTAAATCACTCAAAGAATCAATAAGTAAATCACTTAGTAAATCAGTCAGTAAATCACTCAGTGAATAAGTCAGTAAATCACTTAATCAATCAATCACTCAATGAATCAACCAATCACTCAATGAATCAATAACGCAATGAATCAATTGATAAATTACTCAATGGATGAATGAACAAACAAATGAATGAATAAATCAATCGATCGATCAAATCATTCACTCAATGAATCAATAACTCAATGAATGAATTGATAAATCACTCAATGGATGAATGAATGAATCAAATCAATCACTCAGTAAATCAAATCACACAATTAATTAATCAGTTTATCCCACAGTGAATCAATCAATCACTTAACAAATCAATCAATCACTCAATGAATGAATCAATCATTTAATGAATCAACTGATAAATCATTTAATGAATGAATGAATGAATGAATGAATGAATGAATGAATCACTCAATTAATCAATCAATCGACCAATTAATTCATGAATGAATTAATTGATCAATCAACCAAACACTCAATTAATCAATTAGTAAATCATTCAGCAAATCACTAAATGAACCAATCAGTAAATGACTCAATGAACCAATCAGTAAATCAATCAGAAAATCACTCAAAGAATCAATTAATAAATCACTCAATGAATCAATCAGTAAATCACTCAATGAATCAATCAGTAAATCACTCAATGAATTAATCAGTAAATCACTCAATGAATCAATAAGTAAATCACTTAGTGAATCAGTCAGTTAATCACTTAATCAATCCATTACTCAATGAATAAATAAATCAATCAATCACTCAATGAATCAACCAATAACTCAATGAATCATTTAATAATTACTCAATGGATGAATGAATGAATAAATGTATGAATCAATCAATCGATCAAATCATTCACTCAATCAGTCAATAACTTAATGAATCAACTGATAAATCGCTAAATGGATGAATGAATGAATCACTCAATCAATCAAATGACCAATGAACTCATAAATGAATGAATTGATCAATCAACCAACCACTCAATTAACCAGTTGGTAAATAATTCAGTAACTCAATCAGTAAATGACTCAAAGAATCAATCAGTAAATCACTCAATGAACCAATCAGTAAATGGCTCAATATCAATGGATTTGCTCTTCAATATTTGGACTCTCAGTAGTGATTATTAAACCACACTGAACTGAGCTAAACTGAACTGAACTTAAACACTGGAAACTGAACTGACACTGTTTCAATTTACTTTGATTTTCTATGTGAAGCTGCTTTGACACAATCTACGTTGTAAAAGCGCTATGCAAATAAAGATGAACTGAACTGAATTGAATTGAATCAATGAACCAATCAGTAAATCAATCAGCAAATCATTCAATGATTCAATCAGTAAATAGCTCAGTGAATCAATCAGTAAATCACTCAACGAATCAATGCCTCAGTGAATCAATTTGTAAATCACTCAACGAATCAACGCCTCAGTGAATCACTCAGTGTATCGACCAATCAATCAATGTTTAACACTGCTAATCATGTCAAAATAATACAGATTATCATATCATTAACTTTTAGTAACCCTAAAATACTACAAATAAAATAAAAACCAAATCAACTGAACCTAAACATCAACAGATTTAAGGAGGTAAAAACGAAATCTCCCAAAGTCCCTCAGAGCAGGCTTCTCCCCAGCTGAATCCTTCAGCCAGGCCAGTGAGTGATATATTGGGCATCCCGCCATGGCTTTCACTTACAGTCACAAGAGTAACACACTCAAGTTTTCTGCACTCTTTGTGAAGCGCGTCTGGTTAATGTCCTCAGCGCACACAAACAGACACCATCGCTCTGGTTATTAATAACACCAACAGACCCAGTAAAGTGGGACGAGGCTCATCTGTTTAGTTTTTTCATCTCACATCGAACTCTTTAAAGGAATCTACACCCCTCCCCCAAAACCCGTCCTGAACCCCTCATGCTCAAGAATGCTCCAGAGATCTGCACATCTGGACTCGACACACACACACACACACACAGTTGCCCCTCCATTCACAGCCATGAGGTCCAGAAACAACACATAAACCATGAGCAAACCAGAACTAATGTCTGATGCTTCAGCGTGAGAGTCGGCTCACCAAAACTATGCAGAATTACAGCGGCTAAAACAAAGTATGAGTCGATTAAAAGAGACGGTTCACCTCAAAAACAAGACAACTCTGCATTCATTTAGTCACTCGCGTGCCGTTTCAAACCACATGATGGATTTTCTTGTGTGGATCAACAAAAGACAACACTGTACTCCATTTGAGTGAAGTCTACATTTACAATGCATGGCCTTTGCATGGACACCAGTAATCCGGTTCAGGGCTGGAGTGGGACTCCTATTCAGCGCTGGAGTTTCAAGCCTTAGACCGGCCCACTTCAGTTCACGACTGACTATATTAAAATAACATCATTTCCAATTCAGTCCTTCAGTGAAGATTTATTTGATTAGATTAGATTCAACTTTATTGTCATTACACATGTACACGTACAAGGCAACGAAATGCAGTTTCAGTCTAACCAGCAGTGCAATAGCAGCAAGTGCAGGATACAGGTATAAGTTATAAAGTGCAGTTATTCAATTCAATTCAATTCACCTTTATTTGTATAGCGCTTATTCAATGTAGATTGTGTCAAAGCAGCTTCACATAAAAGGTAACAGTAAATAGGAACAGTGTAGTTCAGTTTGTAGTGTTTAAGTTATAGAAAAACTGTGGTAATATTTACAGATGGATGTACTATCAACATTATATACGGGTTGTATTAGCTATTGTTATGTTTGATGTTTTCTTTGTCTATTTTTTTTTACCCTCCTCTCTGCTTGTTTAGTCTTTAGGTTTCTTATTGGTTTACCATTCTGTCCATCATCATTATGACTGTCGGTTCCACCAATCCCAGGACGAGCCGCAAGGATATAAAGCCCCGACAGACCAGTGTGTGATGTGCGCTCTGCCTCGGCGTACCATTTGTGCTCCACGCAATTTGATTGTGCTATGCTTCGGCTGTTCAGTGATTTATTATCTCAGTTTACTGTGGTAATTCGAGTTTGCTTGTTGAACTTCGTTGGCTTTAAGTAACATAATGTGATGGTTGTTGTGTGGTTCTAAACTAAGCTTTGACCATCTTATCCAGTTTGTTTTAGTTTAGATTGATGTTTTGTTAGATTAGTTTGAGTGTTTTGCCAGTTGTGTATTTTGAGTTTTGTAGCTTTAATTAGTTTAGTTCGGTTGTCATATACACAAGATTTCGGTGTTTAGTTGTATTTATTTTTGACGCCTAGTTTAGACTTTAGTTTTAAGGATTGTTTTGTTAATTTCTTTGATTTTGGCTTGTTTTTGTTTAAAGATAATTATAAATGTTTATTTCTTTCTTTTTCCTCCCCAATTATTGTTACATAATTTTCAACTATTGAGTAAAAGCTTAAATAGAGAATTGATTCCTGCCTCATCCTTGATCTGTCGCACACATTACACCTGTCTCACTTAAATGTTACAGCATCCCACTAAAACATCTTAAAAACGTAGCAGCTTTGAACAGCGATTTACAAAAAATGAATATATGTACAGGTTGCTATTAGTAATCAGAAGTGTGCAGATAGATAAACATAATTACACATGTATATGTACAGTGGGTGTGTACATAATTAGAAATGTCCATGTGCAGTAAAGTAAACACAATGTAATGTTTAACAGTATCAGAATCTATTGTCTGTAGGAATTAGTGCTAAAAAATATCCAAAACTTGAAACGAAAAATTATCAAATAAACAGAAATATATATTAAGCTATACGTATAAAATAAAGATTAAAATGAAATGTCTTTATAATGACACCATCGTGTCTTTTTCAAGGAAACAGCTACTTCATAACGTCAAATATTTTTCATAAATATGAGAACATTAAAGGGTAGCTAAGGTCCAATCCCAATTCTACCCAATTCTCCTTACCCCTACCCCTCGTATTTTGTGCGTTCCTGTGAAGGGGTAGGGGTGTCCCTATTCTCTTTAGCTTGAAGGCGTAGGGCTAAGGGGAAGCAGTAGATACCCCTTCGAATGAAGATTTTTCAGGATCACACTCGAAATCAAGGAGTAAGAAAATTTCCCAGAATATACCAGCTACAACGGCAGTATTGCTGAACCCGGAAGTAAGGAGATCCACATATTAGTATTTTTTTGTCATTTTATGAATTTTTACAGCCAACAAGCACATGTTTTAATATATTCATGATCGCGTTCGTCTATTACCGTCATGCTTTTATAAAAAAACGCTAAATTTCGCGATCTAGAATCCCTATTAATAACTCCTGTACAGCAGTCCCACAACATTCTGTCACTCAGTGACACTGGAATACCCTGTCAGTAATGTCTAGTGGCTGGGAATGAGCTTTTTACAGTGTCTGCTATAATGTTAATGTTGTTTTTGGTGTGTTTACACAGATGAATATGGCCACATTAGATGGTTATGATAACATAATATATGCCTTCAGTGATTTCCTGAAGATAAAAACTAAAAAATAACGCAACTGGAATAACTACAGCAGTCGCCATCGTCTGATCTCTTATGAAGCAAGAGATCGCGATGACATATGGTGACTTGTGCAGGTGCTGTAGTGCTATCCCAATTCTTAGGGGTAAATTTTGAAGCCCATCCCCTTCACACTCGTTTTTAAGGGCCAAAGGGAATGTGTAGGGGTACAAAAATAGAATTGGGATTGGTCCTAAATCTCCAACACTATGCTTTAAAACATCACAATGTCCTTTTCTGCAATATCTGAATATATATTCTGTGCAACATTGTTTACAGATATCCAGTCCTTAAACACAAATAAAGAATAAAACAAGTATTGCACTGTTAACTGCCAGACATTTATAACCATAGTATTATTTTCTAATGATAGCTTCATCTTTATTACCTTTTTTAGCTTTCTGATCAAGTTAAGTCAGATTCCTTAATGTAGTGAATCAGAATCATTGGATTTCGTTAATTGTCTCAGGTCATTTTACATTGAGCAGGTGTAATATTCATTAATATTAATACTTCAAATTCTTCTATTCACTCAGTGACAATCCTACCTGCCCATTCTAGTGTGTTGGGCTCATGACTGGTGCTTGGTAATGTTACGGGGCCTGGCTCTGGACTGGACTAGAGGCTGCTGCTGCGGAAGAGCTACAGTACAAGAAAAAGTTTGGTACATAAACATTAACAGTGGTATGCAGACATTGTTATTTTGCACTGCTCCTAACTAGCTTAACGTTAACTTACCGGCCATTTCAACGTTTACATGTGTTGTTGTACTCTCGCTGCCGCTGGTTTTAACGAAAAATGTACTCAGCTTAGTCAGTTTCTAGAGCTTTCTTTATTTATTTTTTTTTAATTCTGGCTTTTTCAGCACCACTTTTGCACTTATAATTATCAAATTTTCATCTCTCGCTTATCCCTTAACAAATGATTTTGCTGATCAGCAAGGTGCCGCTGTTGGGGAGTCGAATGATAATTACATCATCATTAACCTGCAGGCTGCATTCTGCTTATGGGGCTGCGAGAAAATAAATAAAAATAGTGGAGCTGCGGTAAAATAATGAATTAAAGACTATGGTTTAAAAAAATTAAAGAATAATAAATAAATAAATGAATGAATAAAAAGTGCGGCTGCTGAGAGTGCAGGCAGCTAGGGACACCGGCCCTCACGACCAAAAAAAATGGACCGGCCCATTGGAAATTCCCCTAGTCCTCCTGATTAGCCAGACCGGGCCTGATCCGATTTTAGAACGATTAAGACAATACTCTTATTAAGAGTCTACCATGTAAACAGAGATTTTTGATGTAAACATATTAATCATGTTATTGTCTTTTTCAGATTAAGGCAAATCATTAGATTACTGATGTTCATGTTGCTAGCGCATGTTTTTTTTAGGTGAACAATCAATCTGTGCAAGTTAATCTACTGAAATTGTTTGTTTTAGTAATCCTTAATCAAACTCTGAGCATTTGCTTCAGGGTTTGGAGTTTCAGTCCTTCTCTGATGATGTCAGTTTGATGTTTGAGCCACAATATTCTTAGTTACGCCCCCTTAGCATTAGTTTGCTATGAGGGTATGATCTGCAAAAAGAAGCCCCGCCCCTACTTAACATTCCGTTTCAGTTACAAGTACATCAATATGGTTGTTGCTAGATCAGATATGGTTGCAATTCATTCATTTTCTTTACAGCTTAGTCCCTTTAGTAACCAGGGGTTGCGACAGTGGAATGAACCACCAACTTATCCAGCATTTGTTTTACGCAGCAGATGCCCTTCCAGCTGCAACCCATCACTGGGAAACACCCAGATTTTAATTACACATAAATAAAAAACAATAATAAAAAAATTAATTATTATTAATTACCAAATATGATTTCTTGGGTTACAATAATTTTTTTGGTTTAAAATAAATACGAATATGTTTATATTAAAATATTATATATATAGATATATATATATCACCTGGAGGAAACCCACGCCAACACGGGGAGAACATGCAAACTCCACACAAAAATGCCAACTGACCCAGCCAGGGCTCGAACCAGTGACCTCCTTGCTGTGAGGCGATTGTGATACCCACTGCGCCACCGTACTGCTCTATTGTAATACGTTAATATTAAAATGTTTTGGATGATAAGAAGCAAAGTAGTGTCTTTAAATGGATAGTTCACCCTTAAACTCACAGTCCACTTGTTTTTAAATCTGCTGAATACAAGAGAAGAAATACTGAGGGATGTTAGATAATATAATCAAATCAAATGTAATAATTTGATCATTTTATAATAATCAAAACAAATTTATTTTTGCAATTAACCGTTACTTCTCATTCAAATATTGCACAAAGGCAAATTAGTGACATAAAAAATGTAATTAAAATAATCAAAGATGTATTAGAACAAATAAACACATTGGCATAAAGGAAACACAGAAACTGTACTTTATAATGATATTACAATAATCATTTAATTATGAACTAATTAAAGTAAAATAAATGAATAATTAATAGAAACAAAACTAATAAATACAAATTAGATTAAAATAAAGGATCAAATGACATTAAAATACATAAATTGATTATTTATCAATTATTTATCAAAAAGAATGTCTTATCAGTACGAAGACAGACGAGTCTTCGCTGAGGCCAGCTTCCAGCCTCCGCCGCTGAGACTGCAGCTCTGCACAAGACGTTTGGCCAGCGGAGAAATTAAAATGGTCATGCCCAACTGAGCCTGGCTTCTCTCAAGGTTTTTTTTCTTCACTTCCGCCATTAGTGAAGTTTTTTTGCCCTCTCCGCTGTCGCCACTGGCTTGCATGGTTCGGGATCTGTAGAGCTGCGCATCGTTGGATTTGCTCTTCAGTGTTTGGACTCTCAGTAGTGATTATTAAACCACACTGAACTGAACTGAATTGAACTTAAGCACTACAAACTGAACTACACTGCTCCAATTTACTATGACCTTTTATGTGAAGCTGCTTCGACACAATCTACATTGTAAAAGTGCTATACAAATAAAGGTGAATTGAATTGAATACAACGCAATACTATAATGAGTAAAAAACATGTAATTTATCGATATATAAATATTTCAATCATGACTATCACTATTATTATCTCAGTGCATTTATATTGCATAAACTGCTATACAGTGTAAAAAATGATATGACAAAAAGTCAAGACAACAAATGTTTTATGTAACTTTAACCATTCGTAATCAATTCATCAAGTTTCAATTAACATATTTTTAGTTATACATTTACAGAACTTAATATGTTTACTCAGTTTGACTGATTTGAGTTGAGATGACTAGAAAAGTTCATTTGATTCAACTTGATCTACTTTCTTAAGACTGTCTGTTGCACCTCAGACACCCCAACAAACACATTTCTAACACATATTTAGACAATGAATCCAACAGGCAGAATGCAGCCAAAAACGAAGATGATTGAAGCCACAAATGCTCACACAAACAGCGGAGAGCTGACAAAAACAGTACCAGAGCACCGCAGAATCATTTCAGAAGGTTAAACTGCACAACCAGTGTGTTGAAATTGAAAACGCATAACTTTCTATTAGTTTCCATGGAAATCCAGAGCCAAAATTGCCTTTAAGAGCATGTTTGGCTGGTACAGTGCAGGCCTACTAGGATATTAGCCACTCAAAATCCATTAATGAGCCAGACACAGCGAGAGATGTTCAAATACGCAGACACTACAACCAAACAAGCACATATTCAAACACACACTGTCATAGGAGCCTTTACCTGCATGTCTGAGGCTACTGAGTCCCATGATACATGAGTTTTAATATACTGATTAAAAATCTGCTGTCAGGAGGTTTTGGTTATATTAATATTAATATTATATGATATAACCTCAGCTGTGGGCGTCACAGCGTAGCACGATCGCCTCACAGCAAGAAAGTCCCTGGTTCGAGCCTCAGCTGGGTCAGTTGGCATTTCTATGTGGAGTTTGCATATTCTCCCTGTGTTGGCATGGGTTTCCTCAGAGTGCTCTGGTTTCCCCCACAAGTGCAAAGACATGTAGTACAGGCGAATTGGGTAAGCTAAAATTGCCCGTAGTGTATGAGTGTGTATTGATGTTTTCCAGTGATGGGTTGCAGCTGGAAAGGCATTCACTGCGTAAAACATTTGCTGGATAAGTTGGCGGTTCATTCCGCTGTGGCAACCCCAGATTAATAAAGGGACTAAGCTAAAAAGAAAATGAATGAATGTAAAAAAAGGAAGGAACTAATCTAATCTACACAGCTCCGATGATCAATATGCCACGATTACCTAAGCCAGAGTTTATCCCCGACTCAAAACCAGGACCATCTCCAGCACTCATATCGTGTTTGTTTAGACAGATGTTTGATGCCGAAGCAGATGGTTTCATTTATGCCAGTGAAAAAAGAAGCAGAAGACACAGGGATGTTGTGTGGAAGTAGGTCAGTCCAGCACGGCTCCAGATCTCACGTTCGCTGACCCAGATGACTGTCGGCACCTGAGGACGCCTGAAGTGTGTTTAACTTTCTTAAACAGCCTCATTCCACAGCCTGAACTTTACTTATAAACTGCATAAATAAAAAAAAGTGGATTGTAGGTCAGTCAGCATCAGTGGCAATAGTTCATCCAGTCACCTTCGTGTCAATACAAATCTGCATTATACTACGCAGTGCAGAAAACTAAATAATGTTAAATAGTTTTTCTGTACAATGAAAGTCAATGGGGTTCAAACCAAAACTGCACTCATCAACATTCACTGTATTTATATCCACACACATTTTTTTGTTCATTTGTTTAAGCAAATCTATGCAAGTTACGTACAAACAATCTGGGTTAAATG
The DNA here is from genome assembly GCF_903798145.1 of Danio aesculapii. Taxonomy (NCBI): domain Eukaryota; kingdom Metazoa; phylum Chordata; class Actinopteri; order Cypriniformes; family Danionidae; genus Danio; species Danio aesculapii. The sequence continues at coordinate 11,638,187 of NC_079437.1, read as the reverse complement.
TTTAATGAAAAATGATCTCAGTGGTCAGATTTCGTCCATATTTTCCTAAATTGTGTGTAAAAATGTATAAGTGACTTTCAGTGGGTTCCAAAACTAACTATCTGCACCCCATTAACTTTCTGTCATGATCACCAGCGATCTATAACCTTCATTGTCACTCAGGACTACAAATCTGTTACCATTTGGACTACAACTCCTGTCATGCACCACACACTCACACCTGTTCCAGTTTTCCACTGATTGCTACACACACAGCTGAAGCTGTCCAGAACTGATTACCTGGACTTTAAAAGCAGCACAGACACACACCAGTCTTGTTTATCTGTACTGTGAACATTACGACGCGTTTCCCTTGCCTTGCTGCGTTTTGACCGTTGCTTTGTCCGTTTGCTTGCCACGGTGACCTGTTTATTGACCATGACTCTGGATTGCCTGTATACATCTGTTTGACCCCGTTGAGTGTTGCCTGTCTGACTATTCTTGAAATAAACCCTGCATTTGTATCAGCACCCCAGTTGTCAGCGTCCCTCACATTACACTTTCACTGTGTGTTTTGTTTTTTAGTAGAGCATTAAAGAAGGATTTTAGCCAAAAACGGTGTGATTGATATCATTTAAAGGGGTCATAAACTGAGAAATCAAATTCCCACATATAAGAGCTCATAGAACTATAAAAGCACCCGGCTGGTTTTAAAACTCAAAACTTTCTAGTTGCTCTAGAACCAGCTTACATTGGAGGCAGACGGTCAAAATAACAGGTTTTGTAATGCTCTACTCTATGATGTAACAGTGAAGCTCCGCCTCCTCAGAACATCAACACCTACTTCTACCTTACTGCCTGCTTAGATCTGTTAATATGCATAACTGTCAGCCAATGACAGCAGTGGACATTTACTTAAGAGTCTACAATCGGCCACACCTTTCAAATAAAGCGTTCTGATCAGAGTCAAAGACAAGACAGAAAATTACTTCAATTACTTCTAATTTATGTTTTTGAGGTAAATTCAAACATTATTCGTGGAACTCAGACAACAGTACTATATATATATATATATATATATATACACACAAGGTAGTTCATGACCACTTTAGGTTAATGGCAACCTGCGTTTTGAGGGTCAATAAATGCACATACATACAAAAAATAGCTTCTGATAGTCGAAGCAAAACAACCAGTGCAGGAAATTAAATGTTTTTATTTTTGTGCAAACTATTTCTGTTAAGAAAGACTCACTTTGAGCTCTGCCATTTATAATCATTCGTTTACGCGTCGGTGAAAGCCACTAGTTTGCATTATTTAAACATCTTTTTCTTTTTAACTATTTTAAACTCCATTACCCATGATGCACCACCAATGGTGAACTCTTTACCTATAATCCTCTCAAAATATCTGAATAGAATGCAAAACTACCCCCCCCAACCCTTTTTTTGTTGGTTTAAAAAAGCCTTTACACAGTAGAATAAAATTACATATTATCTTACAGTAGTTTAAACTTACACTTTCCCATTAAACTACACAATACAAAATTATTGAGAACTTATAAATTAGAGGTTATCCCAACTTGAATCCAATCATACATTTCAACAATTGCCTAAAAACATTTATGAAAAATGCTAAATGAAAAATAAGTAAATAACTGAAATAAATTATTTAAGCTAGGTTACAAATAAATGAGTAAATAAACTAAACTTAAAACATTTCTAAAGTTCAAATACTTCCTAAAGTTAAAATACTTTCTCTCACAGACATTTCTAACTTAATTGTCGCTCACAGAGATTCATGGGATTATAAATCGCTCCTTAAAGCCATTTTTTTACTGTTGATTTATTTATTTTTTTGCAAATTTCTGAAAGTCAAAGTTTGCAATGTGGCATGGCGTATAATATTAACGAAGATTTTTTAGAACTAGTGTAATTAAACATACTAAAAACTATCAACAAAATGGTCAAATTCTTCAGAAAATGAAAAAAAAAAAATGTAACGTCACAGCGTTGTCATTTAGCTGAAGTGTTGTGTAACAGGTTCAGGAAGCTGTCTTGCATCTGACAGTGATTTTTAAACACCTGAGGAGAGTTTAAGAGTCACAAATCAATGTCAGAAATACCCCAAACGTCAATTAGCCAACAATGGGAACAAGTATCTGCTTCAAGTATCCGACTGCTTGTTCGCTTTGCTGTTTTATGAACAGTCGGTAGATTGTGAAATCCGACAACAACATCTTGAGAACAGCTTCAGACGGTCATGTAATTCCTCCATATGAACAACAGCTGGAGAGAAAGAGTTACTCTGGAAATAGTGAGAGAAATAACAACACTAATAATGATTCAAATATGTATAAAGCACATCTATGGAGGATCTGTACAATGGATCAATGACTGGATCTTTTCCTTTCCGTTCAACTTTTCCTAAAGCTTCTCGAAGGAAAAAGTGAAAGGGAAAGATGTAAGGAGGCCAAACATCCTTCTCATGTTGCTGAATCCGACAATTTGCGGAGCATGAAAAAAAAATGTCAGGGAGCCAAGAAAAATAAGAGCTTACTCTGGCGGGGATTTAAGTATATATTTCAGAACAGTGTTCTCAACAAACCTGTTAAACGTTTATCTCTGGATTTTTATTCTACAATAGAAATTAAATAAATAAACATTAATACAAACAATATGTAAAACTGAAGACAAAGAAAAACCTAAATAAACTGTAAATAAAGACAATGAACAAATAAACTAAATAGTCTAAATAAATAAAATATAGAACAATAAATAAACAATCAATGACGAAATGCAAATAATTAATCAACTAAATAATAAAAATCACATTAGTTATGTAACTAAATAACTAAAAACTGCAAAAGGAAAGAAAGAAAAGCACAAAAAAACAGAAAAATATAGTATGAACTAAAGAATGTATAATAACAAAATAATTATCAGCTAAATAAATAAATAAGAAATAAAAACAATACATTAATGAAGTAATAAACGAATTAGAAGTCAAATAAAGTAGTGAAAAAAAGTCAAATAAAAAAGAGAAATCATCCAAATACACAATGCCATTAAATAATCAAAGTATGGGGTTTTGTTTGAGGTGCTTCGTGTAAACATCCATCTGCAGAATGTTACGCTGAGCTGTTTTGCGAGTGACATCTGTGAATAATTCTGCATTTATTGCATCTGGACAGACACAGGTTCTAGTTACAATTTCTGCAAGTATTCACGTCAGTTTCTTCGGTATATGTGGACTAGCAGTCAGTGTGGTTCATGAAAAAGCTGCGAGTTTAAGGTTTCTACCCCTTGCTAGGACCCCTTCCTTTATGGCTCAGGACTCTCATATCAACTCAAACACACACACACACGACTCTGCCTCTAAACACTGCCTCTATTTCCTGCCTGAATATTTTTTATTATAATCTGTCCTGAAAATAGTGTATGTGGTCATGTGATGCATAATATTTACATAATATCCTGTATTTGTATCCCACCATGCACCAAAATGACGACAAAAATACAATATTTTGATGTCAACTGACTACGTCAAGTCAAAAGGACATCAAATTGACATCTAACATTAGCATCAAAAACATTACAGGACAGTCATGTGACCAATTTGAACATTAGATGGCATCCAATTTGATGTTATTTTGACAAAAATGTAGTTTAAATGCATTGTAGGGATCCAAATCCAGTGTAAATTTGGAATTTAATAAACAACCCCAAATCAGATAAAGTTTGGACAGTATGGAAAATGC
>NC_079437.1:11526948-11629448 GCF_903798145.1 Danio aesculapii | reverse complement strand
TCTAAGAACACTACGGTACGGTTATGGTTGTTTCTCCACTGAGCCTGGAACGGCGCAGCGCGATTACAAACTGTTCTCGGCCCAGAATTCTTGGCACAGTTAGACAACCGCGCTGAACTGTGCCGACAGATTCTGCGTGTTGACGTCACGGCTCTGTTGCCAAGCTACCACAGCTGGCTCAGCGGAAGCACGCTAGTCATCAGACATCCACAAGTAAACTACACTACATTTACGTCTAAACCATACAGTTTGAAAAGGGTTTTAAAACCATAGAGCAGTCTCTGGCAGGGAAGGGAATCACTGGCTCATCACATTCTTACAAACATATTTTATTTATTAAAGTTATTATTTCTTTGCCTTGCCTCATCCAGCCTTCGCCACTGAGACTGCAGCTTTGCACAAGACGTTTGGCCAGAGGAGAAATTGAAATGGTCGTGCCCAACTGAGTCTGGTTTCTCTCAAGGTTTTTTTCTTCACTTTCGCCAAATGGTGAAGTTTTTTTTTCCCTCTCCGCTGTCGCCACTAGCTTGCATGGTTTGAGATCGGTAGAGCTGTGCATCGTTGGATTTGCTCTTCAGTGTTTGGACTCTCAGTAGTGATTATTAAACCACATCTGTGTTTGTACTGGGTGAAGGGCGGTAAACTGAGTGCAAACACAGATACACGGAGACTGGAGCGCGAAGCAGCCGTGAAGATCAGTTGAGTCATCCGCACTCAGCGGCGCTTCAATGTTAACTTAGCGGGAAATAGATGGTTTTAAAACTTCAGTACCGGGACATCACTATTACAGACAACACGAGGATGTACTACAGAGGACTGCAGTGTTTTATTGCTCACTGGGCTACATACAGTAGACTGAAGCAGGGAAGTGTCCCCACGGTGTTTACCTGCTGCCATGAACTGAAGCTTAGGAGGACACTTGAGCATATTACTCTTCAAGAGATTTTGTTTGATAACTAATATGCTTTTAATTGTTTAAATTAAACTTAACTCAATGATATTAAAGTGATGTTTACACCATTTCTGCATTTTGAAATCTCGGCAACAGCTGGAGGTTTATATTCCACAGCATGTTACTGCAATGTTTACAGTGTTGGTCCTATACTTCCGGGTTGCTTCCTACCGTAGCCTTGCTTTGGTTCTTTAAAATGGCGGCCGCGTGAAATACGTGTATTGCAACCAGATTTTCCCTCTGATGAAGTTCTGGCAGCGTCAGTTGATTTCACAAACTTTCCAGCAGTGAGACATCACCTACGACAGATGTCAAATCAAGAACCAATAGGTGCACCAAATCTGATGGTGCAATCGGCGCAACAACTCCAAACCAGCACAAGGAAATGTCAAAACAGTTTTTTCTGGCTTTATCATTGAGGCACGCTGTGAGCAAAATTACCGCTACTGTTTGTTTATGTTTGCCATGAGGTATCATTTGAGAATGCTGGATAATTAAAGTGTCACGGATGACTGACATCCAACTCCAGGTGAGTTTGGTCTTCCCATTGCCACACGGACTGCTGATTCATTGGTATCATTCAAACGGCAGCTAAAAACCAATCTCTTCCAAAATCTCTTAAACCCTTGTGAACAAAACCAGGACCCCCTTATCCCTCTCCTCTCCACCACACCACGTGACAACCTCAAAACATTATGCAATTCTAAGTGTGCCTCTCACAGGTAAGTGGGCTTGGCAAACCACCCGTTGAAAACACACTCTTTCATCTCTTTGCCACTTTACCTGACACTTGCACCAGTTTTGCAACACTTTCTTAAAATCACTCTATATCTATAATAATAAAAAATATATTGCACATTTGTAAAGTGTGCCTCACACAGGTGAGTGGGCTTGACAAACCACCTGTAGAAACACTTCTCTGTATAAAAAAACACCCTCTCTTTACTCTATCAGTTCCTCTGTATAATTAGCTCTTCTTGTGTGTATTGCCTCTTCTTGTTGAATCACTGAATGCCTCCTCAACGTTAAGTCTATTGGACAAAAGCATCTGCTAAATGACTAAATCTAAACGTAATGTCTTGCATGTCAGTGTTTGTCTGCGTCTTCATTGTCGACATTATTACCACTGAGATCTTACAGTGTGACATGGGAGTCATGTCCGTGCAGTCCGACAAGCTACAATCATGTAGGATTGTGAAAAATCGCACAGCATGAGCTGGACTTAAAAAGCCAGCGGTCTGAATCAGGTCTTAAATAAGGAAAACATACAAAAAGTGCAGAGCTGTGGGGCTTCGGGGCTGGAGATGAGAACCACTACCCTAGAAATCTATATAAGACAACATGAAGCATCAGGGATAAGTTTTGGAGAGCAGAAGTGGGATAATCACTGAAGTAATTCCTGGATAGAATCATTTATCCTTTTGCAAAGCCAAAATCCATTTTCCTGAATGAATAGGCCAATGAGAAATGCGGTCAGTGTACTGGAGAAGCTCACGGAGAGCAGCACGCTTACTGAAAAACAATTACAGTCACATCTTGGACACCGACCAACCATGACAGAGCCAACAAGATAAAATCAGAGTTACAAAGAAAGTCACTGAACTCATTATTGTTTTGAACTCAACCAATTAACCCATTCATTCAGAATTATGGCAGCATGTCCTATTAGTACAAACATACTTTCTCTAATAAACTGATGACATCGTAATGAACCGTCTCGGATGATGTCACTACGGATGTTTGACCTCTCTTTTTTTAAGAAAAGGAGGAGTACCAACAATAGGTTAAAGCAGAGGTTCTTAACTTTGGTGGCCTTGAGGGCCAAATATCAACCACATGAGATACAGGGGGCCACTTATACACTGGAGTAATGGGTCGGTGTTTATCTGGGGTCACAGTTTGGTACCGTACAATACAACAGGAACAATAATAAATCTCCAGCACATGCCTTACTGTTTATTTTGAACAGGCAGAAGTGTTTTGATAAATTCAGCTAGAGAGCTGAAGAGCTTTTTGTGATGCAAAAATACAAACTAAACGATAATTAAAAATAAAAAATTTTAATCAGGAAACCAATTAGTTTATTTTACAAAATAAACTCAACCCTCTCTTTAAACAACAGAAAAACAATAATTCTGTATTAAATTTAGGATTCAGTAAGCTTCCAAATCTCTTTTATTGAAAATGCAGCACAGTGTCCGTTCATGCAGCAGATCCAGGTCAAGGTTATAATAGCTTTGGATTTTTCATTAGCTTTAGTTTCTATTTCGTTTTGACTTTTTGTTTTCAAATTCATTTAGTTTTAATTAGTTTTTAGAGGCAGATTTACTAGTTTTTATTAGTTTCTATATTTTGAAATTGCTTTGTTTTCGTTTGGTTTTTATTAGTTTTAGTTTTTTTTCTAAATAAGGATATTTGTTAGGTGCAAGATTTAAAATCATCAGAATAAATATTGTATAATAAAAACTCAGCCATACATTTTTTGAAACCTGTATTCAGAGGACACATGAACTCTAGGAAAAAAAACTATACTATAGAAACTATAGAAGTCAGTAGTAGATGTTTTCAAACTGGAGAATGAAGGGAAAAAGCAGCCATTAATATTCATGGGATGATACTTTGAAAAAATATAACGGAGGTCAATGGCTGTATTTTTCCAATAGTCTTCAGTAAAGAAACTCAAACAGGTTTAGGACAAGTTGGAGGATGCGTAAATGATAACAGAATTAAAATTTTTGGGTGATCTATTCCTTTATATGGTCATGAAACACCAAAACACACAGATGTTGACAGTCATATATGTGTCCCACTTTGCTAAAACACCATTAGGACACATATATTTAGCTAACAAGAGAAAAAATGGTTGCTTTTACACAGTTTTGAGCAAATTCGTCCTTCTGGTTAAAAAAAGGAAATTTTGAAGCTACGTCACAGCGATGAGATCACTGTGTAAATTCCAGCGTGGCTGTCTGTACCCAGTGTATACAAAGTGACGTCATTGAGTTTCCAGCACATCTGTTCATTAATTCATGAGAAAGACTTGGTTAGAACCAATCAGCGCGCTCTATTGTGGACAAGATGCAACTTCATTAATATGCATGATATAGCTTCGAAGACTCCTTTTACCTGTTACATTGTTTACAGAGACGCCACGTTGTGTTGCCAATTGTAATTCAAACAAGTAGTAGGAGAATTGTTTGGAGACATGGGTTGTCAGTGTTGTGTTTATAAATGTGCCACAATTAAGGTTTTGTTTCCATTTTCCCGCGATGAGAGCACCGCTTGCATGTAGATCCAGATATGTGGATTACAGTGGTCTGCTAACATGCGACAACACTGTTTGTAAGGTACATTTTTTACCTAAGAGCTTTTCGCATCTGGAAATGGTGAAATACGGATTAGCCGTTAGTCTCCTTTTAAAAAAAGACGCGGTTCCAGTTGGTGTTGATTGTCCCGCCTCTATTGAGATTTGGTAAGTGTGTGATCAGTGTTCGTTGAATGTTTATTCACATGGCAAAGTTAGTTAGTATCTTCAACAGTACTCTTTCAGTTTTTAAAGAAATATCTTAGTCAAAATAATTTAGTTACTAATTTTATTGTACATTAATATATCTACAATATTATGGACTGAAAATCCTCCACTTCCACACAGCTCTCAGATTTGCTGTAAATGCTGCTCTGTAAATCACTTGCTGCGTCCCAATTCGCATACTTATACTACACCCTAAAAGTATGTACTTTTTTTGTAAAGGAAAAGTACACACTTTTGAGTGTGTAACAGAAGAGTATGCAAGCTTTTGGGACAGACTACTTCCTCGTTAACAGATCGTTGTGTTGCTTAGTTACGAGCCCTGTCAATCAACCACACATCATCCAGATTTCTTTCATATTTAATTCCCTACCTTATTGGACAAGCAGCAGGTTAATCTCCCATTCACGAGTCTTTCATGCAGAGAAATCTCCTCAGGTATTTGGATAATTCTGCATTCAGACGTTAATGTCCAAATACGTCTTTATATAAGTTCAGTATTGTTGTTGCAGATGAAATATTAACACAGAAAATGCGATTAAAACATGTTCCAGTGGGCTAGATATTAATTAATAGTCATACAAACATCTTTACCGAAGCATCTCTACTTGACGGTTGGTCTCGCGCATCCATCATGTTCGTAGTTTGTTTACACTTTTCACCCGCGTTTGTAATTCTAAATCGAATTCACGTCCTACGCGCAATGTGTTCAAAATCAGAAAGAGCTTTATTGCCAGGTATGTTCACACATACGAGGAATTTGTTTTGGTGACAGAGCTTCTACAGTGCAACAGGATAACAGAGACAGGACAAAAAACAGATCATAAATATATTTAAAAAAAAATAGAAGTAGTGAGTGCAAATATACAGATTGACAAGTGTATGTACATGTTTATTACTATATACAACGTTATATGTGCAGCTGTTATGTGCAAATTGGCATGTAAAGTGTGTTGTTAAATAAGTGTATATGTGTATAAAAGTGTATAGCAAGTAGTGATGTTGGCTCCGCAATTATTATCATCAAGTGTTCATGAGATGGATTGCCTGAGGGAAGAAACCAGAAGGTAACAGTTCAAAGAGGCAGTGTGCTGGGTGTGAGGGGTCCAGAGTGATTTTGGCAGCTCTTCTGCTCGCTCTGGATAAGTACAGTTCTTGGGGAGTAGGAAGGGTTGTACCAGTGATTCGCTGTGGGCAATATCAGCAAGTATGGACGCTTCTATACTTCGAGTTTTTACTGGAAATAGTAAACCATACGGGAACCTTTGGCATACTCTTTTCAACATACTTTGATTTGGGACCAACTAATTCTACTTTCAAATACTATTTAGGACGGATAGTATGTGAATTGGGACGCAGCATACATCTATCTCTAGTGCATCTGTGTTTGTGTTGCCGGTGTGAAAATCAGCTGTAGTGCACATACTGAAACTCCCCTTTTCATGCAAACCCTTCCCTCTTTCACCACTCGACACTCCCACCTAAACATAGCTGGACTCACCCACTTTGCTGCCTTTTTTCAAACTAGAGGTGTGAAGAAACCCTGCTGAAACAGGGGGGGGGGGGGTTCATGGCCCTTTAAAGGACTTATTTTTTGGCACAAGTAAACACAGTTTTACAAACAGTAATGATGGTGTTTGTTTTACAGAATCAACCAAACCAAATTCTCATCCTTTAGAATTGATGTAAGCACACAAAACAGCATCCATCTCAACAAGACAAACCAAACTCTTCCAGACATCATCTACAACTGCAGAGTTTGAGGGACATTCACCAACTATATGAAGACTGGCTTTATGCAAAACTATAAAAACCTACATAAGTCTATTGCTGATGACTCATTTCAGCAGTTCAGAATCGCTTCTTCATATAGAAAAACAGCTACATTACACACTACTTGAAAGCTAATATCAGAGAAAGGCAAAACAGACCCCTTTAATGATGTTCCAAAAGCGTGTTTACATAACATTGGCTATGTTTCCAACCAAAGATGTGAATTAAACTTGTGCCCAAACTGGAACATCAAGTAAAACATTTGCGAATTTAATACTGTTTACATCCAATGACTCAAAGTGAACAAAACGGTAATTTCCTGTTAAATTGGCACAAAATAAACATACAAATTTTCTAAAGTAAAAGAAGCCACTGTGGGCCTGTTTTCTTATAGAATGAATTCATTCATTCATTTTCCTTTGGCTTAGTCCCTTATTTATCAGGGGTCACCACAGCAGAATGAACCAGTAATTATTCCAGCATATGTTTAACACAGCGAATGGCCTTCGAGTTGCAACTCAGTAGTGGGAAACACCCATACTCTCTGACATTCACACACACGCACACACATCTTCAGGCCAATTGTGTTTACCCAATTGACCTATAGCGCATGTCTTTGGACTGTGGGGGAAACCGGAGCACCCGGAGGAAACCCACACGAACACTGGAAGAACATGATAACTCCACACAGTTATGCCAACTTGTCCAGCAGGGACTCAAACCAGCGAACTTCTTGCTGTGAGGTGAAAGTTCTAACCCCTGAGCCACCGTGCCAACTTATGAAATAAATTACTTGCGTATTTTTCTAAAAAGTTTATCCTACCCAGTGGAGCGCATTAGTGTTCAAAATGTATGTCCTAACTCCAACCCTAACCCGCATGTGCATAAAAATGACAAGAGCATTGACTTAACTGTTGCATCTCACCAGGTCAGGACAATCGCAAGATTAACTGGTGGTCTAGGCAAACAACGATCGTGCCACTCTCACAGTGTTCATGTCGCCCTCACATAATGACATGCGGACGAAAGTTTAGAGCTGCGGTGGGGGTGGGCGTGTTGAGTGTCGCGGACAATATTGAAGAGCCGGGGGTGCATGGGTCTCCATGCCGCAAGATGCCACCCTAGGCAATCACCCATATTTGATCATGCCTAAATCCGCCAGGTTATCACTTTTTCTACTCTTTTAGCTATACAGGCCATTCTTCTCAAATGGAATCAGGTCATTCCTTCATCACATGACATGCGGATCCAAGAAATATTGAGCTGCATAAAACTTAAGTTAAGATGCTTAGTTGCAGGATCTCTCAAATCTATTTACAAGACCTGGAACCCTGTTTTAGACTATTTCAGAGGCTTACCCTGATATCAGCTCTAATACACAGTTAACTACTGGAAAGAGGGAATATTGACTTCTTTAAAGAGTTTATTTTTACTCTTATTTACTCTTGTATTTAATAACCTAATTTATTAATTTAATTTATGTTTTCAGAGAATAAGTGTGTTTATAATTGTATTTTATTTTGAGTGGATAATGGGGGAAAAAGAACATTAAAGACAGTCTGTTTTTTCATTCTGTATTATTTGCTATACTGTAAATAATATATTAATTTACAGTTTCCGCATTTTGTGTTTCACAAGTGTTTTTCGTTTATTTACGGTTGTGAATTGCATTATGGGATGTTGATCTCTGCCATGTTGACCTTTGATGTTGAAAATTTAACTACAGTTTAACAAAGTGACTTTTATTAACATTTTTGTAGTCTGAAATAATATAATGTATATAAAATAATGTAATGAAAAATGAGTCAAATAACAAAAATGCACTGGCAGGTTATTTACAAGGTTTTTGTAGCGTTATATACAACAACAACAACCCAGTGAATATATAATTTTATTTAAAATGTTGATAAAAGTTACTTTTTTGAAGTTTTCAATGTTAAACGTTCCTGGAAGAAAGATCAACATAATGCATTTCAAAAGCATCATAAATGGGGAAAAATAAAAATATTAATCACAAAATACGGAAAACTGCTAATTTACTGATTTTTTACAGTGTACTGTGTATGGTCTTGTTAAATACTCATAAAAAATAAATAATTAAAAAAAGACATAGTTCCAAAGAACTTTCACTGAAAAATACATTGTACAGACCATTTTGAGGGATGTAAACAAAAACAATGGTCCAACGTATTTCCTGTTTTAATTTCTATAGCTTCCGAGAATCCAAAAAGAGCCACATATTGATAAATAATGTTATGATAGCTGTTTTAACATTAAGTTATGCTTGATTTGCCTCTTATAACAGTTATGAAACAGTTTAATAACAAGCAGGAAATGTTCATGGGCCAATGACATGACTACACTGAAATGGTCTATAAAGAACATTTTTAAAACTCCAAAGAATGGAAATGGAATGAGAGATTTGCAAAATGGAAGAGTTCTTCACAGAACTACGGATTCCAAAATAGAACCTGCAAAATCTTTCTAAGAGTGTATGTAAAGGATTCCGCACCTTCTTGAGAGCTCGTGACGGAGGTTTCCTGATGGGTTTGGAGATCTCGCTCCGTTTGGACACTGATCCATTGCCCTGTTTACTGGTGGAGGGTGAGGGTGAAGGGGTCGTGGCTGTGGGGCTCGTCCGGATGGCCATTTCCTCAGTGCAGGTGAGACGAAGACTGCGGAAATACTCATCAGTCTCTCTGTCAACCACCAGCAATCTGGTCTCATGTTCCACAGCTTTAATCCGCTGCACCACCTGAACACAAGAGAAACACACATATAGAAATACTGCTTATGGTTACCCACATTAAGAAATACTATAGTGATTAATAGTTTCAAGAGTTTACACTTAGCATGCCAAACAAGCTTTATAATCAATCATCAGCTATACCAAGAGAGAGCCTTGAGCTCATAAGATCCTCGAGCCCTGGGCTCCCTCCCGTTTGCAAGGCGAGAGGGGAGTTTGAGCTCAGGTAGAATGAGAACTCCCCTGCTTTAGTAGCTAATGAACAGATAGTGATTGCTCTTAAGAGATAACTACTTACTAGGAGCATGTCTATGGTGCCGATCTGGATTAGTCAATTAACTTAAGTTCCATGTTTTTGGACGGTGGGAGGAAACCGGGGAACCTGAGGGAAACCGACATGAGCACAGGGAGAACGTGAAAACTCCGCACAGAAACGTTGGATGGCTTGGTAAGAACTAGAACCAGTGACATTCTTGCTGTGAGGAAACAGTGCTAACCACTGGACCACCAAGCCACCCATCTAGGAAAGGAGGAGTAGGGGTGGAAGGCGGGATTCTTCAAAATGAAGATGGCTGTGATATGGAACTCAGGGTATTTATAGTGACTTAGGAATCGTCTGATTGGTGAATCATAAATTAAATAATGCAGAACCGGCTGCAAGCAATCATAAGCACATGATCCTCTCAAAAATAGTTTAGAAATAAACTTCAGCGTTTTTGAACCATACTAAAGTGTAATATAGGGATGCAATGATTATAGTTTTTTGGTTGTACGATTATAGTCCGAGGAATAATCACAGTTTCACGGTTATCACAATTATTATCCCTTCATTCATTTCACAACACTACTAGTTATAAGTAATAAGTAATAATTTTATACTGAAAACAAATGACAGAATAATGAATAAATAAATAAATAAAGATAAGAATACATTTAAAAAACAGTATTTGTCTAATGTAAATCTAAGCATCATATTAGCTGAGTTTTTCTCGTTTAAAGAGAACAAATGTAGTCAAAGGCTGCTAAACCTCTGTCTGAACGACACTTTTAATCAACTATATTATGAACTTGTTTGGTATTTTCAAAAACAGCATTTTCTGTAGTCTTTACTATAAATAAACTGTGCCAGGAGTCACATGAAAATAAATATGAATGTCTCCTTTATTTTGAGAGATTGTTTTCAGGAAAGGGATCTTGCACCACATCATGTAAAATTGATTAATATCGGTCTAATTCTAGCAAATAAATTAATTAATAAAAGATAGCATTGACTATTCTCCAAGCCATCATTAAACATTAATTATTGGGTGAATGATTTTATTATGCCTGCTAGAACTAAGAAGAGCATTAGATCTCATGTGAAATTGTGTTCACTTTTTATTATTGTTTTGTTATTATCCTAGGGGGATATGAGGAGTAATCAATGTACTTTTTTCTGCTCTTGAGTGTGACACAAATATTTCTGTACTGGTATTTTTTTGTCCAATACCGATACTAACAAAAACATTTAGCTGATTTTGATACTGACACTGGTCAATTGCATACAGTACTAGCCAGCTTAAACTAGTTTTACTGAACATTAATTGGATCCATTCATCATTCAACTTCGTTATGATAAAAGCCACAAGATAAAAAAAAAAAATACGATATGACAATCTTCAGGGGAGGACACGGTGGCTCAATGGTTAGCACTGAGCCTCACAGCAAGAAGGTCGCTGGTTCGAGTCATGTTTGTATTGGTTTCCTCCGGGTGTTCCGGTTTCCCCCAGTCCAAAGACATGCGCTATAGGTGAATTGAATAAGCTAAATTGGCCGTAGTGTATGTGTGTGAATGAGTGTGTATAGAGGTTTCCAAGTACTGGGTTGCAGATGGAAGGGCATTCGCTGTGTAAAACATATTAGGGATAAGTTGGATTTGCTATTCAATATTTCTTTTAACAACAGTATCTATAAATCGACACTTAATAGAGCTTATTATTTTAACAAATGTAACAAAAACAGACGGTATGTCACATTTTTAGCTCAAAATAACCATACCACACCATAAGCTTTCCCTAAATCGGCCGATAAATATTGGTGACCGATCTATAGATGCAATCCTTATTTTTATCCCGTGTAAACTCTGTATTAATAATTATCTAAACTGCATTTTGGGGCGTCACGGTGGCGCAGTATGTAGGACGATTGCCTCACTGCAAAAAGGTCGCTGGTTCGAGTCCCGGCTGGGTCAGATAGCATTTCTGTGTGGAGTTTGCATGTTCTCCACATATTGGCGTGGGTTTCCACCTGGACATGCGCTATAGATAAATTGAATAAGCTAAATTGGCCGTAGTTTATGTGTGTATGGGTGTTTCCCAGTGTTGGGTTGCATCTGGAAGAGCATCCGCTGTGTTAAATATATGCTGGATAAGTTGGCAGTTCATTCCACTGTGGCGACCCTAGATTACTAAAGAGACTAAGCCGAAAATAAAATGAATGTATTATGCGCTTATGTTTTTAGCATATCAATGTTAAATGTGTTAAAATAAATAAAAAGAAACTACATGATGAGCCACAATCGCTTACATCCAGTGTTATTTGATTCTCATTTCAAAACTAAAACATCAGATCTACCATATTGCCTAATGGAGTCTTCAATACTCTATTAGTGTTAGTACAACTAAAGAAACGTGTTGCATTTGATTGTCCCTTCACAAGAACGATTCGCACTTAAGTCAATGTTTCCCCACAGGTTTAAGAAAAGCAGGGCTCTTTATTTCCCATTCAAAGTTGCTTCCGGTGCCAAAAGCTTCTTGAGTCAAATAAACGGATGTCAAATGTTTCATAGACACTCTCTGGTGTTTACACAGCCTGTGAAATATATACACGCTATTAGTCAGAAATGTGGACACACTGACATATTATCATGACTGCTTTTACACACTGAGAATAACAGATATCACTGTGGGAATGATGAAGTGGACAAAATACAGTCAGCTCTATACAATATAAGCTTTTTAGGGATCTAAATCTGGGGCAAAATCTGGTACACTGTAAAAATGCTCCAATTTTTGTTTGGGACAACATGAAGGAATTAAGTTAACTTAAGTGGATCGAACATGAACCAATTAAGTTGTCATTAAAAAGCAAGTAGTTTGAACAAATAGCAAACGTCATTTTTGAGTGTATTCACAAGATGCAACATGAGAGACTTTTAACCTGTTGGCCAGGTCTGGGGATTTACAACTCGTTCATACCTTCATTTTCTTGTCGGCTTAGTCCCTTTATTAATCTGGGGTCGCAACAGTGGAATGAACCGCCAACAATTTGTTTTACGCAGCGGATGCCCTTCCAGCTGCAACCCATCTCTGGGAAACATCCACACACACTCATTCACACTCATACACTACGGACAATTTAGCCTACCCAATTCACCTGTACCACATGTCTTTGGACTGTGGGGGAAACTGGAGCACCCAGAGGAAACCCACACGAACGCAGGGAGAACATGCAAACTCCACACAGAAACGCCAACTGACCCAGCCGAGGCTCGAACCAGCGACTTTCTTGCTGTGAGGCGACAGCACTACCTACTGCGCCACTGCGTTGCCCGGGATTTACAACTACATAACTTTAAACAGTAACAGTTCTTGACCCCCGTAACTACAAACAAAAATTAGGTATCATTGGAAAGAAGACACTGAGCTTTACTATGGGCCATCTAGAAAGTTTCATGCTAAAAATATAAAAGGTTATACATTATAAAGTTATAAGGAAAATTGTACAGTGTTCAATATTTGTTTTTCCACATACAAACACAGGAAAACATTAATGTAATAACCTAGAAAAAATATGACTTGAAAGCCAAGTGTCTCTTGAGTTAGATATCATGAGTATATTTCAAATTTAATTAAGATAGCAGGCAAAATAAGATTTGTGTAAAAAGTTTTCTGAGACTATATTGGTGTCCTTTTCCCCACCGTCAGAGACACTTTCTCAAAAATGACCTTCCCAAACTAAAACAGTAACATTGCTGAATAATTTGGTCTACATTTACAGTTCATTGGGCTTTATTTTAATGAACTAGACACAAAGTCTAAAGTACATGGCTCAAAAGCATTAAGGGCATGTCCAAATCCACTTTTGCTATTTTAATGATGAAAAAATACGATTTGTGCCCTGGTGCATGGTCTAACAGGGTTGAGCTTCTTCTCTTAAGGAGTTCTGGGTGTGTTTTGAGCATAACGTGCATTAACCCAATCAGAGTCTCATCTCCCATTGCCTTTAAGAGTCAATTGTGTCGTGCCACAGCGCATTTGCTATTTACATGCCGGACTTTGTAAGTGGAAAAACTGAACACTTCACTAGCAAGAAAACAGTTGAACAGACCATCTGCAGCGAGAATAAAGAACGAGCCTCCTCCATTTGGCCTCTTTACTTTCTCTTTATTCCTTTACTTTCGTGGAGTATTGAAACAGTGGAAACTCACTCCACTGAAGACATCCATTAGCCTATATAATTTAGTTGTTAAGCACACAGATTTGTTTCAAAACTTTTTCGAAATTCATTTCTAATTTCCAGCAAACAAATAAATGAACAATAATAAAAAAGTTTGGTCAAAAAAACTGAGATTTATTGAAACACACATCCTGTTCTTATGCCCCATATAATCCAAAACCTGACAGGTGGACAAGGATCAGTGGTCACCAGAGCGGAATGAACCACCAACTATTGAAGCATGTTTTCATGCAGCGGATGCCCTTCCAGTTGCAGCCCAGTATTAGGAAACACCCATACACAATAATACGCTATGACTCATTTTGTTTACCTAATTCACGCAAACATGGGAGAATATGCAAATTCCACACAGAAATGCCAACTGACCCAGCCAAGACTCGAACCAGCGACCTTCTTGCTGTAACCACTGAGCCACCGTGATGCCCCTTTTTGGTTTTTATTAGCTTTAAAATATTTCTAATATAACTGCAATGAATATTCACGAGGAACAGAGCTGTATTTAGCATCATTACTCCAAAAATCACTCTAATATGGTAATTTGCTGCTCAATAAATGATTATTATAAATGAAACAGTTGTGGACAGTTAATGGAAACATTATTTTCAACATGACAATATTTAATTTAAATAGTTAAAGCTTTGCAACATTATAAATGTCGTTTCTGTCACAATTGACATCAATTTAATGGATTAACTAGTCCAATAACTATGTTTGCTAAATAAATAACTAATAACAGATAACTTATGTAGTATATTAAACAGATATTATATAGAAAAGGGACTCTGCAGGTTTCATCAAGTCAAATTTAAGACTTTAAGACCTTTTGGAGACTTACACAAGGTTAAACGCTAAGGATTTTTTTCTAATGGCCCAGTTAAAACATTAAAATAACAATAAAAACAAAAGATATTGTGAGGAAGATAATTAAACATGTGTTCATAAATAGAAATATAAAAGAGTTGGTAAATAGAGTTAATAAATAAGAGGTATTAAAGGGCAGCTATGATGAAAATCATCTTTTGTAAGCTGTTGGGACAGAGCTGTGTGTAGGTATAGTGTGTCCACAGTCATATTGGGATGATATAAAGACAATAAGTCTCTTTTTTTAATTTCCTGACCTTAAAATAGGATCCAAATCCCTCCCATTTTGAGGCCCACCTCAACGTGACGTAGGAGTGCAGTTTTCCCGCTCACCGAATTGATTGATTTTAACATGTCTCCATAGTAAAGCATATAATCATATCAACAAGACAGGACGTGCGCAAAGCAACTGGGATTAAGAGATCTGTTCAGCTCTCTGTGATCATCAGTCATCATCAAATATGATCAAGAATGAGTTTCACAATGAAGGTCAATGGCTGGCGGTTTACAACATTCTAGAGATTCTAAAATATCAAAATATAAAGAAAGTAGCAGATTTGGAAGCAAGAAGAGCGTGAGAAACGATTTTTGAGTGAACTATCCCTTTAATAGGAGCACGTTTATAGACAACTGGACAAATAAATCCAGATTTCTACTTACAAAAAAAATGAGTTTCACAAGTTTAAAGCGTTAACAAAACAGTGCATGCTTGTAATAAAATAGGTTAAAGATGGTAAAAAAAATAAAATAAAATAAAAAACTAAAAAAATAATAATAATAATAAAAATTGCTGTAATTCATCACCACAGACGCATAGTAGTACAATTATAAAAGAAGACGTTTCAGTCCTGGTTTGTGGACATTAAATCAGGTTTATTTTGTACATTAACATAACAGATATCCATACAGCAGTGGAGATTAACGTATATCCTGTCACATTTGCGTGCAAAAACGTCAAGTTAAACGCGTGCGCGTGTGAACTTTGTAACGACATTGTGCGTGACTCATCGCTGCACAAAGCCTTAAATAAACTCCACAACGAATACATCAAATAATCATTGGGAAAGTTCTTACTGTAGTATTTCTCACAAACGTTTCATGAGATCCGCTTCATGTCTGTCACTGTGCTGTTTATCTGAAGCAGCAGGAGATGAGGACACACTCTGACAGGCACGTGTAAACAGTGGGCGGGGAGAACCAGCATTAAAGGCACAGGCCACAAAAACAGCTACAGTGTGTTCAGAGCAGACAATTCCAATATACTGAAAGGTATAATAAATAATCTGATGGGTGTTATGAGCTGAAACTTTACAGACACATTCTGGAGACACCAAAGACTTATCTTAAATCTTGAAAAAGGGGTAAAAGGTGTTTAAAAAGGGGGTTTAAAGGTGCCTTTTAAATAATTTTTGTTAAAATTTTATTGAGATGGAACGTTAATAATTGAAGGATGTTGGTCCAATTGGGTAGCTTTACATGAACAGAGAAAAATTAAGACCTGTTTAAAACGTTTTAAGACGTACAACACAATATTTCAGTGAATTTAAGACTTTTAAAGGCCTAAATTTTTGATTTTGAGATTTAAGAGATTTTAAGACCACGTGGACACCCTGTAGAATGAAACAAAACTATTTACAGACATATATACACGTGTTTATTTAACAACATACTCAGTTTACATGTCAATTTGCACATCATATAACTTTGCAGACATTATTATGCAATAGTAGTATAGTAATATACATTTATTTTCTCTATTTACTTATTTAATTCCTTTATTATCAGTGTTTTTGTCTTGTCACTGCCATTTTGTTACACTCTTGTCACAAAAATAAATTCCTCGTGTGTAAAATCTTACCTGGCAGTGGCAAAAAAGCTCCTTCTGCTTCCATATGGAGATACATCCTAACCTAAGTATCTCCAAGCACTTGTTTTAACACACACGTTGTTGTTATAAGCAATAAAATGCATAATAATAGGATCCTGCATGATGATCCAGTGTAATGTGGGCTGAAAATGTGAGATCAGCAGCTCAGGTGTGTGTATTGATGTACCTGATGGTGCGTCTCTCTCTCCACGTTCTCGCCGTTCACCTCCACCACACGGTCACCCGCGCGCAGTCCCGACGCCTCCGCCGGGGACGCGCGTTCCACTTTCCGTATGTACTGTCCGGTTTTTCCTTTCTCTCCATGCAGATGAAACCCGTAGCCGTTCTCTCCTTTCTTCATTACGCACAAGCGAGGCTTCAAATCGCTTGCCATTGTATTCCGCCGTTGCCTTCACATTCACAAACTTGTAACACAATCCATGCGCGATTTCCCAAGCAAAGAGAATAAAATAAATAAACAAAGCGAAAACTTACGTAAAATGCATTCGCAAAGGCTTATAAACGCGCATCGCTGCCGTATAACGCGCAGTCTGCGATGTGTTTACAATAACGCGCATGCAACAATTAAAACAGATAGCAGAAGACTCTCGTGTCCAAAAGCGCACGCGAGGAATTAAATACAAAAGTAATAGCGCTGAAAGCAGACTGTGCAACTACCTGTGGATGTTCACAGACGCATCCAAAACTCCTCCATGAGACATTCTGCCCACAGAGAGAGAGAGAGAGAGAGAGAGAGAGAGAGAGAGAGAGAGAGAGAGAGAGAGAGAGAGAGAGAGAGAGAGAGAGAGAGAGAAATGCTGTCCACTGAGAAACTGCGTGGCGTGGAAAAAGACCGCCCATAAATGAGCGACAACACAAATGAGCGGAGAAAGAAGCTTATTTGACCCTCATTCATGCATGTAAACAATGGCGAATAGCAGACACAACTAGTGTGGAGCCTATATAAAAACGCGAATATGCAGTTATTGATTAAGGAATTATGCATGTTTATTATATTTAGCTTAGTTTTTAGGAACATATAACTAGTGAGAACAAAAACAAATAAAATTAATAAAACAATAAATAAATAAAACAATTAAAAAAAAAAAAATATATATATATATATATATACATACATACCCATGCATATACACTCATCGCCAACTTTATTAGGTACACATTAGTAGTATCGGGTTGGACGCCCTTTTTGCCTTCAGAACTGCCTTAATCCTTTGTGGTATACATTCAACAACGTGCCGGAAATATTCCTCAGAGATTTTGGTCCACATTGACATGATAGCATCATAAATAGCAGCAAATAGCAGATTTGTCGGCTGCACATCCATGATGCGAATCTCCCGTTCCACCACATCCCAAAGGTGCTCTATTGGATTGAGATCTGGTGACTGTGGAGGCCATTTGAGTACAGTGAACTCATTGTAATATTAAAGATCGAACCAGTCTGAGATGATTTGCGCTTTATGACATGACACGTTATCCTGCTGGAAGTAGCCATCACAAGATGGGTATACTGTGGTCATAAAGGGATGAGCATGGTCAACAACAATACTCAGGTAGGCTGTGGCGTTCACACGATGCTCAATTGATACTAATGGGCCAAGAAAATCTTCTCAACACCATTACACCACCAGCAGCCTGAACCGTTGATGCAAGGCAGGATGGATCCATGCTTTCATGTTGTAGATGCCAAATTCTGACCCTACCATCCAAATTACACAGCAGAAACTCATCGGAGCAGGCAACGTTTTTCCATTTTTCAATTGTCCAATTTTGTTGAGCTTGTGAATTGCAGCCGCAGTTTCCTGTACTTACCAGACCGGAGTGACACCCAGTGTGGTCTTTTGGTGCTGTAGCCCATCCACCAAGATTGGACGTGTTGTGTGTTCAGAGATGTTCTTCTGCATACCTCGGTTGTAACGAGTGGTTATTTGAGATACTGTTGCCAGTCTGGCCATTCTTCTCTGACCTCAAAATGGTATTTGCACCCACAGAACTGACGCTCACTGGATATTTTCTCTTTTTCGGACCATTCTCTGTTAACCCTAGAGATGGTTGTGCATGAAAATCCCAGAAGATCAGCAGTTTCTGAAATACTCAGACCAGCCCATCTGGCACCAACAACCATGCCACGTTCAAAGTCACTTAACTCACCTTTCTTCCCCATTCTGATGTTCAGTTTGAACTGCAGTAGATCATCTTGACCATGTCTACATGCCTAAATGCATTTAGTTGCTTCCATGTGATTGGCTGATAAGAAATTTGCCATAACAAGCAGTTGGACAGATGTACCTAATAAAGTGGCCGGTGAGTGTATATGTAGCAGAGGTGTATATATGTATATACAGTATACCATCAGCATCTGTAGAGGTTTATCTTGCACAATGGTTTTTTTTTTGAGCGTTAGATAGAAATAATAATTAGGAAATAAATTGAAATGTTTTAAGCAAAACTATTTATTTTTGTGATGACAACACTAAATTAAAAACACAATTACTTAACTTATCGCGTTTAATCAACAGGAATTTAAACAAAAAGCCAAAGACATGTCCAACATTGAGCAGTTAAAGGGATTTACCCATCCTTCATTTGTTCTAAAGCTGTTCAGGTTTCTTTTTTCTGTTAAACATGAAAAGAAGATATTTTGAAAAATGTTGAAAACCCTTAAGCTCTGACTTCCACAGTATTCTCCAATTGCCCGTTTTTTCCTACTATAGAAGTCAGTGGTTACAGGTTATCAGCTTTCTTTAAATTATCTTCTTTTGTGTTCAACAGAAGAAACTCATAAAGGTTTGGAAACACTCGAGGGTGAGTAAATAACTAGAGTAGGTAAATAGAGAGTACATTTTTATTTTTGGACGAGCTCCTTTTATTGTTAGGTAGTGAAAGCGTATCAAACCATAAGACTTATTATTGGGGAAAAATAATGTTTTGTTATGCCTAAAGTGGAATTAAACCGACATAAATCACTTTGTAATTAAAGGGATTCTTCAGGTTTCATCAAGTCAAATTGAAGACTTTTTAAGGCCTTTTTAAGACCCTTATAAATGAAATTTCAGACATAAACAGCTAAATGTTGAGCATTTTTTCTTATAGCCTGATAGGAACAGCCGACTTAAAGTCTTTTTACTTGACCTATCACAAAAAAGGCATTTCTAAGACAAACCTTATATAATGTGTTAAAATAGGCATTTGTTCAACAGATTTCCTTTGACAAAATCTAGAAGTTTTAGAAATCTAAAAGGAGAAGATTTAAAAAGTGTAATAAAGTAAATACAGATAAATTTAAATGGACATGGGAAAACTAAGACCCATTTAAAATGAGTTAAGACCTACAAGACATTCTTTCAGTGAATTTAAGACTTTTTAGGGCCTAAAATTTTTTATTTGAAATTTAAGACTTAAGGGCGACACAATGGCTCAGTGGTTAGCACTGTTGCCTCACAGCAAGGTCGATAGTTCGAGTCCTGGCTGGGACAGTTGGCATTTCTGTGTGGAGTTTGCATGTTCTCCCCGTGTTGGCGGGGGTTTCCTCTGGGCGCTCCAGTTTCCCCCACAATCCAAAGTCATGTGGTAATTTGTGAATTGAATAAGCTAAATTGGCCGTAGTGTGTGTGAATTGGTGTGTATTATGGGTGTTTCCCAGTACTGGGTTGCAACTGGAAGGGCTGCAAAACTTATGCGTGTAAACATATGCCGGATAAGTTTGCGGTTCATTCCGCTGTGGCAACCCCTGATGAATAAAGGGACTAAGCAGAAGGAAAATACATGAATTTAAGACTTTTTAAGACCCTGCGGATACCCTGAATTGCATATGGGCTTTAAGCAGTTCTTTTGCCATGGTTTATAAATCGAAATCAATCATAAAATCGCTATAAATCCTTGTTATTTGGACTTTAACCCTTTGACTGCCCATCTACTAAATGGTTGACCACATTTTTACTGTTTTAAATAATGACTGTTAAAGTAATTGAAAGAATAATTGTTTTAAATAATGGTTTATATATAAAACAAACATAATCCTGTTGCACTACTACACTTGATTTTGGTTTTATTGTAAAAAACAACAACAAAAAAAACATGTTAAATGAGAATCTGACATATTTTATGGCATACTTCAAAAAGAAAATGTAATTTCTTATTGAAAAATGTTTTAGTTGGAATATTTTTTTTAATAAATTGGTCTTACACTTAATATTTTCAGATTTTTCATAGTATTTGTATTAATTCCAATACTTTACCAAATAATTGATATGTCGGTTTATGGTAGAGGCTGATATTTTAGAAATTATGGGATGTGTTGGAAAAAAAAAATGCATTGAGTGTTAACTAGCGACATTAGTTAAGAAATGCTAATTTTCTTGGTGGGGAAAATTAGACTTTGCGTTTGCATTGGTTGGAATTAACTAAAAGAAAACATATAAAGACAAAAACTGAAGTAGACTTACAAGAAAACGAGCTATCTTGAGGTAATGTTTGTATTTTAGAACAAATAGAATGTTTTGTCGCGTCACGTTCTAATAGAATTCCATGAAAACTTTTCTAGAACGTCTTCGCATTCAAATCAAAACAGCAAAAATGACTAAAAGGTACTGTAGTATGCTTCATAATACTGTCAGTCATATTATAGTTCATTATTAAGCATAATGAAACATAAGCTACAGACATCGTACCTCAGTTTCACCGTTAAAATCTTAAGTGTTGTGCTAAAAATCACCGTTTGGTTGCTGTGTACGGAAAAGCTCCGCCTTTTTTTGCTTTGATTGACAGCCATTTTGACATTAATGAAGGCTGAGGTAAAAAAACTAAAAACATTTCATATTTAAAGCGCCCTAACAGAGAAAATAAAAAATCTGTTAGAAACTAAACTTTCTCTTCTTAATTTTAAGCAGGCCAAAGACTTTAAGATCTGTAAAAATGGATCTCAGCACATCATGAACACAGAAGAGATATTTGAGAGAAAGTAGCTAGCGTTTTTAGCACAGCCTCATGACCAACTTCCCATAAAACATCAATAAATAATGTGAATTTGAGAACTTTTCAGGTCACAACCCACATATGGCACAACCACGCAAACCGAGGACAAAAGCAGCTGAATGTGCTGCACTCTAGTGGCGGAAAACAACAACTACTATTGGACTCTTGAGTATGGTAGTCAAACTATAAAAACTATCGTCTAATTTGACTACTTTTGGGTTATATCTAGATGTAAACAGCTGTTTTACTAGAAAAGTGTCTTTTAAAAACGTACAATGTCTATCGTTGCTCTAGTTATGTCGGTTTCAGATGGGTTTTTTTTACCTCACAGACTAATTGGCGCGATTATGCATTCACAATGGTATGAACCGTTATAGGGGTGGTAAAATGCGCTCATATTATCTATTGTTTAAATTATTTATATTTTTATTTAACATACAGATCAGGAAAAAGCCTATTTCTCACTATTAAAGGGCTGACCCCCATATTATGGTTCTGACATTTTTCAGCGGGGTCAATTAATTAGGGAGGTCTATCACCTCCAAACCCCCGTATTTCGTGACTAGAACGAAACTTGGAGTTTAGATGCCTAAAAGAGTCTAAATGCCGTCTGAAACTTTCCTCTTGAGGTACATTGAGGTAGTTGGTCTTATATTCACACATTCAGACTTTCTTCTTAATATCATTTCTGAAAGTATTCTTTGCAAATAGGAAAATCATATCAGCAGCCAATGACTATCAAAGAACAGCATTGTTCGCAGTGTAATAAATAGTGCTAATGTTATTTTGTCAAACTTGCATGTGATTTCAGGTTGAATATTCAAAGTAAACAATATTGGCAGTGTGTCACAAGTTGTCATTGAACGAATGTTCGAATAAAACCAACTTTACCCCAAAAAGGAGCATTTTTACCAGGCACCTGTGTGTATGTTCAGTAATATCACTTTTATGGCAAAGAATAAGTCCTTTTCCTGGTCTTTAAGTGAAATATGTCAACATAAACAAAGGAGGCTGAGAAAAATGTTCAGTTTTGATGGAAATTTCAGACGGCACAGAGTTTTGCATCTGAACTCTTCATATAAACATCATATTTGATCTCACTTGTGTCATGCGTCTTTATCAGATTTGACAGATGTAACTGAGGTAAATAGTAAACTAGGGAGTTAAGATGTTTAATAATATTTAAATATTTAAGAATAAATATTTAAAAGTAAAAAAATATCTTTCATCCCTGTTATTCACAGACAATGTTGTTCTGTTGGCTACATTAAACATGGACCTTCAGCATAAACTGGGGCAATTTGTTGCCGAGTGTGACGCGGCTGAGATGAGAATCAGCACCTCCAAGTCCCAGGACATGGTGCTCAACCAGAAAAAGGTGGTTTGTCATCTACAGGTTGGAGCAGAGTCCTTACCCCAGACGGAGGAGTTTAAGTATCTTGGGGTTTTGTTCAGGAGTGAGGGAAGTATGGAGCGTGAGATTGACAGGCGCATTGGTGCAGCGGCAGCAGTAATGTGGTCGATGTATCTGTCTGTTGTGGTAAAGAAGGAGCTGAGCCGAAAGGCCTACTCTCACCTATGGTCATGACCGATAGGACAAGATCTCGGATACAAGCGGCCAAAATGAGTTTCCTTTTCAGGGTGGCAGGGCACACCTTTATTGATAGGTTGAGGAGCTCTGTCACTCGAGAGGAGCTCAGAGTAGAGCCGCTGCTCCTCCACATCAAGAGAAATCAGCTGAGGTGGCTCAGGCATCTGTTTCAGATGCCTCTTGGAGGCGTTCCAGGTATGTCACACCGAGAGGAGGCCTCTGGGAAGACCCAGGACACGTTGGAGAGACTATGTCTCTAGGCTAGACTGGGAACGCCTCGGGATCCCCCGGGAGGAGCTGGAGGACGTGTCTGGGGAGAGGGAAGTCTGGAGTTCACTCCTAAGACTGCTGCCCCCTCGACCCAGTCCTGGAAAAGCGAATGAAAATGAATAAATGAATGAAAAAAGTATCTATAATTGAAACCAATAATCGAAATACTCACCCTTTTGTGGCTCCAGATGTCTTTCCTTAATTAAAAAACATGTTAAAGTTATATCATTAGTAACCCTTTTAAAACCACACATAAAAAACAAAACAATTACAGATACAAATATCCTCAAAATTAAAATTCTTTACTGGTACAATTCATAGTACTGTAGCCATTTTGTAACAACAAAAGAAACAAACAGAACTAAATATAAACAGAACAATATGCACTGAAAAGCTTTTTTTTTTTTTTTTTACAAAAACACACTGCACAAAGTCCTATTTCTCAGCTAAATTTCTGTGAAATAAATAAGTCATGAACAAACCAATAGTATTTTACAAACGGACTCTTTTAGGTCAACATGGCGCTGACCACGCGGTTCAATAAACGAACCCCTACACTTTTTAAACATTTCCAATGAATCACATAGGACTTGTGCAACTTACATTTCCTTATAAAGACAAAAACAGTGCCTTGTCTAATTTAACTAAACGCTCAACAAAAAGAAAACACAATAAAAAGGAAAAGAGTGATGATGATGGCAGGGCACACCCTTTATGTAAAATAAACACTGATAGGAGGAGATTAAAAAGGACTAATTACAATAAGTTACATTCCTGCAGAGTAATAATGAAGACTGCGCTCTGATATGACTGTTGACCACAGAAATGAAGGGTGTATGTGTGTGTGTGCGTTTTATGTCCAGTTTTGTAAAGATGTACACATATTTGTCCATAAACATCCATTCCCTTCTGTAAAGAAACCATCTGAGGTCAATTTTAGTGTCATTTACAATTTATGGCTGTTATGAGTCTACTTCTATTTTTTTTTTAAAGTAAAAACCTGAAAAAAAGCATCAAGAAATGAAGTGCCTGAAACCCCGGTTATGTGAAAATATGTCTAGGTCATATCTAAAATAATATGATATAATGATGACAATAATAACGATGATGATTCATTATGATATCATTAAAAAAAGCAAGTTTTAGATCTTTTTTTTTTTTTGCATTAATTGATTAATATAATTGGTAACATTTCATAATGACTAATATAAATGAATACTCCACCAATACTATCATACTGTAGCAACCAAAATGCATTAAATGCAAATTACGCATTACAATAAGAGGATTTAAAAAAATAATCTATGGTTTCAGTTTTGCTTTGTATCACATTTAGTAAAAAAAATCTATATTTCTGTTAAAAATTACTACTAATTAAGTACTTTTTATTTTGCTTATTTTTAAATAAAATAATGTTACAATAAAAAAAATAAAATAAATCAAACAAACCTAAAACGGTATCAAGTTTGACTCTTGATAAGATTTTTGAAGTTTGTTCAAAATTACTAAGAATTAAACATGTTTTTTTAAACAAACCCAAAAGAGGATAAATTTAGCAAATACGGCCCAGACAAAAAACTGAATTAATAATAAAAAATACTAATTACACTTT
Source organism: Danio aesculapii (assembly GCF_903798145.1). Taxonomy (NCBI): domain Eukaryota; kingdom Metazoa; phylum Chordata; class Actinopteri; order Cypriniformes; family Danionidae; genus Danio; species Danio aesculapii. The sequence continues at coordinate 11,604,755 of NC_079437.1, read as the reverse complement.
TACATTTTTGCTTAAATTCAAGAAAAACAATGTTAAAATGAAATGAAAATAAATTTAAACAGACCTAGAAGAGGATAAATTCTGCAAATATGACCCCAAAAAACTACATTTCTGTTCAAAATTACTACCAATTAAATACTTTTTGCTTAATTAAAAAATATATGTTACAATGAAAAATAAAATTTAAACAAACCTAAAACAGGAGAAATTTAGCAAATATGACCCAGCCAAAAAACTTAATAAAAAAAGACTACTAATTACATTTCTTTTTGCTTAAATTCAAGGAAAACAATGTTAAAATAAAATAAAAATAAATTTAAACAGACCTAAAACAGGATAAATTCCACAAATAGGACCCCCCCCCCCAAAAAAATACTGTTCAAAATTACTACTAATTAAATGCTTTTTGCTTAACTTCAAAGAAAATTATGTTACAATTAAAATAAAATTAATTTAAACAGACCTAAAAGAGAATAACCTCTGCAAATATGACCTAGACATACTGTGGTTTGGTGGTGATAAAAGTTTCCTTTCGGGGCTAATTAAAGCATCAGTGACCGGCGGACGAGGCGGATGTCAGGCATGTCCTGAACTCCATACCTCTCTTTACTACATTCAGAAAACACACAAGCGAAATGTCCCGCGAATGAGAGAAGCGTGATCTGTCTGAAGGCACAGACACCTCTACGGGTGAGAGCGGATGGGGCAGGAATCAGTGCAAGAACAGCCAAAATTAAAGGAAATCCTTAGTTTTAATACATTGCTCTTTTCCTGCTGTGCTCCTCGTAACTCAGCTTCGGCCATCATTCGTATCAAAGTCTTAAAAACATAGCTTGCGCATCCCAGTGCTGCATCAAGTCCAAGCGTGTCCTGTATGTACATAAAGGGTTATATAGTGCTGTACATTATTGAGTGTGAGGTTTGCCGTGGACTCTGAAGCGATACAGGCAGGTGTATTCGGGATGACCCCAGTTGGACAGTACTCGCATCTCAATGATCTGAAAAGCTTTGTCATTCTTCTCCTGTAAAAAATACAAATAAAATACAAAAAAAGTTCAATAAAATCAGTCTGAAGAACACAGAGGCTATTACAAAAGCTAGTAAGCAGTGTTATTGTCAAACATAGAATACTAGCATTGACAAAAGTATCGATTTCGGTACCAACCGATACTAAAATGTTAAAATCATGTAAAAAAAAACACTGTGGCGCTATTACAAAAGCCAGTAAGCAGTGTTATTGTCAAACATAGAATACTAGCATTGACAAAAGTATTGATTTCCGTACCAATCGATACTAAAATGTTAAAATCATGTAAAAAAAAACACTGTGGCGCTATTACAAAAGCTAGTAAGCAGTGTTATTGTCAAACATAGAATACTAGCATTGACAAAAGTATTGATTTCCGTACCAATCGATACTAAAATGTTAAAATCATGTAAATAAACACTGAGGCGCTATTACAAAAGCTAGTAAGCAGCGTTATTGTCAAACATAGAATACTAGCACTGACAAAACTATCGATTTTGGTACCAATCGATATTAAAATGTTAAAATCATGTAAAAAAAAAAAAAAAAAAAAAAAAAAACACTTTGGCGCTATTACAAAAGCTAGTAACCAGCGTTATTGTCAAACATAGAATACTAGCACTGACAAAAGTATCGATTTTGGTACCAATCGATACTAAAATGTTAAAATCATGTAAATAAACACTGAGGCGCTATTACAAAAGCTAGTAACCAGCGTTATTGTCAAACATAGAATACTAGCACTGACAAAAGTATCGATTTTGGTACCAATCGATATTAAAATGTTAAAATCATGTAAAAAAAAAAACAAAAACAAAAAAAAAACACTTTGGCGCTATTACAAAAGCTAGTAAGCAGCGTTATTGTCAAACATAGAATACTAGCATTGACAAAAGTACCAATTTTTGTACCAATCGATACTAAAATGTTAAAATCATGTAAAAAAAAACACTGTGGCGCTATTACAAAAGCTAGTAAGCAGTGTTATTGTCAAACATAAAATACTAGCATTGACTAAAGTATCAATTTTGGTACCAATCGATACGAAAATGTTGTTGTCAACATAAAATAGTAGGATAGTCCGAAGTATTGATTCTGGTTCCAATCGATACTAAGATGTACAAAAAAACCTGTATTTAACATGGCATACTAGGGTTGTCAAAAGTATTGATTTTGGTACCACTCGATACTAAAATGTTTAAAAAGCCTGTAAAAACACTTCGGCGCTATTACAAAAGCTTGTAAGCAGCGCTGTTGTCAACTTAGAATACTAGAGTTGTCAAAAGTATCGATTTTGGTACCAATCAATACTAAGATGTTTAAAAAGCCTGTAAAAAACACTGTGGTGCTATTACAAAAGCTAGTAAGCAGCGTTGTAGTCAACATAGAATACTAAAGTTGTCAAAAGTATCGATTTTGGTTTCAATCGGTACTAAAATGATGAAAATCATGTAAAAAATGCTGTACTCAAACATAGCATACTAAGGTTGTCAAAAGTATCGATTTCGGTACCAATTGATACTAAAATGTTGTCAACATAAAATACTAGGATAGTCAGAAGTATTGATTTTGGTAGCAATCGATACTAAGATGTTAAAAAAAACAAACAAACTGTATTTAACATAGCATACTAGGGTTGTCAAAAGTATCGATTTTGGAACCACTTGATACTAAAAGGATTAAAAAGCTAGTAAAAAAACACTGTGGCGCTATTACAAAAGCTAGTAAGCAGCGTTGTTGTCATAGAATACTAGAGATACAAAAGTATCAATTTTGGTACCAATCGGTACTAAAATTATGAAAATCATGTGAAAAAAATGCTGTATTCAACATAGCATACTAAGGCATGGTTTCCGCTACATTCATTCTTCCATGGCGGGGCGCCACGCCAAAATTCATCCTGTCACGACTACATTGCAGCTTCTCATTCAAAACATTAATTTTTTTATAGCGGGTGATAACCGCACCAAAACGTATTAAAGGGTAAGTGAATTATAACCACGTGAACTTTTCTGTAACCGACTGTAGTAGTGCTGTGCGTCATTTGTTTAACCCTTTAAGGTTACATGCTGACTGACTGACTGGCTGACGTGTGTGTGATGCATGAGGCCAGCAAACACGACGTATAGCTGTTTCACTTTACTTCAGGTTGCATTAATATCGCTCTGTAGGTCTATTGGAGAAAAATAAATATTCCTAGCAAATCTAATAAATGTTTGACACACACGTTACATAAACACACTAAATCACACTTCAGCAGCGTTTATTTGAGAGCGCACAAGAAGATCCGTGCTCAGTTCTGCCAGATGATGCTGACTGAACTCCACACCTCTCTTTACGACATTCAGAAAACACACAAGCGCAATGTCCCGCATCGTCACTGCACCGTGATGCACCGAAATATCGAATTGAACCGAATCTATGGCATGATAATCGTAACCGAACCGTGAGACCAGTAAAGGTTCACACCTCTAATTATACATGATTTTTAACAAGTTAAACCAAACTTTTATTTTGATAGAGTTGTAGTGAAGAGTTTTGAGTTTGTGTATGCCTTTTCCAACAGTTTTTTCAAATTACATGGTAAAATGCTGGTCAAGTCCTACTTTTGATTTATTTCGATTTTAACAATCAAACAATACAAGGCAGTTTTATTACGGTATCTAGATAATGCTTTCTAGATAAGCTGCTTACTAGGTTTTAAAACAAACCTGGTGAACAAAACACACTTCAAATCACCAAAGTGTCAGTATCTTTACATTTGACAGATTTTGCGGGATCAAATCAGGATTAGACTGACTTTTTAAACATGATACAACAGCAAATTCTGTATAAACTTTACCATAACTGGGAAGTTCTGGAGTGAATCTCCGTCTTCTTGATAAGTGTAGTCTCCAAGCAGTTTCCCTTCTTCCTGATATTCATCATCCAGCCCCTGCGGATAAAGAAACAGCACTGATACATTTCACCCATGGGACTATCTATACACACCACGTTTTAACCATAAAACACTGGCTTAAGTCATGAATGTACACAATCATAAATGTGAGTTCTTACGTAGACAGAGAAACGTCGAGGTGCGCTGCTGATGTTTCCAGAAGGAGAGAGGCTTTTGGGAATGTGCTCCAGGCAGAAGCCGCTGGGGATGACACTTAACGAGAGCCTGATCACCAGATAACCTTGGGAGCCTTTAAAAGCCCAGCAGTTTCCTGGGTACATGTCCGGCTACAGGATAGACAAAAATATTTTACGCACCTCTTTTTTTGTGTCTTACATTGTAGAGCTAACATTTGTGTTGTCGAAAATGACCATGCTTCTAATATTAAGCTCTTAAATGGATAGTTCACCCAAATCTGAAAATTTCTACAAAAAAGATATTTTGAAGAATGATGGAAAACCTGTAACCATTGACTTCCTTAGTATTTTTTTTTCTTACTATGGAGGGCAATGGTTACACGTTTTTAGCATTCTTCAAAATATCTTCTTTTGTGTTCAACAGAGCTCATAAAGGCATATATAAAATAATAGCGAGTACGCTTTAATATATTAAAGTAAACACACAGCAGGCAAATAGGGTTAAAAAGTGCAAGTGAGGCATTACTTAATTAAATACGCACTGATTTGCATACATTTCTAGCTCAAAAATCCCACTGGGTGAAGGGAGGTTGTTCATAACTCATTTTTCTGACCTATTAGTGTCCAAGATTTTTTTTTTTTACAGATGGGACGTTGGGAATTTCTACTTAATCACTCCATAATTCTGTAAATATTCCAAATTACTCCCTCTGTAACAATCTTCAGAATACAGATATGAATATATCTCTAAGGCAGGGGTCACCAATCTCAGTCTTGGAGGGCCGGTGTCCCTGCAGGGTTTAGCTCGAACTTGCCTCAACACACCTGGCTGGGTGTTTCAAGTATACCTAGTAAGACCTTGATTAGCTTGTTCAGGTGTGTTTGATTAGGGTTGGAGCTAAAATCTGCAGGACACCGGCCCTCCAGGAACAAGTTTGGTGACCTCTGCTCTAAAGTATGGTGTATGTAAGAGCTGCTTAAGTACAGTTTAAAAACAAATTAAATATAATGTACAAAATTGTGAAAACAGGCTTTTAAAATTTATTGTCAATTCCACCACAAATTGATAAAATGCTAAAAAAGCAGCTCTTAAATGTGAATTTTTGGATGCTTTCTTTACATTAGACAAAAAAACAAAACACTTTATGAAAAGCCCAAAATAGAAATGTGAATGATCAAGCAGTGGTTTTGCCTGTTATTAGAGGTCCATTCACACAACAACAATAAAGCTGCACTTGAAGTTTTTACCTGGATGACGACACGTGGCGACTGGGAGAAATACCACAGCGGGATTCCAAACAGGCTCATCAGTGCAGTTTTTGTCTCGTATGTCTCTGAACAGCGAGTGCTGAGGACACTGCCACCTGCACACACATTAACCTCAGGTAAATGCAGTTTTATTTAATGTATTCTCAACTGAAACACAAAGAGAGAGTGCGACAGTGTAGCTCCTCCCCTTTTAAAAAAACAGCCAATAGCGTTTTGTTTTATCATAGCTCTGAAAGTAAGAGTGGTTAAGCTCAAGCACATCAAATGAAAAGCGTCTTGAAGAGGGCAGGACATGCCAGATCCTAGAAAGCATTTGATTGGTTATGATTTGATAAGAAACTGAAGTTTGGGTTGACGTGATTAAAATCATTTATCCATTTAGGCAGAAGTGACAAACTACAAGCTTTACATGCTTATATGAGTTCTATATCTTATTAACGTGAATTTTGTCACTGTTTTGCGGTACACTAGCTTATAGATATCTTAAAAACGAACAATACTGATACTAACATTTAAAAAACTTTATTTTAATTTCATTGGACCTTCAAAGGGCCAGACAGGTTTTACATATAGACACTAGTCAACATTTGAAATGGATCAAAAACAGTTTTCTAAATTGTCCTGAGAAAAGAATGAGTGTTGTTTAATAGTTTTGGGATGCTTTGAATCCACTTCAAATGTTGATTACTGTATATTAGTGCTATTGAATGATTATGATTAATTGCAGGGGTTAAAGTGAAAAAAAAAATCCTGAGCCTGAATGTTGGGGGGTGGGGGGTGGTGTGGTGTATGGGGGTTTGGAGAGAAACTTCACAGAAGGAAGGGGGGCTGGGCTGGGGGGGTTGTTTGGAGAGAAACTACACAGAAGGACTTACTTCAAATATTGACGATAATAACAAAAATAAAGTAACAAGAGCTTAAAATGCTTAAAAAACTGGTAAACTGAGACTGAGATAGTACTTTTAAATAAATGGTGCAAAGCATAATCATTGAAGAGTGTATGTCAAATAAAGTGTTTTCTTCTAAACAATAACAAGTGCTTAAATAACTCGTGCTCAAACTGCTAAAGAACTGAACTGCTAAACTGAAGATTAGAAGTGAAATCAAGGCCATTATCACTTATTTTTTCTCTTTTTCTGGGTTGTAAGCAAAGTTCTGCAAACTCTTTCTTTTTAAGACATTTGGAGCAGAAGACGGAGCTGGTACAGTGGAGGAGGCTGAGGGTCTGCTGTTTGTCCAATCATGCTTTTTTCCTTCGTCACATAAAAATATCAAGCTGCCTCAAATCGATCGCTGGAAATACGCATTTAATTAATGCTCTGCTGCTATTTTTATTTCACAAAACCTCTGTCAACATTTTTAAACATAAATATTATGTGTGTTAGATTAAATATTATGTCTTATGATAATGACTTATTTCCTCCAACTCACTCGTTTCATGTGTGCGCGCGCTGCGTGTGATGAAAGAAAATGACAATGAACCTCAAGGCTCATATGTTGACGTTTTATATAACAATTTTGTTGTTTACATATGATATTGCATTAATCTGCATACATGTTTTATAAGCTGTAAAATAAAAACCTCAGTTTGGTGCGGAGTTATCATTTCACAAAAGCCTAGAAAATCTTTGGATTTGTTTGATTCGTAGATTATGTAGGCTATTTTAAAAACTGATATTATATAAGAACTATTAATAACTGTAATTTTCCAAATGGAAAAAGGTTGGTTTCTTAGTTGTAGCCTACACTAAATCATCAATAGCCTGTTTGTTAAGTTTATGACACATCACCAGGCAGCACACACGCGATCAGCATCAGCGCTGGTTATGTCAACTCATCTGTGTGAGTGTGACCAGCAATATTTTTCTTTCATTTTGCTTCTTTGGCAAAATACGCCTGTAGACACGTGTGTTTGCAGGAGTTACTGCTCTTTTGTATGTCACTAGGAAACGACTGAATCAGCTGACCCGTATTGTGTGCGAGTCGTGTTGCTGTCGATGTTATAATGCAATTACTAATATTGTGATATTTAAGATCTGTAAAGTAACACAGCTCTGGATAAGTTGAAACAGCGACCACAAGTCTCTCCTCCATCATTAAGAGTTCGCCGTAGTCGCCTTGACAACACAAACATTGCTGTCACCTCAACAGAAACCCCGCCTCTGATTTCATTTGATTGAAGAATGCGCAAAGGCAAAACGCAAGGCGCACATAAGCAGCACACAAAACACTCACGGTTGTTAGTAAACCATTCAACAGATGCCCCTCACAACGCAATAAAGCGTGTTCGGTGTAATCGGCCCCTTATGCAGCCAAACTTTAAAACTATATAAAATAATATTTTTTAATTGTTTAACTGATACCATTAATCGGATACAAACGCACCATTCAGGTATCAGTTAATTGGTTATTTTGAGCATCCCTAATTAAACCGCATGCGCAGGCTCTAAAATATATATATTTTTTTTCCTTCACAGCCGCACGCCGGAGATCCGGCACGGTGCTGGAATACTCTACGCCCTGTAATTGTTTGTATTCATACAATGTATGTGTACTCACTGTATAAAAATATTGTGAATGCTTTTATTTTGGATGCGATTAATCTTTTGACAACACTAAAACATGCAGGAATATGGGTTTTGCTCACCTCCAGACTCCAAAGCGTAGTCCACCTGTCCCGTGCGGTCTTCAGAGTACAGCTTCAGCGCACGCTGCACGATCAGCTGCACGTGCTGGCGGATTGACAGGAAACACAATTGGTATAAATTATAGTGATCGTACGATTCATTTCCTCTGAGCATCAATTTCCGTTTCCACTGTAAACCGTATTGTACCCTTTTGGGGACACTTTTTAGGGGTTCCCTAGCACAACAGTTGTTTACTGAGTGTAACGACAGATACAGGGACACTGAAGCATTTTAAAGCCGTGAAGATCCGTCCATTCATCAGTGGATCGTTTGTATGTCAGCTCATAAACAGACCAGCTGATCTTTGCGACTTTAAAATGCTCAAGTGTACCTGTATCTGTGGTTACACTTAGTAAACAGCGGTGAGTTCGGTTAACTGATGACCTTCGTGGCCAATCAGAGCCATTTCCATTGAGCATGTGAACACAATGGCAAATCAGCGCTGTTTAAGAACTCGCTCAACAGCACTCAAATGTTACGACATTGATGACGACGTTTTAAAATTTCAGTACCTGAAACATTAGCAACAACCAGCGGAACGACAACACATTACGACCCATTTTTAAATACACCACTAAAACACGCTACCATAAAAATACAATGTAGACACACAGTTGAACAGTTAACAATGTCTGTACCTCCTCTGACATCCCAGCAGCCTCGGCGGTGTGAGCGACAGTCTGTGTGACTGTTTCAGCAGAGGCCTGCTGCTGTTTGCTCTCCTGCAGCTGAAGCGACAGGTTTCCCAGAATGCTTCGCTCCAGGGTCACGAGGGTCGCTGTGAGGTCAGAGGTGCTGGTGTACTGAGAGGCCAACCAGGGCAGCAGAGGTTCGGGGATGACTGCTTCACCTCTGTCCCGACCGTACAACAGAGCGTACAGCTGCTCCTTCACCTGTGCAGAGACCTGAAACACACAATAGACATGTCATTAAAAATAACTATAAAATAAGCAGGATAAAGATACACTTGGTCAGAAGGTATTATTTTAAAAATTTAAGTGAAACTTTTTTTAGGTTTTAAAGAAAACTTTTTTTTCAGGATTATTTGATGTTGAATGAAACTGTAATGTTTCATCATTTTTATTTTATTGTTGATCGAATAAATACAACCTTGGTGAGCATAACAGGTTTCTTTTATTTAATTAAGTTTAATTAACTATTAACAAAATTGTATAAAAAAAAGATAAAAAAATTAATGATATTAAAATAAAAATAAATCAGATTGCCAAACTTTTGACTGATAGTGCCTCACTCGCCATATGAATACTACACATGGTTTTTTAAAATAATTAATTAAATAATAATAATATAAAATGTTAAATTCAAATAAAATTTTATAAACTAAATATAAATTCTAAATAAAAATAAATAAATGAAATTTAAATAAATGAGATTTCCAAACTTTTGACTGATAGTGCCTCACTTGCCATATAAATACTATACAGTTTCTTTTAATATGAATGAAGGACAGAAGGAAAGGAAAGGGAGGGAGGGAAGGAAGGAAGGAAGGAAGGAAGGAAGGAAGAGAGAAAGAAAGAGAGAAAGAAAGAAGAGAAAGAAAGAAAGAAAGAAAGAAAGAAAGAAAGAATTAACAAGAAAGGATAATTAACAGAAGTTGATGAATAATTTGTGTGTGGACAATGCCGTTCCAGTCTCACAGTTGTGTATTTATACACTCTTCAATATGTATTTATACAGATGTTACTACTTCAATGTGTTCCTTATGGCGCCATTCATACCGCGGCGACAGCGGTACTTGGTGCGCCAGCAGCTTTTGACCGCTGGGTGGCAGTTTAACCACAGATATTCAGCTTTGCCTTTCCACAACACTAAACAGACTTTTCTGTGCGTACCTTATGTGATCAGATGTGTTCAATTAAAATATAATTTTGATTTAGTTTTCTTAGTAATAAACATGATCTTACCAGGGCTTAAAGTATTCCGGCACCATGCCGGATCTCCGGCGTGCGGCCGTGAGAGAAAAAAAAAATAGAGCTTGCACATGCGGTTTAGTTGGGGATGCTCAAAATAACCGATTAAGCAATAACCGAAAGGGCACGTTTGTAACCGATGAATGGTATCAGTTAAACGATTAAAATATGCTTTATACATTTTTAAAGTTTGGCTGCAGACGGGGCATCTGTTAAATTGTTTACTGACTGCAGCCAGTGTTTTAGGCTCTGCTTATGCTCGCTCAGCGCCAATCTGGAAACATTTTGGATTCGTGGCGAACGAGAAAGGCGAATCAATAATTAGGATGAAGCTATTTGTTGGGCTTGTTTAGAAAAATAAGTGTTAAATGGACAAACACGTCGAACCTCCAGAGCTGCGGTCATGTCACCCAGCCCATGGAATGCGGAGCCAGCTCCGGTGTCATCCACTGAACGCAAATGCCCAGCTAGTCCAGCCAGGTATGGCAGAGAGGCCTTTTCAAAAATGGCCAAATACAAAAGAGAAACTGATAAATAGTAGACGTTGATGAGAAATGGAGCAGCATATTTGGTAGTTGAGAACGCGCCGCTCCGCGATGTAGAGCTGGTTTCCGAGAAATGCAGGCGGCGGAGCAAGATACCCTCTTTGCCACAGTATCTGCATGCGCTACAGGAACACGTCTCAGTGCTGCTGGAAACATTGTAATCTCAAATAAGTCTCCGTTTAAACCGAACAAAGTCAACCTGTTAGTTTTTCTGGCAAAGAATTTAAAATATGAATAGAAAACAAAAGGCGGAGAGACGCAGTTTTTTTTTTCAACATCTGACTTATGTTGTTACAAGCCTAGGCTAATATTTTTGTTCTTCGTTACTATTTATATTATTATTGATTAGTATTTGTGAAGTTTCTAAAATGTAACGTTTACTGTTTCAAGCAGTTAAAGTTATTTCTATTTAACTAGCCTTCATTATTATAGGCTGTATTGTGTTGTTTTATCAACGAAAGTTAAACAACAAACATGTTCGTTTGTACGGATATTTAGCATAATGCTTTTGTCTTTTTTGATTTCTTAATTTTTACATGAAATGTAAATTAACTTAGGTAGGCTACTTGGGTACAGGGGCGTAATTTGTTGGTAGTATACCGAGGAATGCTTAGACAGTGAATATTGTCATCATTATTTAAAAAATTATAAATAAATAAATAAATAAATAAATAAAACACCTTACGAAAAGGATGAAATAAAGGAAAAGCATGCTCTTAATCATTCTTCATAATCTGATTCGTAGCTATACATGCAATAAACTTATATTGCGCCGACAAGAACAAGCTCTAAAAGGTAAAGTCTAAAGCCAGAGGAGTTATTGATATTAATGTTAGTTGTTAATATGATCGTAAACACTGCGTTGTATAATTAACGCCGTCATTGTGTCGTGTCTGCGATTTTATTTTCTCGTTGAAGAACAGAAAATTCATGTTATCGCCGTCTTCCCAGCCAGGTTTTTCAACATCTGACTTATGTTGTTACAAGCCTAGGCTAATATTTTTGTTCTACGTTACTATTTATATTATTATTGATTAGTATTTGTGAAGTTTCTAAAATGTAACGTTTACTGTTTCACGCAGTTAAAGTTATTTCTATTTAACTAGCCTTCATTATTATAGGCTGTATTGTGTTGTTTTATCAACGAAAGTTAAACAACAAACATGTTCGTTTGTACGGATATTTAGCATAATGCTTTTGTCTTTTTTGATTTCTTATTTTTTACATGAAATGTAAATTAACTTAGGTAGGCTACTTGGGTACAGGGGCGTAATTTGTTGGTAGTATACCGAGGAATGCTTAGATAGTGAATATTGTCATCATTATTTAAAAAAATTATAAATAAATAAATAAATAAAACACCTTACGGAAAGGATGAAATAAAGGATAAGCATGCTCTTAATCATTCTTCATAATCTGATTCATAGCTATACATGCAATAAACTTATATTGCGCCGACAAGAACAAGCTCTAAAAGGTAAAGTCTAAAGCGAGAGGAGTTATTGATATTAATGTTAGTTGTTAATATGATCGTAAACACTGCGTTGTATAATTAACGCCGTCATTGTGTCGTGTCTGCGATTTTTTTTTCTCGTTGAAGAACAGAAAATTCATGTTATCGCCGTCTTCCCAGCCAGGTTTTCATGCACAGTTTCCGTTTTTGTTTCTTCTCAAACAATAAAGTTTCGCTATAGCAGGCCCGGCGGCAGGATATCATAAATGAGGGCGCAAGGGCGATATTTTTATATGACGTGCTAAAATTGAAAAATGAAATTTACACGAAGGGCTTTATTAGTGAAAAGCTGCGGAGCGCAACGAAATGGGCTATAAGCTATATTTGCTCTTATGTGCTGAAATACTTAACACTTTTCTTAAGACCACAGAATAATATGCAACATCTAAATGTCATATAGCCAATAAGGAAAAATTAACATTTTTCAGGTCTCTCCAGTGCATTTGGACTGAATATTTGACTGTGTCTTACTGGATGTCTCCAGTAACTCTATAAACATAGAGGCACAAGCAGACTGTAGAATTCATTCATTAATTCTTTCTTTTATTTATTTATTGTCAACCAAATATATATATATATATAAATTAATGTGTGTGTGTGTGTGTGTGTGTGTGTGTGTGTGTGTGTGTGTGTGCGTGTGTGTGTGTGTGTGTGTGATTGCAGCAGACTGAAGAAGTTGTGCATTGGGTGGGTGGCATCTGCTGTTATGCAGAGGGCTCTACGGGTAAGACGTGTGCTGTAAATGTCCTGAAGGGAGGGGAGAGAGACACCAACGATCTTCTCAGCTGTTCTCACTATGCATTGAAGTGTTTTCCTGCAGAAAATCCAAGGTTCCATACCACACAGTGATGCAGCTGGTCAGGATGCTCTCAATAGTGCCTCTGTAGAAGGTGTACATGATTGGGGCTGGTGCTCTTGCTCTTTTGAGTGGCAGCCTGTTTGAACATATCCCAGTCTGTGGTATTGAAGCAGTCTTGTAAAGCCTCTGAAGAACCTTCTGGCCACACTTGTATCTCCTTGCAAACCGGTTTGGTGACTTTAACTATCGGTCTGTAAGCAGGCATTAGCATGACAGTTAAGTGGTCCACCAAGGTGGGGGAGGGGGGAGGCTTTGTAAGCTCCTCTCTGTGTGGTGTAAAAGTCCAGTGTGTTATTGCCCCGTGTTGGAAAGTCTATGTGTTGTTGTATTTTTGGAAACACACTCTTTAGGTCTGCATGGTTAAAGTCCCCTGCCAGGATGAGAAAAGCATCGGGGTGGGCTGTCTGCTGCTCACTAATGTGCAGTTTCCGTAAACACAAAAGCACAACAGTCCTTTACAGTCCTATGTGATGAACGAAGTAGACGGATGTAGTCCAGTTTGTTGTCTAGCGAGCGTACGTTCGCTAGAATGATGGAGGGGATTGCGGGTTTGTGGGGGTTAGCCGCTAGCCTTGTTCGGATACCCCCGCGCTTACCCCTCTTCTGCTTCCTCTCGCGCCGCTTGAAGCGCCTCCATTGTGGGCGAGGTGGTGAGGTGGGGGTCGGAGGATGGGTACGCATCCGGAGCAAGCCGAAATCTTGCAGCTCACCAGTGTCCGCGGAGTTTAACTTGTGAAGTTTGTTTCTACCGATGTCGAGCAGAAATGTTCGACTATATGCGCGCTTAAGGACAGATAAACGTGACGTTGACGCACAATAACACGGCGACGTACAAGACGAGGAACACAAAAACACATTAATAACATATTAATAAATAATACCAAGTTTTAACACATCTGCTACATTCCAGTGGAGCCTCCGTTGCGCTCTACCACAGCTGGTAAAACTTTCTGAAGGTGGTTTAAGCACCAAATAAGTGTTTTAAATTATGTTAGTCTCCTTATTTCTTTCCGTTTTATTTTAAATATTATAAATGTTTAAAGTTTTAGGTAAAGACGTCAAAATATGCCCACACATGCAAGCTAAACTAGATCATATCTGAGTCATCATGCTTTATTACCCAACCAAAATCAGCGAGGAAAAAATAAATGTTTTAAATTAAATTATATTTAAATGTTAAATTAAATAAAAAAATGAATTTAAAATTTAAATGCCATTTAAAAATAGTTGCTAAAATTAATGTGTTACTTACTTACATTTTTAGGCATTAGCCAAACAGAAAGCCTGTCTACGGTAAATCCACACGCACTAAATAGCCTACCTTTTTCTTTTATAACACTGTAAACATAACTTCGCAGGTCGATCATCTTCAAACGCAAAAGGCATTTTTAAGTGTCCTAACTTGACTGCTGCTGTAGAATGGGATGTTTTTTTTTACATAACTTTAAACGTGTGCTTTAGCTATGTCAAAATAAAAGCAAATTTTTTAAGGGCTCTGCGTTTTGTCAATTGTATAGCTTTAATAATAATAATAATAATAATGGATATAACAAATTATAATATTATAGTATAGACATTTTTACTAGGCTACTTTAATATTAATCCCTAACTGAAAAACGAATGTGAAAATGACTGGCAGCTGTGCTAAAATTAATATAATGGCAAATTTCTTCTGCGTTTTTTCCTTTTATAGCTCAATAGTTTTATTCAAAGAATATAGTTCTCTCTTCAACTTTCAGGTTTGAGGTGGGGGAAGAAATGGCAGAGGCAATTCAAATGTACCATCTCTAAATTAAAAATGGCCACTTACGCGGCATCTGTGTGTAAAGATTATTACCTTATTTTTATTTTATTCTTATTATTTATTTATTCATTCATTCATTCGTCATTCATTTTCTTTTTGGCTTAGTCCCTTTATTAGTCTGTAATTGCCACAGCAGAATGAACCGTCAACTTATCCAGCATATGTTTTACGCAGAGGATGCCAGGAGGGCCAGCTGGGGCTTCGGGACGGAGTGAAAGGAGAGGCAGGACTTTGCCCCGAGTCTGGGAAAGATGGCTTGCCGTCATTACACTAGTTTTCCGATGGCACACGAGTTACATGCGCCAAACACATGAACAAATAAATTAATAAATAAGGGAAAGAAAACATCTAGCCTTATAGGCTGAGTTCTTTTTGATTATAATCGCCGTTAAGTTTCCATTTTAAATGTAAGGCTGTTGCAAAAAATAATAAAATTGCTTAAAATAATACAATTTTAATTTATAAGTGACTTTGCTGCGTCCCCCTTGATGTTTCAATAACGCATAATAATCTATACACCATATTAAAGACACTTAAATAGACATGATTTCGGCCTCACTGATGCCCATTAACTCCTGACAGACAAGCTTTTGGTTATGAGAAGGGGGAAGGGGTCTCCACTATTAAGTGTTTTTCACAAACATGAATACACAAAATCCAAAACTCCTATAGGACGGATGGCGTAACAAAACCTATGCGTTTAAAAACGAAACCGCATTAAATATGGGGCCTTATGAAAATGAATGTTTTTATCTTTTGAACGGTGACGGCATAATATCATGGAATTACTTTCAATAGCAAAATAAAAAACATCTCAAGGAAGAACGGACAAAAGAAAGTTTCACTTCTATCACTCTTTAAAAGTTTTGGTTTGGTTCATTGTAAATGCTCAGTCTCGTTATGAACTGATCTTCATTTCTCTGTGTTGGTGGAATAAAGCAGGCGAGTCAGCCACACCAATTTATGAGCAGACAGAGCAGGATTCTCATGATGACCACCGGCGCAATACCGCTCTTTGTTATGAGCCGTAGTTTCAGTGTAAACTTAGTAAAGGTGAGTTTCTTTGGCGATGATGTGTACAGTGTTAGATTTTATATTTAGCGGACATTTGCGCTGAACACGCGGTGAATGCAACGCATCAAGATTCGGGCACCTTCTCCGAAAACACTCGATTGATCTCAGCTGGTGGATCAACATTTACCTCATGTTATGATCGCTGTCATCTGCGCCATTATTATTATTATAACTTTAGGGGAGGTTTGCAAACCTGTGCACTTTTCACTCTTCAGCCGTTTGTATTTCCTGCAGTAACAAAAGCTCCCTGTTCATTATATTCAGACACACAAATGCTCCCAAATATATTATGAGGGCGCATAGATTAAATTTCGGGCGCTCATGCGACCAAAATGGTTGCAATTTCGAGCCCTGTAGTATAAGGACAGGTATTCAGACCACAACTGAACGTTTGAAGAAAATTGAATGCCTTATTATTTAGAATTAGCTATTATTGATGTAAATGCAGCCGTTCAAGGCGCATAATTGATTTATTACGGTACTATTAGAAAATCCATGTCGTGGCGCAATGTCACACCGGTGATGACTATGACACCGGTGTACCGCCCACCCCTACTACCTGTTATTTAAAATATCTATATTACGCTCCAAGCATTCGCCAAAAAGAAAATATTTCTAAGTAAAAACACAAAACATAGCTGAATAGAGTGTTGCCTGCTTTAGAGGATGGGTTAGTAATTATATTATAACTGGTTATGTTCAGGTCAATGAAATAATACCTTTAATAAATAAAATATGTTCGTAAGAACGTGGTGGGCCAGTGATTCCGTCGCTGTCATCAGTGGTTTAATGAGCTCAGGAGAATTCTGCTTTGCATTTTTCTATGCATTACTAACATCACTAAACCAGACATTTGTTTTATAAGTTAACCAAATATTCGCAGAGATTCAGCAGTTTTTTTTTCTGACGCGTTTGCCAGTCATGTCAGTCAGTGAAAAAAAAGTAACCATGGCCCTGTTTGCAGGTATTAATATTCGTTTTTTCGTCAATCTGATGCAATTTTTATTATTTATACAGGACGTTAAAATGCAATTAAAAGTTTCAAATCAATTAAACTCAATTTATAAAAAGGCTAGCCTATTTTATGCATTAAATATAACTAATTTCCTTTATTTCTGATTAGACCATGCATTTTAGACTATTTTACAATTGTAATATGTGCATATGCTTTTTTTTTAAATAACATTCGTTTAACAAATATTTTAGCACATCGAAAGTAATTAAGTGACCTGTTTTTTTTTTTTATTAAAACCTTTATGCAAAAGGATCAGAGGATAAATTATCGTAGCATAAACGTATCTTATGGAAAAACACCAATTGACGGGCTCTGTTTTCGGTTTTAAAAGAATCAAGCAGCTTTAAAAAATATAATTTGCTGAAGAGAAATGACAGGAAAAAAAGAAAGAAAAAGATAAAATATATAGGGACTGTTAAAAGAACATTTTTCTTTAATATATTCTTTCGACTCCGAAACATCAGCTAAGAAAGATTATGATGAATGACGGAGTTTCTCTATTGCCTGCTTCACCAGTTGTCCCGGTCCCGCTGGTTATGAACGAGGAGGCGGAGAGAATGCGCTGTTTAGTTTCGGCTTGATATATTTAAATAAAAACTAACACCGAACTGCTTTTAACGCTCAAAAAGTTAAACTAAAATGCACAATTCTTGTTGGTTGCACCCGCGGGATGCACAATGAACCAAACGCGGCATTATTTTAATTCTATATTCGTGAAGAATGAGCCATGAGATTGAGATTTTTGAAGGTGCTCTCTAGCGGCGAAGTTCCTGGCAGAGTAGCGAGTGAAAAAATGTGCATAAAGAAATTGGACAAGAGGAATAACATTTTAAATTATATAACAAGCATCGTATTCTTTCTAATCCTCGCCCAGTTTTAATACAAGTTGTGTTTTTTTAATATTTGTGGCTGGGAAGTTTATTAAGAATATATTTATAATTATATATAATTAAATAAATACATAATTATATATATATATATATAGAGAGAGAGAGAGAGAGAGAGAGAGAGAGAGAGAGCTGCTGTAAAGGCTATTTCTTTCCGTTCGCATCCCGTCCCTTTGCGCCCCCTGGCGGCTTTTTCACAAACTGCGGTCTTACACTAAAAACAGAGCAGCCTTTATTTCAAACGGCGGCGGTATAAGCCACGGCGGTAATAGCCACTTTGAACTCTCACCTACTGTATATCTTCAATATATATTTCATACTCAGTATGATTATAATAGTCACTTTTGAACACATTTTTGTTTTGTTTTTCAATATATATATACACACACCTTTATTTTGTATAATCTGTAAATGCAGCAAGGTTTTTGCTGTAATAAATGTATGTAAAGTGTTGTGTTTCAATGTGTCCGAACTGAAAATGAAAATAAAAAAACTATTATGGCAAAAAAAAAAAAAAGAATAAAATAAAATGTTAAATTCAAATAAAATATAATAAACTAAACAAATGTAAAATAATAAAAATAAATAATAATACTAAAATAAAAACCAGATTTCAAACCTTTGTGTGAAAGTGCCTCGCTTGCCATATATACACAACACAGTTTCTTTTAATATATATAAATGAATGAATGAATAAATAAATAAATAAATAAAAGAACAGATAAAGAAAGAAAGAAAGAAAGAAAGACAGAAAGAAAGAAAATAAGGAATTAACAGAAGAAGTGGATGAATAATTTTTGTGTGGACAATGCCGTTCCAGTCTCACAGTTCTGTATTGATACACTCTTCAATATATATTTATATATCTTGTACTCAGTATGGTTATAATAGTCACTTTTGAATAGATTAGAAACATTAACCAAAAAAGGAGGAGTATTTTTGTTTTGGGTTTTTTCTTTATACTTTATATTTTCTTTCTTTTTTCTTGTGTTTTTCAATATATACACACACACCTTCATTTTGTATAATCTGTAAATGCAGCAAAGTTACTGCGGTAATAAATGTATGTAAAGTGTTGTGTTTCAGCGTACGAACTGAAAAAAAATATATTATGGTAAAAAAAAGAATAAAATAAAATGTTAAATTCAAATAAAATATAATAAACTAAACATAAATGTAAAATAAGAAAAATAAATAATAATACTAAAATAAAAACCAGATTGCACACTTTTGACCGATAGTGCCTCGCTTGTCATATAAGCACAACACACCGTTTCATGAATGGTGTCGAGTCGGTCACATTTCCCTTGGCATCCCATCACCCCCTGCAGGTCTCCTCTGATTCGTCCGAGCTCCGCTTCCAGTCTCTGAACCTCAGAGAGCAAAGCCTCATGCTTTTCCTGAGACACTCCGACACTGCGGAGCGAAACACGAGAGCAAACATCAGAACTGAAAGAGCACAAGAGTCCAAAAAGGATGATTGATTAGCATGTTTACCTGACGGGAGCTTGGATTGGTGTCTGCTGAGAGAGGTGGATGTTCTGTGATTGAGAAGACAATTTGATGAATGAGCGTGGATAATAATTATTAAAGCGCAGCAAGATTTGGGTTTTATTTGTGTGTTTTATACCTCAGTTCTGGAGTTCAGGTTTTGTAGCAGGACTTCCAGTTCAGCGAGCCGAGCTTCAAGAATGTTCTGATGCTGCACATGCTGCTCTTCAGTCTGGAGCACACACAGAGAGAAAAAAGAAGAAGAATATCCTTAAATGAATAAATAAAAAAAGACATCTGATGTGGTAAAATATTGCTACTGGATGATAGTGTTGCCAGATACAGCAGAGTTTTTCCAGCCCAAAAGCTGTCCAAAACCCGCCCAAATATAAAAAAAATGTAAAAAAATAAATAAATAAAAAAAAAAATGAAAAAAAAAAAAAAATGTAAAAACAATAAATAAAAAAAATAAAAAACAGCCCAAAATATTAGATTAATATTTTATTTAATCTTATTTTATTTAAATCTAAATTAAGCTAGTTACTTTAACTGTCCTAATTTTAACCATACAGCAACCAACACCAGCAGTCACAGAACCACAACATAACTGGATCACATCGAAATACTCTCACTCACACCCTGCACTTAATGCTGTGCAGATTACACTACCTATTAAGAGTGTGTTTTACTTTCGAAATGGGCTATAAATTCATCTCATTTGCGTTATAAATTATTTTGAACATAATTAGGTGCTGCTTGTCGATCAGACAACACTTCTTTGTTTGTTCTTGTGGTCAAATGTGGAAAAAATGATCGATAGAAGTGTTATGATAAACCGCTGTGTGTTTAACTGCAGGTGCTGCGTGCTGTGAGTGCATGCGAGAGATGGTCAGATTTGCCCGGGAAGTCAGATTTTGATACAACTTTCCTTCACCTGCTCTTGTGGGTGGGCCCCACACGGTTTGCGCTATGCTCTGGTCACTACTAACTGAATGGAGTAGGAGCACACAGTTATGTTTTGTTAAATAAGTTGCATATAAAATTTTAGCTTCAAAACTGCCCAAATTTTGTCAACGCACCTGTCGCTTTTTGCCTGCACAATCAAATTCAAAACAGCCCAATCTGGAAACACTGCTGGTTGATACGTAAACACAGCAAAAAAGCTAAATATACTTAATTTTTTTTAAAGTCACATATGTTTGAAGTCAATATATTAATAAAATAACTTTTTTTTAAATGGCGAAAAATATTGCTACTAGTTTCAAAGCAACATATGTAACCCATTCGTTTTTTTAATTTGTCACAGGAACTTCAAAAATCGATATGCTAAAGATGCATAAATAAATACAAATTCTTTAGTAGAAATTACATTACATTATACATGTTAAACACTATACTGGAATGTTTCATATTTTGTAGAAATTAAAAACATAAATGATATATCTGGACAACATTGCAACATAACAGTGCCATAGAGAATAATTCCTTAAATTATGAGTAAACAAAAAGTTGTTTCAACTTCAAAGGCAATAAAAAAACAACAAAAACAAGCACAAAATAAGCATAAAATTCTGATAATTCTGATAATTAAATGATATAAAAAAAATCCCTAAATCAAAGCTTTACTTCGTTACATGACTGAAATATTTTCAAAGACTTAATGCTGATTTATACTTCTGCATTGAGTGATTGCTGTACCCACAGTGCCTGTCTTGCGCGTAGTCATGCATTTATACTTCTGCATGTTGTTTGTGTTTCTCCGCAATAACACTTCCAAAACACTAGCTGGCAGTAGGTTTTTATGTTCCTCTGCGTCAAGTTTCTTCGCTGGTGTTTTGTTTATTCTGAACGCTATAAGAAGCTAAAACTCGCTCATTCACAGGCAGGAACTGGTGGATGAGCTTTAATCATAAGGTAAACACATAACAAAAGTTTCCATCTAGAGCTCCTTCACGAAACTCGACAGTTGTAAACACTCGTTCCATCGGGCTCGTGGCTCTCAGCACGTCGTACATTATTTGAGAGGTGTGTGTCAGCGTCAGCGAGGGCTATGCGACCAGCCTTTAGACTGACATGTTTTTCTTTGATCAATTTTATAACCAATATTCACGGCAAAATTAATGAATAAATATATTTAAAAAGTTATCACATAGCCGTTTAATAGTTTATTAAAATATTTAATAAAACGGAAAATATACTTAGTAACATTACAAGCAAAAGTTCTCTTGAAGACTATCCATACTAATAAAAAAAGCATAATAAATACAAGTATGTTTGTTTTTTTCTGTGATCATTTTAAAACCTACACATAAATGAAGAAATGTCATTAAATGCTAGAATAAAACTAACATTACAGTACCATAAAAATGCTATTTTACTAATTTTATTAGTAATTTCAAAAGCAATATTTATGGGAAAACATAAAAATAAACAAAGTTCTTAAAAACTTATTATACTAAGTTAATCTTTCATAAAAAATTGAATAATCAAATTAAATTAGCACTGGTGGATGGATAAATAAATAAATAAATAAATAAATAATTAAATAAAAACAGACTTTCAAATTAATACCTGTATTTTTTTCTTTAAAACCAACATTCAAAGCAAAAATAAATATGTTTTTAATTTATAAATATTAATATTTAATTAAATTAATACATATTTATTAATTTAATAACTTTTTTCTTATTAGGCACACGTTTAATATCTAATTATCAAATTAAATGGAAACGACAAACTAATTTATGCAAGAAAAAAAGAAACATCTCAAACCATGTGTCGCTAAATTACAAGCAAAGGTTTTCCGAAAGTCTATCCTACTAAAAACATGCATGAAAATACATACGCTTTCAAACATGCACTTTTTGAAACCCACACATAAATGAACATCACTACAGATCAACACAGACTAACTGCTAAATGGTATATATTATACGTGGTCAGTCTGACCTCTGCTCTGCTGAGGGTCTCGGTCTTCATGTCCCCCTCCAGTGCAGTGAATTTGGGCTGCAGGAGCTCTGTGACCCACAGGCCGAGACTCTCTCTGTCTGTCTGCGTCTTCATCTGCTCCTGAAGAGATTGAGTCAAACCTAGCGCCTCCTCGTGCTGCTCCTTGGCCTTCAGTTCACCCTGCCGGACGCTTTCCCACAAAGCAGACACACGCTGCTCCAGCAGAGCCAGACGCTCACTGTTAATGGAGTCTGATGCAGCCTGGAGAGTATATAGAGTAAAGTATATTACTTGTGGATAATTCATGCATCTCTGATCAATGAGTTACCTCAGAAAACATGCCTACAGTTAAAGTCAGAATTGTTAGCCCTCCCGTTTATTTTTTACTCCAATTTCTGTTTAACAGAGAGAAGATTTTATTTAACACATTTCTAAACATAATAGTTTCAATAACTCATTTATAATAACTGATTTCTTTCATCTTTGCCATGATGACAGTAAATAATACTCGACTAGATATTCTTCAAGATGCTAGTATTCAGCTTAAAGTGACATTTAACTAGGTTTAACTAGGTTAATTAGGCAAATTAGCATAATTAGGCAAGTCATTTGTATAATGATGGTTTGTTCTGTAGACAATTGAAAACAAATATTGCTTAAGGGGGCTAATAATATTGACCTTAAAATGGTATTAAAAAATTACAAATTCATTCAAGCCAAAATAAAACAAAGACTTTCTCCAGAGGAAAAAATATTATAGGGAATACTGTGAAAAATTCCTTGCTCTGTTAAACATCATTCGGGAAATATTTGAAAAAGAAAACTTCAACTGTATATATTAATATATGACCATATCAAATATCTTATGTAGCAACAAAGGCTGAAGCTTTGTTCACAATGGACTAGGGGTGTAACGGATCACACCTTATCCATGAACTGTTCATTTTTTAACTTGTAGAATAATCCTAAAGTTATAACGATTGTATAAAGATTGCCTCCCGCGTCATTCAACTCACATGTTTGAATGCATTTTGGCTTCTCTGTACAATATAACGATGACAAAAGATGTTGTGGTGGCACCTACTTGTTTTCTTAGGGGCTGTTCACATAGAATGTGTTTTTCTTTTCAAATGCGCTACTTTTCTATTGTTTTTAATGTAAACACGCGATTAACAGATGTGTTTAGGCATTGTATCAATATAAAAGAACTTTCACACGCAGTGCAGCTCATCACTGTCAGTTCCACAGCAGTGAACCAATCAGAGGAGCTGGGAGGCGGGGCAGTTATTTGTTTTTAGAAGCAAATACGCATTTCGATGTGTGAATGAGCCCTTAGGTTATTAAAGGTGTTTTCTATCAGTACTTGTTTAGCCTGCATTAATTCAATTAGTATTAGCTATATAATTAAAAGATCAGGATCTCAATTAAAACACCCACGCAACCTAAATTAAATGATTGTGATTTGCATGTTTATTAAAAATATTGCTACTAGTTTCAAAGCAACATACGCAAGCAAAAAAGCATCGATTGTCATAATCCTTCGATTCAAAGCTGCGATCAACCAAACGAGATTCAGTCTTTAGTCTTTTCAGTTAGTATTATTTCTGAGTTTCAAACAGTCAAATAACACAGAGGTACTGGGATAGCGGTTTATAGTTCCGATATATACACTGATGTTTATTGTAAAGATTAAAATAGTTTAATCAGCAGTTTAATGCAACTTGATGCTCAAAAACGAAAGTTGTAGCAATTACATTGTTTAAACAATAGGTGCCATAATAAAAATGTGTTACTTAATAATTCAAAAATGATACCTTCAGCAATAAAAGGCTGAAAATTTGTGTTACTGAATCATTAATTGAAATAGAAACTATAAAATAACTAGGTGCGACTGAAAACGCCAGTGTGTCAAGCCGTGTGCACACCGATCCCTATTTGTGAGTGCAAGTCCCTCACCTCCATTGAAAAAAACGAACTTAATGAACAACGAACGCGATAAGTGAACAATCCCAAAAACATTACCATCACCTAAGTTAATAAACGCTCTTCAAGTAGTTTTTCATTAGTTCAGCTAAATTATTAGTTAAACTAATGTTAACAAATGGAAGCAAATTGTAAAGTGTAAACCAACATTAGGCATATAAACGATCAGAAGAATATCAATTCTATAATCATTATCAAACATGTCGTAGACCAGATTAGCATGTAAAATATATTAAAATATGTCTATTAACATGTAAAACCTGATTAGACCGGATTAACATGTACAAATGTATATACATTATCATATACACACTTATACATCATATTAAAACTTTAAGCATTTAGTGCTGTGATAAAAACCACTGCAAATACAACAGTCTGAATAATCTTAAAAGGCATTGAAATTATTTAAATAACTGATCATTATATTCATAGTATTTTATCAAGAGCGACAGATAATTTTATAACAATTGTGCATTATCATGACTATATTGAATATTTATACACGTCTACAGACAGATGTTGTTTTACACGTGGTTTATTACCTGTGTGACGACCAGTGGCGTCACATCTTGCTCTTTAAGCAGTGGTTCTTTTGTGAAAGAGGTTAGTGCCGGTAATGAGGGAAAAGAGGGAATAGATGGCAGAGCAGGAAGTGATGCAAAAGAAGTGACTGATGTTTTCCACTCAGTGAGGTTTACAGCGGGAAGGAAGGACAGGGCGATGGGTAGACCGAGATACCATAAACCTATAAACGGAAAAAGAACAGGAAAACATTAGAAAAAGGATCAATAAAATCACATTATTTGTATCAAAAATGTATTGCTGATTTGGTGCATAAAACTAACAAAGAAAACTCTCAGAAACTCTCTCTTAATTTTTCTCAGTGAATAAATAATATATTAGCAGCTTGAAGATGCCTCCCATATGGGGAATGAAGTCACATGAATTGCTCAGGTGTGAGTTATTCAGACTTCAAGAGAGTGTTTAAATCTTGATGGTTCTGTGGGTCTCGCCTATCAAATCTGCGCTTTAATTGGTATTTTCTATTGGATTCAAGTCAGGTGATTGGCTGGGCCATTCCACAGCTTGATTTTCTCTCTCTGAAATCATTAGAGAGTTTCCCTGGCTGTGTTTTGGATCATTGTCTTGCTGAAATATCCATCCTTGTGTCATCTTCATCCTGCTAATGTAGATGTTAGACTGAAGGAGCTAATGTTCATTTACACAGATGAAGAGCAGAGGGTTGCTGAAGAACTACTGAGAGATTTCAGTTGCTGTTTGGGCTTTCAATGACTTTCTACGCCTTCCTTTCTTCGTGTGTTCAATACTTCTTTCTAAGTCATTTCATTTTATTACACATAACTTAATTTGTAAACTAATTAGATTAGTTTTTTCATGTATGTATTTCTTTGGTTGTTAGCAACATCTGGGGAAAATTAAGCCAACAGCACCTTTAGAAATCTGCTTTCTGAGAAAAATGGTGGTGTGTTAAATACTCATTTTCCCCACTGTATAACCATTAAAATAAGAGATAACATCTTTAGGATCAGAAAGATAATATATTTAAATTCAATTGAGTTTTTGCAAAAAAAAAAAAAAGAAAAAGAAATAAAATGTAAAAATTGTTTATGTTTCTCTTGATTTTTTTCTGTTTATTAAAAATGGTTTCCCTGTAAAATATAACAATGACAAAGAAGTTGTGGTGACATATACTTGTTTTCTTAGGGGCTGTTCACATAGAATGGGTTTTCTTTTCAACTGCGTTACTTTTTAAAATGGTTTTTAATGTAAACACGCGATTAATGGACGTGTTTAACTGTTAAGCAGGTCGCACACCAGAAGCGCCGCGACACGGCGTGCACATGACAGTTAAAAGTATCACACAGACGCGCACATATTCATATTTTTAATAGGAAACTATACAATATTATATTTGTGCATATACATTAGATTAGTCAGATTCTGTACTGAAGCCAAATCTGAAGCTTATCTAACAAAATAACTTACGATAACGGTCTAAAAACTAGTACACCTACATTTATATGTTATAGAAAAATATTAATACAAATTTTAAAAAGAGGAAAAATCAAGAAGCAAAAAATTTGAAAAATCTTGTTGAAATTTAGTTTTTTTTGCAATATTTTGCTTGAATTGTATTATCTTTCAATTTCTAAATATGTTTAGTGACTAAAATATTATTTTAATAAATATATCTGTTTAACAAATCTGTTTTGTTTAAATGCACCAAAATACATTGCCTATATTCACTGAGAAAAAAAGATAAATAATAATTTTCAAAGTATTGCGAAGTATCTTATAAAAAATATTGATTTAAAAGAGGGGTGTACTCATTTATGATGTATATAATTGACATTTTTGTGACTCAATTTATAAATGTAACTCAGGACCACACCTCCGGTTTTGGGAATGGAGAAGTGGAGAATGTGTGTGTGTTGTGCAACTATGGAGAAGTGTGAAAGCAATCTAGAGAGTAAGTAGAGCCATCTGGGTTGAACTACCAATGATTGCTCAAGTGTGGCTGCAGATCAGTGCCAGTGGCTTTATAGAGGAATTTCTGGATCATTATAATGGTTTCTGTGCCACCGAAAGAAAATACAAAAACACTGACTGCTTTTAATAAAGAACTTTTGTTTGCATTTTTCTCTCAAATTGGAGCAAGTGTATTTCCACAAAGAAATCCACCCTTTCTGACATGCCTTTGATTACCACAAACACATAAAGCAACTAAATGTATACTTTGTTTTTATGTGAATTGGGCTTATACACTTTATTTTTAATATATATTTTTTTTTTTTAGTAAAAAGACATTTTTTTATAGATGCCTTTTTAAAATGGAGTAAAGGAAAAAAATAATCATAATCATACTGCACTATTATTAATTTACCCAAGGAAGATTTGGACATTTTTGGGCAATATCATTTTATTTTGATTAATAAAAAAAAGTTCCCTTAATCTGAACAGTTCAAGACTTTACCTTATGAGGCTACCATAGGAAATGAATGAGAATTACTAAAATTCAAACAATGTGTGTTTGTCCAATAAAAATCAATAAACCCAACACAATGTCAATCAATCATATACCTAAATGAAGGTCTAAGTCTAAACATGGTCAATGTGTCAAAACACTTTTGAAACAATAAGCCTTTATACGGCACTTCAGTGTTAATATGGGTTTTTATAAGACTTTTGACATACAACATAAATGAATAAAAGATTTAAATAAAAATGTGCAAAATAAATCCCCTGGTGGTGGATGAGGAGATTCCCCCCAATGTGTAGAGCGCTTTGAGTGTCCAGAAAATCGCTACGTAAGGAATTATTATTATTATTATTATTATTAAATGTATAAATAATAAACAAATAATGTATAAACATGCAAAACAATGTACAAATAAACAAATGCATTAGAAAATAAAATTATAAATGAATTCAATTACAAATATATTTCTAAATAAATACGTTTGTAAGTAAATAAATGTATAAATAATTATAAACCATTAAATATATCAATAGCTATGTTTTCATCCAAAGATGTGAATTAAATGTATGCGCAAAACCGGAATATCGCATTTAAGACATACGAATAAAGCAGCATTTCCATTCAATGAGCCAATATAGTCACTTCCTGATTAACTGGCGCTAAACATCAAAATAAAAATTGAAATTTGATGCAGTAGGAGAAGCTGCGTGAATCTTTTTTTTATTTAATAAATGACGTCTCAGAAGACAATGCCGACACGCAATGAACATGTGGTGGCGTTTAAGGGCGTGAGATGCTGAGCAGAGACGCTTTTGTTTCTGGAGGTCATTAATAATATAATAACACTAATACTGAAATGGTTAAGGTGTTCTAGACTGACCAAAACAACAATTCAGATGTTTTACAATGTGCTCAGCCTGTTGCTTTATCCACAAACAGTTTTATCATCACATGATCTCTTATAACAACATCATGACTTATTAATGCACATAGTGGAATTTGTTCAGTAAAAGTGTTTCCATCATAGTTTGAGTATCTTTTCTTATTGAATAAAAAGTTGATCCTACTCAGTTATGTGCATATGTTTTCTATGCACATTTTCCAAATTTATGCATATCTTGGCGTTTCCATCAACTGTTTCCAAAATGCACCTAAAAATAGGTGGATGGAAACGTAGCTATTGTCAATGACGTTACCATATGGTTCAGGAATTAGGGTCAAATGCTTTTAATGTCACTTTTGATCAACTAGCTCATGTTGAAAAAAGTATTATACACGCACATGCACACACAGACTCTTACTCCAGATTTTAAATGATAGTGTATATCCAATCTTCTAACTCATTCAAAAAGCAAATCCCATTACTTTCATGCAGCGTCAGAACAAGAGTACCCATATATACGTATACATCAAATCAATTCAATGAGTCCTCACCAAACAGCAGCAGAAACGGCAGCAAAATCATAAGCAGCTTCAGTAGTTTCGGCAGACACCTGGGAGACAAACATACAATAAAACACTCTCAAAAAACATTCATCATGAACGCATAACCAAAAAGGACAATCAACATGATAAAAAAAGCATTTTAATAAAGAAGCAAGAAGAAAACATTAATGTGAACTGGGGCTACATAATATAATCGCAAACTTATCATTATAGTACAGCTGAAGACAGAATTATTAGCCCCCCTGTATCCCCCCTTTTGCTATGTATACGTTAAGTGCTTGTGATTGTATTACGATTCACTTATGTACATGTTTTTAGACTGTGGGAGGAAACCGGAGGACCCGGAGAAAACCCACGCAAACACAGGGAGGACATGCAAACTCCACGCAGGGAGTGCCGACTGGCTCAATTAGAACTTGAACCTGTGGCCTTCTTACTGCGGCAGCAGTGCTAACCACTGAGCCACCGTGTTGCCCGATCATGAAAGAGAAGGAGGGAGAAGGGAAGGATGGGGGGGAGGAATGAAGTTTAGGCAAAATATTTATAGTAGTTTTAGAATGATCTGATAGGCTAGCTAATGATTAGCAATGAGGATCAGCTGTAGTCAATCATATCACGTGCTCCTCTCGAAATTAGTTTGTGAAAAAAGCTTAAAGGGGCTAATAATTTTGTCCCTAAAATGGTTTTTAAAAAATTTAAAACTGCTTTTATTCTAGCTGAAATTAAACAAATAAGACTTTCTCCAGAAGAAAAAATATTAGCAGACATACTGTGAAAATTCCTTGCTCTGTTAAACATCATTTAGGAAATATTTTAAAGTCAAAAGATCAAAATTCAAAAGCGGGGCTAATAATTCTGGTTCCAACTGTATATGCGATATTCACATTGAGACATGTGCGATAAATTACATTTATTTTATGCAATGGATGTTTATTTAAATCTGACCAATCAGATGGTGCCATTCTATCTTAATCCCCACCTCCGCAGTGGTTGCTGTTCTGCAATTGGCTTAAGCTTATCGTTCAATGTAATAGACACTCATAAATACCTAGTAGTTTTTTAGTAGTGTTTTAATGATTTTGACAAGTTTTTATGGTCTGCATTAGATCTAAAAAAATATATTTTACCAATTTTTTAACACCATTAAATAAATAATTGATTTAAAAACATTGCTAATAAAAAATTTACTTTTTTCCTAGGGAAATTATATATTGCAAGAAGCATTGTTATCGTTAATACTCAACAATATCTCATATTTCTCCAGTATCGTGCAGCACTAATGTGAACTTTTACCTAGTGAGAAGAAAGACGTTGATGAGAGACATGAGCGCTACCAGCTGATACCATCCTGTTCCCAGCCACCAGAAGGCGCCAGTCGCTGCTTTCCCTGTTCAAAACACAAGATGAGTACATCAAACACAGCACAAAAAGATTCAAAGACGACGATTATTAGTCCGAGAATCAAACACAGAGACACGGATGCACTGCAACCATCAGAGCTGAAAAGGTAAGAAAGGAACTGCTGGTTAAAATGAGTTCAGATTTCAGAAAGAAGGTGATGTTGATGCACTATTGGTGAAAAGAAGGATCAAAATACTGTAAAAGTCAAATGATGTCTGATAATGAAGGACAGGAGAAAGTGAGAGAGAGACAGAGACAGACAGGCATGCTGGAGTCTGAATCAAACATAACATTTGGTCATTTTGTTTGATATCAGGAAAAACCAAACCAGCACATTGCTCAAAAGTTGGGAGATTTCAGACTTTATTTAGTGATGATGCATGAAATTAGTAACAGTAAAAGTAAATAATAATACAATAGTATTCATATTAATAATAATAATACAATTAAATATAAACGTTACAATTATTTTAAAGTAATTATTAATGTTTCAAACTGAATTCAGATTTCAAATATCTTTCTTTCAATTCATTTATCACAGCAAAAACAGTTTCCGAAGCTCTAAATCAGTTCATAAGAATGAGTTTTTAAAGGTTTATTGCAGTTGAAGGCAAAATTATAAGCCCTCCTGTAAAATTTCATATTGTATAAAAGGGATATTTAACAGAGCAAGGAAATTCACACAGTAAAACTTTTCTTCTTCTGAAATGTATTTGAGTTTGGCTTGGAAAGAAGGGTTTTTCAAATTCTTTTCAATAATGTTTAATGTAAATTTTATTAGCCAACTCAAGAAGTATTTTTAAAACAAACCTCTTTAGTTCAATGACTTGCCTAATTAACATATCTTGCCTAGTTAAACTTATTAAGCCTTAATGCTAAACCAGGATTGCCCAAACTAAGGCCCGCGGGCCAAAGCTAGCCCATGGTAATTTTTGATTTGGCCCACCATTCCATCTGAGAAAAGAAGAAGAATGATGGGAATGGTTTAGAGATTGTGGTTTCAAATCTAATGTAAACTTTTTTGTTTGTTTTATTGTTTAAAGCTAACTAAAATTCAATATAAGTGTAAATTCTGTGTAAATGTACATACTGTCACCAACAAACTGGTGAGTAAATCAAGGCAAAGGCAGATTCTGCTTGACTAGTGTTCCACGGTGTTATAAATGTGACTGTTTATGTTTTTATTGCAATAAGTTATCATTTTAAATGATTTAAAAGTTATACTGCATTAGCTGTAATAATGTTTTTAATTTATTTTTAAATATTATTAAATAAATTAGGAAAATACCCATGGCAACTTTAATGTAATACAGTTTGGTATATTTACCTTCAGCCCACGGCTCTCAATGATATTTAATTCTTGGCCCTTTATACAAAAAAGGTTTGGGCACCCCTGTGCTAAACACTAGTATCTTGCAAAAGAGCTGGTAAAATGTTATGTCCTGTCATCGTGACAAAGACCAGTAATTAGTTATTACAACTTAATTAGTAATTTTGCCTTCAACTGTATGTTACTTAAGACTATAGAAACAATGCTTATAATTTATTCCAGTGATGCAAAACTGAATTCTATTTTAACAAATATTTAAATAGTTGAAAAACGTGCTGGTTTAATGAACCCTGATCTGAAGGACAGGAGAAAGTGAGGGAGAGAAAGAAAGTCAAGCATGCTGGAGTCTGAATCATATCAACCTGGAGAACACACTGCAAACCACAGAATGGACTTCAGCTTTCGGCTCACAAATGCACCGGCAGAGCCGAAACCTCGGCAAACCCGAAGAAGACCGTAACCTGAGTCGCAGAACAACACAATCAGACAACAGCCAGCAATCCAGTCCAGATTTAACCCACAAAACTTATTAACTTTAGTGTTTTACATCAAGTCATTATGGTGTTGTCATGAAGGCTTATGAAGAGACAAAACTAATGTTGTTTCCATGAAAACGATGTAGGCAAAAATGTTTTTTCGCTTGCATTTTAGAAAATGCTCACAATTACATGATATTTTGGAAACAATCCACACTCACACATCTGAGAAAATGGATAAAAAATGTTTTGCGTATGTTAGTCCATAAGGGCAACACACTACTAGGAAGATATGTGTTATTGTTGTTGTGTGTATGCCGATAACGATATATATTACAATATAATTAACTCGCAAAACGCTATTTAATCAGCATAAAAAAAAAGATCATACTAAAATAAATAGGCGATAGGTTTTTTTAGTTAATTAAATCTAAAATCCATGAACTTTAAAGCACCACGAATGACTGAAACCTAAGAGGAAAAACAGCACCTACTGGAGAGGTGCGGATAAAGGTAATAAAGACCGCATCTGATTGGTCTGATTTAGATAAACAACCTATGCATAAAGCACACAAATACTTGACACACAAAATTAACTTGTTTTATTGCATCTTTCTGCGATATGGATTGTGCATATACTATTATCGCGATAACGATACTTTTTTGATATATTGTGTAGTAAACTATACCTGTAAGTGTAAAGGTGCTATCAGTGACTCAGCAGCCGGTATGTGTAAAATGTGTCTGTACATTTGATTGTAATGAAAAGTAAATATTGTCACTTTGATGACAATTCATACTCCGCCACTGTTGTGTGTGTGTTTGGTTTTGTATGATGTTAGTCTACACTTCCCTAGACGTATTATTTTCGTAGTTGTTGAATAAACCAACAGTCAACACATATAAAGTTGACCATTTTTGGCTGAAAATGTGTTTTTTGACATAACTTTTCTTTAAAAAAAGGTTTAAAACAATGCAATGTCTGTCCTGGTGAGTATCGTCATTAGGTAGCTATAAATACATGGAGAACTTTAAAACAAATACTATTGTAAGGAAGATAATTAATCCATATTGGTAAATACAGTTAATAAGTAAAACTTGTGTTAAAACTTTTATTGAAATTGATTGCTGTTGATTGGATGGGTCTGATTGGGTAGCTTTACATAGACATACAAAATTAAGAACTCTTTAAAATGATTTAAGACCTACAGTACAATACAGTTTTTCAGTAAATTTAATACCTTTTTTTTTTAATAATTCAGAAATTTAAGACTTTTTAATATTTTTAATACCCCATGGACACCCTGGGCATAACATACTGAAGTCGATGTCAACAAGAAAAAGGTATAAAGGTCTGAAGGTGTATAACCTGTGTAAGAAACAACAGCCCACAAGACTGTGAGCACGCGGTGGATGTAGGAATAGTGTTTACGCTCTGTGTTCATCTCCATGTGCTGCTTCTCTTTGCAGGCGTCACCTGTAAGCCAACAGTGATGATCATCATGTGTACTATCAGGAAGCTCAGAAAACACAAACTATTAACTACAGTGGGGAAAAGTTAAATCGGGATGAATATCAACCTGGAGAACAAACTGCCAACCCCACAACGGACTTCATCTTCCGGCTCACAAACGCACCAGCAGAGCCGAAACCTCGGCAAACCCGGTGAAGAACATTACCTGCGTTGTAAGACAATATAATCAGACAACAACCAGCAATCCAGTCCAGCTTTACCAGCCAAGTCTTTGAACAAACTGTTCACCCAAAACTGAATATTTATTCTCCCTCAAGTGGGTACAAACCATTTCTTTCTTCTGTTGAACAGCTGAAAACCTGTAACCATTGACTTCCATAATAGGAAAAACAAATACTATGGAAGTTAATTGTTTCCAGCTTTCCTCAAATTATCTTTCCTGTTCAACAGAAACTCATGAAGGTTTGAAACAAGTAAAGAGTGAGTAAATTATGATATAAATATTTTTTTGGGGTCAACTATTTCTTTAAGTGTTTCCTAAAAGCTTATAAAAAGAACGTAAATGGTGTTTTTTCCACTGCACAGTAGTGATGGCTGTTTTTGAATTACTGATTCATGAAGCTTCGAAACCTTTGGAAAACGTTTAAAATCAGTGTTTCAGAGCGCATATCAAATTGGCATGGTCATGTGATATCAGTAGAGGCTTCTGTATGTCATAACAGTTTCAAAAATTCAATGGTTCACCACTAGAGGGCGATGTGTGCAGTACTATACAATACGCGAATCACACGTTCATTCTGAGGTAAAACAGGTTTCATAGTTTTTACCTGGGGTCTGTTCTTCCTGCGTGGATTACTCAATTAGCTGGATTTGGTTATTTGACACGATCCAGGATCATTTTGTTCTTCAAAACTCATCTGAGAGTTGTTGTCATTGCAACATTTCTGACTTTTTTAATGCAAAATTAATTTAAACAGCTAGTTATTCCTTACGTCGATTAAGAAACTTGATTTAAGAAAATTCGCTCTATATGTAAAACTAAATAAATTGCTAAATACTCTTGACACATTAAAGTGTAAACCCTGCAGCCTACAACAGAGGTGGACAGTTATTGCATATCATATTTAATAAACTGTTTACTTAGAATTTTATGTACTTTTGCTCACATGGATAATTAAATATTAATCAGATGATGTCATTACACTGCTGTGCAGTCAGCCAATCATTGCATTGCTGATCATGATTTCGAGGATTGATAGATCTGTCCTTCACAACACACGCAGCGATCCCAGATCAGTTCAACCACACATTTTAATCTGATTCGCGAACTTGTTTGAAGAACCAAATTAGCCAGAGATCAATTATCAAGATCAAAAGATTCAGGATCTTTCAAATCATCTTAGATCATTTAAGCGAGGTATGAAGAACAGAACCCTGATCTCAGATCGTGAAGTTTGTAAATGTTTTAATGAATGGAAAGGAATAATAGTTCATATATTCATGTCGGCCTTTTTAACAGAGCACACAATGGTACAAACCATAAATAAGCCTTCAAAATTACACATTTAGAATGAACGATCTTGCATGATGAGCTAAGCACACTTATAGGTTATTCGTTCAATTTAAAGTTTGCAAAATGTTTGAAAAAGCAATTCTAATGCATGTTTTGACTGAGTGTTTGTTGCATTTACCTGGTTTTGACCACCAGGAGTCCATAAAATGTGAATCATTTTACGAAGCAATTTGTTCAGTTGTTTAGAAGCTTTGAAAGTGTAGTTTCTCCCATCACTACTGCACGGCATATTTTGGTACGACTCACTTTTCAGGAAATTTTACACTTTTTTTTAACACCACCTCAGTCAAGGTTCAGAGCGAACCAAAATGTGACATTAAGTTATATGCCATAACTGCTGTATTGTGTTAATTATTTCTGTTTAAATTAATAGATCGGCCATTCTTTGCCAAATCTGGTGCCACCTGTCATCAGCAGCTGTATAACATGCTGGTGTCCTTTTAAGACTTAATTTGAGATTCCCTGTTTTCCACCAGACTAAAGATCCTTAGCAGCCAAAAGTAAAAAGGCAAGCATAATAGAGACAGCTGATTGGTCACATGGGAGTAATGTTCGCTACGTAAAGCAAATGCGTTGAGTGTAAAAACTTTTACATTTTCTCTCCAAATTTGCTATTGAAATAATTCGTTTGATATGAGATGGCCCACACAGAATCAGTGCGTTTGAAATTGTTTAGCTATTTATTTACTTAAAGTAGTGTAAATAATAAATTTATTATGAGTTTATATTAATTTTAGTGATATTATTAAATAATACGCAAATGATTAAATTATTGTTTCACGATACAGTTTGTAAAGTAATATTTTATATTATATTATACTACATTATATTATATTATACTACATTATATTGTATTATATTATATTATACTACATTATATTGTATTATATTATATTATACTACATTATATAGTATTATATTATACTACAGTATATTGTATTATATTATTCTAAATTATATTGTATTATATTATATTATACTACATTATATAGTATTATATTATACTACATTATATTGTATTATATTATATTATACTACATTATATTGTATTATATTATATTATACTACATTATATTGTATTATATTATATTATACTACATTATATTGTATTATATTATATTATACTACATTATATTGTATTATATTATATTATACTACATTATATTGTATTATATTATATTATACTACATTATATTGTATTATATTATATTATACTACATTATATTGTATTATATTATATTATACTACATTATATTGTATTATATTATATTATACTACATTATATTGTATTATATTATATTATACTACATTATATTGTATTATATTATATTATACTACATTATATATTATACTACATTATATTATATCATATTATATTATATTATACTACATTACATTATATTATATCATATTACATTACATTACATTATATTATATTATATCATATTATATTATATTAGTAACTTTGTTTGATAACTAATCAAGCGGATCTAATGGTATTTGCATTATAAACCTTAAATGCAAGTAAAATTCATCATTTTTTATTTAATGTTTTCGTTACTATACTCTCAAAATCACTATTTCAATTTATTTAAACAAAATTCTGCATGGCATTAGCAAAAATGTCTGTCTGGCCCTAGTCACGAGACTTAAAAATGCGCATTGAAACATTGTGATGAAAACCCAGCTTATGATTTTAAGACGTAATATCATTATAAACAGGTGGCTGAGAATAGGATAAAATGACCCAGAATGTAACCAAGTACAGATGGCTTAAATATACTGTAACAATAGATCTATAATCTCACCCACTCTGAAGAGGCACTAATATGAAGTGGAAAACCAAATTAAACTGTGCCGAGTCATACCACACAGTGGAAAAATTGCCATATAGATGCAGATAAGTTCCCTTCTGGCATTAAACACTGAAGACGGTGTCTACAAGATAAAGCTGTAAAGATCTGAAGCTTTATAACCTGTGTAAGTAACAACAGCCCACAAGACTGCGAGCACGCGGTGGATGTAGGAATAGTGTTTACGCTCTGTGTTCATCTCCATGTGCTGCTTCCCTTTGCAGTCGTCACCTGTAAGCCAACAGTGATGATCATCATGTGTACTATCAGAAAGCTCAGAAAACACAAAGAATGCTTCTATTTGGATGAATAGCATCTAAAAATCCTATTAAACCTTCTACTGATGATCTTTCACTACATATAGTAAACAAAACATCCACATATAGCCAATAATAATAGGTGAATATTCATTTCATGTAACTGTAGCCATGGCAGCACCGAAGGGTTGTTTTGAGAGTACTTACAGAGTGACCCGTTGAGATTGAGATGGTCTGTGGTCACCACATCCTGCACGTTCACACTACCACAGTAGCTGTCGTGAGCTGAAAGACACAAACGGCAAAAATACACAGCAGATAAATCTTTAAAATACCATGTTGATTGTTTTACTTTCTGGGATTTTATTTTTAATGGTTTAATACATTTTAATAATCAAATAAAGTCTAATATAGTTATATATATAATCAATTAAACCCATACATTTTCTGAATTCTGTATTTTACTACATTTTAATATAACAAAGTCATTAAAAAATGTAAATTAATAATAAAATAACATCTTTTTTTATGCAAACTGATGTACAGTGCTGATTTGAGAATGGCATAATTTTTCTTCATGCTTGATCAAATTACTATCATCATGACTTATCTAGTATAATACATTATATTGCAGAATAGTAATAGATCTCTAAATATATCTAAAATTGTGCTTTTATATTCACAGAATTTACATTAAGCGTGTTTGTCACCTCATAAAGTCACTTGTTGATTTATAATTTGGTCGATTTACATTCTGTTGAGTGTGTAAATACTGTATACAGTGCTCAGCATGCTGTATATAAGTACACCCCTCAAAAATCTAGCATTTATATTCATATTTCCAATAGGAAACTATATAATATTGTATTCGTGCATTTACATTTGATTAGTCATTTGATTTTTATGTGAAGCTGCTTTGACACAATCTACATTGTATAAGCGCTATACAAATAAAGGTGAATTGAAATTGAATTGAATAGTCAGTACTGAAGCCAAATCTGGAGCTTATCTAACTAAATAACTTACAATAACGGTCTAAAAACTAGCACAGCCAAATTTATGTCATAGAAAAATATTAAATACAAATTTTAAAAATTGGACAAAATCAAGAGAAGCAAAAAAGAAATTGAAAAATTGTTAAAATTTTTAAGGTTGTAATTTATTTTTGCAATATTTTGCTTGAATTTAATTGTATTATCCTTCAATTTCAATATGTTTAATGACTAAAATATTATTTTAATAAATATATCTGTTTAATAAATCTGTTTTGTTCTAATGCACCAATATATATTACCCATATTCACTGAGAAATGCATCAAAATATTCATTTTCAAAATGAGCTGTACTCAATTATGCTGAGCACTGTATATTTGTTTATTTTTGGATAATTACCCTAATCTTTA
Source organism: Danio aesculapii (assembly GCF_903798145.1). Lineage (NCBI taxonomy): Eukaryota > Metazoa > Chordata > Actinopteri > Cypriniformes > Danionidae > Danio > Danio aesculapii. The sequence continues at coordinate 11,566,429 of NC_079437.1, read as the reverse complement.
TATTGTGTTATAACTAAATTCTTTATATTTTCTGATTCATCCAAGAGTATTATTATTCACAGAGTTCATTTCTGGTCTTGTCTCCAAACTTTGGTTTATTTTTAGATTAGAATTTACTTTTATTAAATAGAGAAATGGCATTAATGAATAGTATCAGAGCTATCACTTCAGTAGCATCACCTCAACATTACTGTAGACATATAGTTTATTGAACATGGAGTGTTATCTTAAACTTAATACACGTAGGTGGCGCTACATAAAGTGGAAAAAATATATATTTAAAATATTCAATATAGAGAGTAGTCATGTAGGGATGCAACGATCAACAGATTCTGCGCTAATTTAAAGTTCCTAGCTTGTACACAAAGGCTAATACACACACACACTGGATTAACTATGGCTGAGGCTATTAACCAAGGGCTGTTCACATTCTGCGTCTTCTTCGCGTGCAAGTTCATTATGTCCAATAGAGGCAAGCGATGCTGATCAAAAGTGCCTTTCAGATCGAGGTTCAACTGACTTTGACTTCGTTTGTTATCCTTAAAAGGAAAATACTTAGCTAATATGTTGCTTAGATTTACTTAGATTTGTTGCTTAGACAAATACAATTTTTTAATACTTCATATTTTTATTTATTTATTTATTCATTGCTCTGACATTTCTTTTTAGTGTAAAATTATTACTTATGTTTAAATGTCAAAAACTTTTTTCACTTATTTAAGTCCAAAGAGAAACGGACTATTGTTTGTTTTTTATTATTTCTTGTGTTGTTTGATTTGGTTACTGAGCAGCAATAAAGAACACTTTAAAATAAGGAGTTTTCATGTGATTTTCTAAACTAATAGCATTTTGAAATGAATTAATGCATAATAACCGTGATAATCGTGATTATTCCTCAGACTATAATCATATAACCAAAATCTATAATCGTTGCATCCCTATAGTCATGTATATACTCGTGTCATTTCTCATTTTCCATGTTCATGACTGCTTTTTCCCCACATAGCCCTGTCTAAAATCTTAACATGCATTTCACTTCATAAGAAATTGTGAATTTTAACAGAATTACACCAAAAACAGGAGATTTCCTTTCCTAATGTAATTGAAGTGACTTAACATTCTACGTTCACAATCATAAAATAGTTAGCAAAACCAGCAGAACAGCTTTTTCCCCTGAGCTGTTGAACTCTGCCCTCCCATTGACTCTATTTGCCCCCTCATACACCCACGGCACTCCCCATAAACACTGCACTATTTAATATTAGCACAATTAAGATCGCACATATTAATTGTACTAATTCATCTTGAATTGTATATATCCACTACACATATACATTTGTAATAATGTTCATATGTATCTCCATATTTCTGATTATTAATAGCAACCTCTCTGTATATATTTATCTATTGTAAATCTCTGATTCTAGTTAATACAACCTGTATATAAATGTTCATAGTACATCCATCTGTAAATACTACCCATAGTTTTTCTATAATTGCACTTTTTAACTTATACCTATATGCTGCACTTGCTGCTATTGCACTCCTGGTTGGACCTAAACTGCATTTCGTTGCCTTGTACTTGTACATATTTCATGACAATAAAGTTGAATCTAATCTAAAAACACTAAACCAAACAAATACATTTTTTAAATTAATGAAGTGTTTAGTAATATATAAATAGATGAAAATAGTTTGCACATTATCCTCACCTGCACCATCCACACTGTTCAGAGAGGTGGCCATGGTGGTCATGGTGGCGTCTGCTGCTGCTGCTGTCTGATGTGCTGCAGACTCTGATGTGGAGTATGGTACAGAATATGACGTCTCTTTCTCGTTCCCTTCGGCGTGGAAGGAGCAGTCTTTACAGAAATAGCCGTTAGCCAGATTAGCATGCACCTCCGTTTTACTGACGTTTCCATTCTCCAACAGAGAGCGGTTAACGGCTCTTCTTCTCCGTGCTGCTGGATGCAAAATAGCACAAATTATTATGAAGAGTCATGTAAATCCTGACCTGATCTACAGGTCCCAAAAAAATAAGAGCGCTATTAACATAGTTATCATAAACAGAATCTCGTGTTTCTGTCAAAAAAGGTAGTGGTTTACTACATTAACTTTTTTTTCCAAGTTTTCTAAAAAAAAAAAATGGCACATTAGTGTGCAAATTACGTAATATTTCATCAAATATGCGATATGCATACATATACAGTGCATCCGGAAAGTATTCACACCGCTTCACTTTGTCCACATTTTTTTATATTACAGCCTTGTTCCAAAATGAATTAAATTCATTTATTTTCTCAATTCTACACACAATACCCCATAATGACAACATTTTTTTTTGAAATTGTTGCAAATTTATGCAAAATAAAAAACCTGGAAAAAAATAAATAAGTAAAAAAATAAAAAAATAAAAATCACATCTCCATAAGTATTCACAGCCTTTGCCGTGAAGCTTTAAATTGAGCTCGGGTACATTCTGTTTCCACTGATCATTCTTGAGATGTTTCAGAAGCTTAATTGGAGTTCCCCTGTGGTAAATTCAGTTGATTGGACATGTTTTGAAAAGGCATACACCTGTCTATATAAGGTCCCAGGGTTGACAGTGCATGCCAAAGCACAAAACAAGCATGAAGACAAAGGAATTGTCTGTAGACCTCCGAGACAGGATTGTCTGGATTAACAAGGCTGGGGAAGGTTACAGAAAAATGTCTGCTGCTCTGAAAGTTCCAATGAGCACAGTGGATTTTACTTTAAAGGTAATGAAAAAAAACTTATTTATCACCATAAAAGTAACATTTCTGAGCCTACACACAAGAGTCTGAGAAAAATGGTCATTTTAGAAGAAAATATCAAATGGGACTTAGAGGTTTTTGCATCGAAACTCATATATACACATATATTTACACACACACACACACACGCACACACACACACACACACATATATATATACATACATATATATACACATACATACATACATACATACATACATACATACATACATATATATATACACATACATATATATATATATATGTAACCCAGTAGAATGAAGTTCTACACGTTTTAAGTTTTGAAATAATCTTAAGGTTATTTATTTATTTATTATCTATCTATCTATTTATTTATTCATATTAGTTCTAGAACAGATCTAAATCTAAATGCGTTTTGCATTCATGTGTGAATATATATCTCCTAATGTTGATGTGTAATGATATCTGCGTTCGTCTTTGAGAGCATGATCAGATAGCAAGTTTGATCAACCTTCACTGAAATACAAGGGGTTAACAAGTTTGTTAGGTGTTCCTTGATTGGTTTATATGTGTCTAGTCCCGCCCTCCGGTTTGGAATGTGAAATGTGATTGGTTGTTGAGGGGAGAGGGATTTTGACAGCCGGCAGATTTGGAAACAGAGAGAGACGCGCTGCGGGCTGGAATGATTGAGAAACATACACGGAGAGTAAAAATACACGACATTGTAAAGTAGATCGCGTGTGAATAACACAGTTCTAATTACTTTGAGTTTGTTTTGTGTTTGATTTGAGTTCGCTGTGTGTTTTTATCAGATAAGTTACCAGTGTCAGTTATTAGTCAGTTCAGAGCGAGTAGGCATTTTTTAAATGCCTTTAGCGTTAACTGACAGTACCGCGGATTTAAACATAAATCCGATGAGAGACAGTTAAACGGAAATTGAGGAGAGAAGAAAAAGACGGCCAGCTTAGGATCGGACGGTGCAGAAAGAGTCTTGGAGGACCAGATAGCACCACAAATAGCCGGGATATTTGGTGGTGCCTCTGACTACAGGGAGTAGCATTTTGTCAGCTGACAGTTAAAAGTGAAAGCTAGGATTTAATAGTGACCTGCTGCAGGAGTTTCGCCGATCAATCGCTGCTCATTAGATCGCTGTCCACGAGTGTTGTCATCTGGAGTGTTGTCATCTTGACTGCTGTCAACTGGATCGCTGTCATCTGGATCTGAGGTATTTTGTTTAATTTTATTTGTGCTCAGGAGAGTGAAGAGGCCATTTTCATTTTCGCGGCCACAACGTACACAAGCAACGATACAGGCCTGCAACGGGGTGGGGTTTGAATGTGTGTGTGTGTGTGTGTGTGTGTGTGTGTGGGCCCACTGAGTTTTCATTTGTTGATGTTTATGCAGTGAGCATAATATACTCCTGCCTGTTTCTACAATACAGTTTTAAACTGTGAATAGTTTATATAGGTGTACTTCTATGTGTAATTGAGTGACACAATTGTAGGTACTTTCAAAAAGATACCTATTCTGTCACCCTTTAGTCACTTGTTGATTTCTAACTTTAATTGGTCGAGTGTGTAAAGGTGGTATTTTTCTATATTTGTTTAATTATTATTCTTCATTGTAAATTCCTTGTGTTGACTTATATTTGGGTCATTTTACATTCTTTCGGCTGTGCATAAATTCTATATTTTGTATTTTGTTTTACAACCCGGGTTCTTTTCCCAATATTTACATTTCTATTCTAATTAAATTATTATATTTTCTGATTTATCCAAGAGTGTTAATATTCACAGAGTTTATTCCTGGTGATTTATTCAAACTCAACAAATGTTTATATTCTAATCTGCCTTATTTACACTACAATCATTGAATTATATCAGAGGGGCCTAACTTCAACATTCTGTAGGCGTTTAGTGTATTGAACCTGGAGCGCTATCTTAAAACTTAATACACCTAGGTGGCGCTAAATAAAAGTGGGGGCTCGTCCGGGATCTCCCTCTGATACATCGATGATAAGTTCCTAAAGAAGGAAGAGACAAGTTAAATTATCTGAATCCAAGCACCTTCTGTCTTCTATTCAAAAGTGCATAAACTGTTGCTATGGCTTTGAGAAAGGACCCCAGTCTTCAAGCAGAGTTAACGAAATGTGTGAGCAGCCAGTATTGATGTTACTCATGCTTTAATCCTGTTAAATGTACCTGTTTATACAGAAGTGGCAGAGATTGAAGATTAATGGAAACTGTGAAAGCTCTGGGAAGGGTTCGAGTGAGAGACACAAGAGAAGGACCCACTGCCCAGTCTATGATGGTATTGTGTGAGTGCCGACAAGCCACTGACTCTCCACCCGTATTCCTCCTGAAGTGACAAGGGGAGAAAAGAGTGAGCCCTGGTCAGTTATCGTGATCCAACCAAGAGAAAGTGCCTCTAATACAGATGCTGAAGGATTCTCTGAAAAGCTGACAAAGTTCCTGATGGAGGAAGGGAAAACTTTTGGTGATGTAAAAGCTTTAATTACACCCCACAGTGCTGGTGATAGTTCTCCTGAATCAATTATACGTGCAATGGGTGAAGTACTGGAAAGGACCGTAAAGCCAACGAGAGATGGAAATGCATACCGACGACTTCGCACATTTTCAGCTATTGTTCCGACCCCAGTTGGAGAGGAAAACATGGATAATTGGATTGATCAAGCAAGGCTCATGATAACTGAGTGTGACTGTACTGAAAAAGAAAAACGATGCAGAATCATGGAAAGCCTTAAAGGACCAGCAATGGAAATAGTGAGAGCTGTTCGTTTCTCAAATCCAGAAGCAGGTGCTTTAGAGTATGTGGAAGCATTAGAGAGTTCCTTTGGATCTTCAGAGTCTGGTGAAGATTTGTATTTTAAGTTTCGACTTATGCGTCAAAATGCAGGGGAGGCATTATCAGAGTTTCTGAGGAGGATTGACAAGGCTCTTAAAAAAGTGGTTGGAAAGAGACGGCCGGTCTTTCAGAATGGTCGATAAAGTGCGAGTAGAACAACTCATTCGAGGGGCAGTGAATTCTGACCTCATGTTGCTACAGTTGAGGCTTCGAGAACGTACAGTATGCCCACCTTCTTTCCTGAGTCCTGCTGAAGGAGATACGTGAGGCAGAAGAGAGTGAAGCATCTCGCCACAGAATGTCCAGCTAAAGCCAAATCTATACAGTATTGTGATGAACCACAAGCACATTCTGTCATTCAAGAACTCAAGGGTGAGATTCAAGAGCTGCGTGCAACCACTTACATGGTGTGATGCACAAAACTGTTTTTCTACTTCTTCTTTGGTGGTTTACACCCAGAGAGAAATCTAACCTGATGGAAAAAACAGAAGATGTAGAAGAGTTAAAGAAACAAGTTCAGTACTTACAAAACACAGCTGGCAGTTATGAGTGTCAGTCCTTCTCAGGGCTCCTAGATGTTACAGAACAACGACCGAAACCATCACAGTCCACTTCATCATCATTCCAGCCGCAAGTCAGCCAGAACAAAAGATGATTATTTCTGTTACAAATGTGGACAAGATGGTCATATTGCGACAAAATGTCAAGCCCCACAAAATTCAGACCAAGTAATCCAGAAGCTAATTCGTTCTTTGCGTCAAGCTAAGAGTTTGAAGTCCGAGGCTAATGAAAGCAGAAAAAACCCAGAACCAAGTTTGTTTCTCCAAAAAGAGTCAGACCGACATATACAAAGCCAGCAGTATCCCACAAGGGCCTAGTGGACCAGCATCAACAGTAGAAGTGGACAATTAATGGACATTTATGTCAAGCACTGTTAGACAGTGGCTCGCAGGTGACAATTGTGTTTGAGAGTTTGGTACTCTAAGATTTAGATTATGTACCGATTCCACCCCTTGACTGGATTATCCATATGGGGCCTCAGTTCATCCAGTTACCCTTATAAAGGATACATAGTAGGGATGTCACTTTCCCTTTTTCAAGTCAGTGGAGGTGAAGGAGCCGCTGTCCATCCTGGCTCTCGTATGTCCTGAACCTCAAGGGCCATCCCAGTTGCCAGTCATAATTGGAAACAAACGCCAGTTTCTTCCAGCGCCTTGCTACTCTCCGTCATGACGTAAAAGCTTCCAGCACTGCACAAGCTTTGAGAATTCATACTAACCTCCCTGAAATCCATCTGAATCAGCAGACATGTAACAATACTTTAATCGACCAGCCTGAGGGGGAAAAGTACGGTGGATGGGACCCGGGAAGTGGTGTAGTTCCATCTAGAGGAGAAGTATTGGCCATCTGTAAAATGGAGACTGAGAAACCCTTGAGAAAAGAAATCTTTGTGGTAGACTCACCTGAAGAGGATAATCTTCCGGCTGGTACATTCATAACTCCCTTTGTGCTTCCCTCTTCCACCGTTCAAGATAACAGTATACAAGTGTTAGTCCATAATGAGACCTCAAAGGGACATATCAATTCCATCGGGTACAGTAATGGCCAATGTGTACCTTACTGACACACTTACTGTTGGTTCTGGGGAAAAGAGCTCTCAAGTATTGATCCAAGCCTGTTTAAATTTGAAGAGTCATCCATCCCTGAGTTATGGGAAATGCGACCTCCGTCAGAAGTTGGCAGTCAGAAGTGATTGTCTTTTCTACCAATGAGTGGGAATGTGGGTTAGCCAAAGGAGTTGACATAACATTAGACTAACAGACACCAAACCGTTCAGAGAGCGCTCCAGACGCATTGCTCCTGCAGACATCGAGGATGTGCGACGCCATATCAAAGAACTTTTAGAGGCTGGAATAATTACAGAATCAGAAGCCAGTATGCATCGCCTATTGTATTGCACGGAAAAAGAGTGGAGCAGTAGAGGATGTGCATTGACTACAGGACTCTAAATGCTCGCACCCTCCCTGATCAGTACCACTACTCCCAGGATCGATGATGCTCTGGACTGTTTGGCTGGCAGTAAGTGGTTTTCTGTGCTGGATCTTCGCAGTGGATATTATCAAATAGCCATGGGCTGAGGAGGACAAAGAGAAGACAGCATTTATCTGTCCTTTAGGATTTTCCAGTTTGAACGGAATGCCTCAAGGATTACTGGAGCTCCAGCCACATTTCAACGGCTAATGGAAAAAGCTGTTGGTGACATGCATCTTCTTCAAGTAATAGTCTACCTGGATGACATCATTGTGTTGGGCGAACTCTTGAAGAACATGAAGAGAGACTATTAAAAGTTTTAGATCGCTCAGAGAGTGTGGCCTCAAATGTTTCAATTGACAAATGCCAGTTTTGTCAGTCCCAAGTACGTTATGTGGGGCACATTGTGTCAGCTGCTGGAGTATCACCTGACCCAGCCAAAGTTGAGGCGGTAACCCGTTGGGAAAATGCCCACTGATCTGAAGTCACTGAGATCCTTTCTCGGTTTCTGTGGATTTTACCGACGATTCATAAAAGACTACTCAGCCATTGTAAGGCCATTAACAGAGCTCACTAAAGGGTACCCACCAACATCTGGCCAAATCCGAAAGACCCGCAGATGGCAGGAAATAATTACAAAACGACTGAGCCCTTTGGAGAGCGTTGGGATGACAAACTGTACAGCAGCATTTCGTAAGATCATTTATTGTCTCACACATGCCCCAGTACTTGCTTTTGCCGATCCGAACAAATCCTATGTTCTTCATGTGGATGCTAGCCTTAATGGTCTGGGAGCTGTTTTGAATCAGGAGCATCCTGGTGGACTTAGGCCAGTAGCCTACGCAAGCAGAAAGCTGAGTGCATCTGAGCAGCGTTACCCCCATTCATCAGCTGGAGTTCTTAGCACTTAAATGGGCAGTTGTGGACAAGTTCCATGATTATCTTTATGGTGCTCAGTTTGTGGTGAAAAACAGACAAACAATCCACTTACCTATGTGCTGTCCAGTGCCAAGTTGAGTGCGACAGGACACCGATGGTTAGCTGCGTTAGCCACATACAACTTTAGCTTACAATACAAAGCCTGGGAGTCACAACACAGATGCTGATGTATTGTCACGCTACCCCTTTGAATCAGCTATTTCAACAGAATGGAAAGAAATTCCAAAGTCAGGAGTAAAAGGCTATTTGCCAGCTGGCAAGAATTAATGAAAGTGATGAGTCATCCTCCAGGTTGGTGGATCATCTATTGTCTCTCCTCACAGTATCCCAGAAGCATTTGCTTGTCCCACTTCATTGAGTTTCAGTCCTATGGAACAGCTGACCAATGAGGAGTTAAGTAAGGCTCAAGACGAAGATCCTGTAATTGGTATAGTGAAGCGAGAATTGGAGTCTGGAAAAATACTTACTGATGCTAGGAGTTCAGATGATTCAATTGCTCTGTTTGCGACGGCAGGGACCCAAGTTGAAAATTGAGAATAAACTTCTGTACAGGGTCACCAACAGTTCCTGCAGAAAGGAAAACATACAGCTTGTCTTACCCTTAAGGTATTGGTCCCGTGTACTGTGCTCCTTGCATGATGACTCTGGTCATTTGGGGGTAGAGAGAACAACTGAACTACTGAGAGATCGATTCTATTGGCCCCTAATGTCTAGCTATGTGGAGCAGTATGTTAGAATTGTGGGCGATGTGTAACGAGAAAAAACATTACCTAAGAAGGCTGCCCCACTGAACCACCTAACCAGCAATGGACCATTTGACTTAGTGTGTATTGACTTCTTATCTATTGAGCCTGACTCCAGAGGTCTCAGCAATGTTCTGGTTGTAACCGACCACTTCACTCGCTACGCACAAGCATTTGTAACCAAAGATCAGAAAGCGCTAACTGTGGCCAAGATACTGTGCGACAAATTTTTTGTTCACTATGGCTTACCCACCCGTATCCACTCAGATCAGGGAAGAGACTTTGAGAGTGGTCTCATAAAAGAAATGCTTAGCATGCTGGTATAGAAAATCCAGAACGTCACCCTATCATCCACAAGGAGACCCTCAGCCAGAAAGATTCAACCGAACACTGCTGTCCATGCTCGGTACTCTGAATCCATGAGAAACACAGATGGAGTCAGCACATCAACCGATTAGTACACGCTTACAACTGTACTAAGAATGATGCAACTGGATATTCCCCGTACTATCTTCTATTCGGAAGAGAGGCTCGTCTGCCAGTGGATGTGTGTTTTGGAACTTCACCTGATGGAAAAGGAGCTGGTAGCCATCGACAATATGTGGAAAGAATGAAGTCAGAGTTACAACAAGCATATCAGTTGGCAACTGAAACTGCACAGAAAAGTCAGCAGAGAAACAAACGATTGTATGACAAGCACATAAAACACCAGACACTGGCTGTAGGAGATCGTGTGCTGACAAGAAATCTGGGTTTGATAGGAAAGAACAAACTTGGTGACAAGTGGAATTCTGTTCCTTACCTGATAGTTGAAAAGTTGAAGAACTTACCTGTATATCGCTTAAAACCTGAATCTGGAATGGGAAGTGTGAGGACTCTTCACAGAGACCATCTCTTACCTGTTGGGGATGATGTGAGATTGACCGATTCAGGAAATTCCAAAATACAGCTGCTCCAACAGAGATCAGGACAGAATCTGTGGGGAGAAAATATGGAAGAGGATTAAAGGAAATAAATCAGAACATGACAGGAAGTGGATTGAGAAATGACTCGGACAGTGAAGAGGATGACTTGTGGTATTACTACCCGGATAGGGTCGAGAAACTCAAAAGTATGTAACACAGGAGGAATCTTCAGTAGATGAGAGAGCAGTTTACCATCAGGATGAATTGGATAGACCCGCTACAGAGATGGATGACACATCATTCACTGACCAGGGCCACGAAGCAGTATTGGAGCAGACTCCTGAGGAACTTGAAGATCTTGCTCTAGAAGGGGGAGATCCTGGAACAGCCAATACTACTAGAGAGGTAGTAGAGCCTGTTCATGTGCGACCTAAGAGAAGCACAAGACCTATAGACAGATTGAGCTATGATTGTCTGGGGAGACCCACTAACAAGTCTTTAACTTAGTTCACAGAGGAATGGTTGTAAAAGTACAAGGTGGGACAGTTCACCAAAGTTTTGTAATACAGTGTGGTGCCACCCTATGGCACAGTGTACTCATTGTGTTCAAGTAAGCAATTGTGCTGAGCCTGACATCACTATTAAAGTTTAATGAGGTAATCTCATGAGGGCATGAGATGTTTAGAAGGGGGAGCATGTAACCCAGTAGAATGAAGTTCTACACGTTTTAAGTTTTGAAATAATCTTAAGGTTATTTATTTATTTATTATCTATATCTATTTATTTATTCATATTAGTTCTAGAACAGATTAAATCTAAATGCGTTTTGCATTCATTGTGAATAATATCTCCTAATGTTGATGTGTAATGATATCTGCGTTCGTCTTTGAGAGCATGATCAGATAGCAAGTTTGATCAACCTTCACTGAAATACAAGGGGTTAACAAGTTTGTTAGGTGTTCCTTGATTGGTTTATATGTGTCTAGTCCCGCCTCCGGTTGGAATGTGAAATGTGATTGGTTGTTGAGGGAGGGATTTGACCGGCAGTTTGGAAACAGAGAGAGACGCGCTGCGGGCTGGAATGATTGAGAAACATACACGGAGAGTAAAAATACACGACATGTAAAGTAGATCGCGTGTGAATAACACAGTTCTAATTACTTTGAGTTTGTTTTGTGTTTGATTTGAGTTCGCTGTGTGTTTTTATCAGATAAGTTACCAGTGTCAGTTATTAGTCAGTTCAGAGCGAGTAGGCATTTTTTAAATGCCTTAGCGTTAACTGACAGTACCGCGGATTTAAACATAAATCCGATGAGAGACAGTTAAACGGAAATTGAGGAGAGAAAAAAAGACGGCCAGCTTAGGATCGGACGGTGCAGAAAGAGTCTTGGAGGAACAGATAGCACCACAAATAGCCGGGATATTTGGTGGTTTCTCTGACTACAGGGAGTAGCATTTTGTCAGCTGACAGTTAAAAGTGAAGCTAGGATTTAATAGTGACCTGCTGCAGGAGTTTCGCCGATCAATCGCTGCTCATTAGATCGCTGTCCACGAGTGTTGTCATCTGGAGTGTTGTCATCTTGACTGCTGTCAACTGGATCGCTGTCATCTGGATCTGAGGTATTTTGTTTAATTTTATTTGTGCTCAGGAGAGTGAAGAGGCCATTTTCATTTTCCCAGCCACAACGTACACTAGCAACGATACAGGCCTGCAACGGGGTGGGGTATAAATGTGTGTGTGTGTGTGTGGGCCCACTGAGTTTTCATTTGTTGATGTTTATGCAGTGAGCATAATATACTCCTGCCTGTTTCTACAATACAGTTTTAAACTGTGAATAGTTTATATAGGTGTACTTCTATGTGTAATTGAGTGACACAATTGTAGGTACTTTCAAAAAGATACCTATTCTGTCACCCTTTAGTCACTTGTTGATTTCTAACTTTAATTGGTCGAGTGTGTAAAGGTGGTATTTTTCTATATTTGTTTAATTATTATTCTTCATTGTAAATTCCTTGTGTTGACTTATATTTGGGTCATTTTACATTCTTTCGGCTGTGCATAAATTCTATATTTTGTATTTTGTTTTACACCCGGGTTCTTTTCCCAATATTTACATTTCTATTCTAATTAAATTTATTATATTTTCTGATTTATCCAAGAGTGTTATTATTCACAGAGTTTATTCCTGGTGATTTATTCAAACTCAACAAATGTTTATATTCTAATCTGCCTTATTTACACTACATCATTGAATTATATCAGAGGGGCCTAACTTCAACATTCTGTAGGCGTTTAGTGTATTGAACCTGGAGCGCTATCTTAAACTTAATACACCTATGTGGCGCTACATACTGAATGTTTGTGCTTTCATGTTAGTTGTCTTTTATTTCTTCAATTCCAAAACGAGTCCTCTTTGCACTTAAAAAGTTTACAATAAAGTGTGTTAACAAATTTTAAATGATTAATGAAGGACTTATAATGCTTTGACCTATTGTTTAATATCATTTACAAGCACAGTAGCATATTTAAAGCTGCTGTAAAGGCTATTTCTTTCCGTTCGCATCCCGTCCCTTTGCGCCCCTGGCGGCTTTTTCACAAACTGCGGTCTTACACTAAAAACAGAGCAGCATTATTTCAAACGGCGGCGGTATAAGCCACGGCGTAATAGCCACTTTGAACTCTCACCTACTGTAGTTATTATAAAGTGTTACCAAGTTTTTTGCTGCCTAATGAGTAAGTTAAACACACCTGTTTAAGTTTTGATGACAAAACTTAGCATTTACAACAGCGCGTTTTACAGTGTATGCTTTCCAACATTGCTAATGACGGTCTTCACCTGGGTAATGACTATTAGCACTCCTTCTGTTTTTCACTTCCTGTTTGGCAGCCAAACACACATTGCAAAGTATTACCAGTTTACCTGCCTTACTGAGCATTTCTTTATTGGCGTTGTGTTTGCCATGTATATGATTTGTTTACCTGTTTCCTTCTTTACTCCTTGGATCAATCTTTTTGCCTGCTTGGACTGATTATTTTTTGACCTCCTGCTTGTTTTTATCACTGCTTTTGGATAATGTCGAATTTTGAACTTGGATACTGATGTTTAATAAAAATGTATGCTTGTGGATTAAAACCTGGCTTCTGACTCAACATTATTAGACAAAACAGAATTATTACTTATTGGGCCTATATCCTGTACACAGCAGATCTTACAACTTGACCTACAATTAGAGGGATACAAAGTTAGCGTTAGCTCTACTATAAAACATCTGGGTGTCATATTAGACAGCAGATTCTTTTGAAAATCAAATATCCCATGTCACAAAACTGCCTTCTTTCATCTGAGAAATATCATTAAGTTAGGAAGTATGCTATCCATCTCATATGCAGAAAAGCTAGTCCATGCTTTTATGACTTCTAGGCTGGATTACTGTAATGCTCTGTTTGCTGGCTGCCCAGCATCCTCTATTAATAAACTTCAGCTAGTACAAATGCAGCTGCCAGGGTTCTTACCAGGTCTAGAAAATATGATCATATCACCCCAATTTTATCCTCCTTACACTGGCTGCCTCTTAAGTTTCATATTGAATTAAAAATATTGCTTCCCACCTATAAAGCCTTACCAACCTCCTGTCTCGCTACAATCCCACCCTTTTTAAGATCTCAAAACTCAGGGCTTCTGGAAGTACCTAGAATAGCAAAGTCGAGTAAATGAGGTCGAGCCTTCGCATTTAAGGCTCCCAAACTCTGGATTAGCCTTCCTGATAACGTCCGAGGCTCAGACACACTCTCCCAAGTCAAAACTAGATTAAAGACCTATCTTTTTAGTAAAGCATACACTCTCACTTAGCATACTGCATCACTTAGCGGTATGATACATGAATGTGCTCCACACAGGTTTCTGCAACTCATTTATGAACAGCAGCTACTCTAATTACTCTCTTTATTCTCTATTTCCACCTCGAGATATTATATATAGGTTTCCATATCCTAGACCAGGCCGTATCCTGAGCAGCTACTGCGGCGGTCATGGAGCAGTGGAGAGCATGAGACTGATTCCTGCTCCAGGGACAGACGAGTCTTCACTGAGGTCCAGCTACTAGCCTCCGGCGCCTCTGCACAAGGCGTTTGGCCAGTAGAGAAATGGTCATGCCCAACTGAGCCTGGTTTCTCTCGAGGTTTTTTAATACTTTGCCAATTGGTGAAGTTTTTTCCTCGCCGCTGCCGCCACTAGCTTGCACGGTTCGGGATCTGTAGAGCTGCGCATCGATAATTTTGCTCTTCAGTGTTTGGACTCTCAGTAGTGATTATTAAACCACACTGAACTGAGCTGAACTGAACTGAACTTAACTTAAACTCTGAAAACTGAACTACACTGTTTCTATTAACCATGATCTTTTAAGTGAAGCTGCTTTGACACAATCTACATTGTAAAAGCGCTATACAAATAAAGGTGAATTGAATTTAATTTAATCAACATTCTTACACTTCTATGGCTTTCAAGTTTTTTGCCTTTATTTTAGTAGTAATGATAATGAAATAAACAGTAACTAATAAAATAGATTACAAGCCACTACAGTTGGTACACACGATACCAATTAAAGGGATAGTTCACCCAAAAATGAAAAGTACCTCATCATTTACTCTCCCGCAAGTTGTATCAAATCTTTATGAGCACCTTTCCTCTGTTGAACAAAAGAAGATATTTTGAAGAAATCTGAAAACCTGTAACCACTGTCTTCTATGGTAGGACAAATAGATCCACTGAAGTCAATGACTAATATTTTTCAGCTTTTCAAGCATTAGAATGAGAAAGGAGGGTGCTTTAAAAATGGGAACTACCGGAATCTCATAACTACTAGAATGGCCAAATCATTCTGACAATTCATATTTAATGTCATATTTACGTTTGAAGCTTCTATGAAGATTGTAGAATTAAGATTTGAATGTCTGTCATATTATGTCAATAATACAGTATGTCAATACTTTTTGTAATAGCCTATAATTGTGTATTAGTTACTAGGCTGACCCTAAAGGTGTGCACCTCACTTTGGCAATCAGGAGAGCAAAGTTTTTCAGCGCAGTGAAAATTGTTTTTGCTATCAGAAAGTAGCAGATGCTGAAATGCATGCAGATGCAGAATGGAATAAACATAAATTTAAGAAAAGTCTGGTACTGTACACTTAAGGAACAGTTTTGTGCCTTTGTAAAAGTTGTATATGGTACAGAAAGACCTCTTATGATATTGTTCTGTACCTTTTATGGTACAATTAAAATGAAGGTACACAATTGTTCTCATAAAAAAGGTACATACGTGTTGGACAACTCTTTCTTTATTACAGTATCTATGAAAATAAATATTACTGAAAGGTAAAGTAATTTTATAAATAATTTCCATTTTAATAGATGAATCATCATTTAAAAGCATATATTTAAGGAAACTCATAAACAATAATTGTTAAGTTCTATAATACAAAACAACTGGTAAAACATAAACTATTTGTAAACTAAACATTTAAGGCATTTTAATAACCTTTATTAAGCATTTTCTGAAAAATACATTTTCATTATTGATATCTGCACCTTTGGCATTTGCTTTCCACTACGCACGTGAGCTGGCGAAAGTCTATATGCAAAGTGTTCATGCAGACTTTTTAGTATTGTAAAACTAATCAAACATTGTGCATATCTCATTACAAAACTTTGCATAATTCTATTTCTATTTTGAAACGTTAATTAAATGAACTTTTAAGTGATTACAAAGGTGTTGTGTGAAAATTGGAGAAAAAAAGTTTTATTATTGAACATGGGAGAATGCATTTCTGTAGCATTTTTGTGAAAAGTGTTGTAAAATGTTTAGCAAAAAATTGATCTTTTGATTTATGTTAAAGTATTTTTTATTCTTTATTAATGGAAAAGGTGCATTTATTTAGCTTTAAAAAAAGCATTGATTAAAAATGTATTTGATGCTTTATATTTACTGAAAAAAATTGACACATTTTGGATAAAGAAAAATGCCTTTAAATAGTTTTTGAAGGAACACATTTGACACTGTTAAGGTACAAAGTGTCTTTTCACTGTAGTGGTGTCTTCATGGATCAGATTTGTTCCTTTGATGAAATATTAAATATTGTTAATATTATCTGCAGGTTTTAAAATCCAAGGTACATTTTGGTTTCACCATGATACAAATCATGTCCTAAAAGCTACAAACTACAATGGGACAAATTTGTTTCTTTTCTTAAGATACATTTCTCTTTAAGTGAATTAAAGAGTAAAAGTAAAGTACAGAGAAGTAAAGAGGCTGAATGGAAGAGGCTCGTTCTTTATCCTCGATGCAGATGGTCTGCTTAACTGTTTTCTCACTAGTGAAGCGTTTAGTTTTTCCACTTACAAAGTCCGTCATGTAAATAGCAAATGTGGCATGGCGCGATGCAGCTGAGTCTTAAAGGGAATGGGAGATAAGACTCTGATTGGTTTAATGCACGTTATACTCAAAACACACCCATAACTCATTGAGAGAATAAGCACAACCCTGTTAGACCATGCACCGGGGGCACAGAGCATAATTTTACATCCTTAAAAAGCAAAAGTGTTTAATTAACTTAAAGGTAGAAGACAAATTAATAGTTAATCCAAAGAATATTGCTGATATTTAATCAGTATTTTATATTGTTAGAAAAAATTATGTGGTCAGCTTCCAGGGCAACCAGCTATTTACAACGAAGATAAAGTGATTTCTTTTTATAGACAACGGGATATTTTTCCGGATTCTTTTAGTTTGAGATGGGTTACAGAAAATGAAGTTTTAAAATTATTAGTGAGTTAAAATTAAATAAGGCTCCTGGAATTGATACTATTCCTGCAAGATTTTTCAAAGACTCTGTTATAGTGATTGCCCCCTTGGTATCACATATTTTAAATGTATCTATTGAACAAGGAAAAATACCATGTGATTTTAAAAGTGCTAGAGTTATACCATTATATAAAAAAAGGATGCAAGTTAGATATGAATAATTACAGACCTGTTTCAATATTGGGGGTGATGTCTAAAATTCTGGAAAAATTGTACATGAACAGATAGTCAGTTATATTGGTAAAAAACATATTTTGTATGCGTTACAGTCAGGTGTTAGAGCATTACATTCCACTGAGACATGCATATTACATATGACTGATAAAATACGGAGAGCTGTAGATGGTGGCAAATATTGTGGAATGGTGCTGCTTGACCTTCAGGAGGCTTTTGACACTGTAGATCATCAAATTTTATTATAAATTAAAGGCAATTGGGTTTGATAAAGCGTCTCTAAAGTGGATTCAGTCCTATCTGCATGATAAAAGCCAGAGAGTTGACATAAAGGGTAATTATCTGCTCCCTTATCAATCAATTGTGGAGTTCCTCAAGGAAGTATTTTAGGTCCATTATTTTTTCTTTTATATATTAATGATTTAAAAATAGCGTGTTCTCATCAAGACAAAAGGGCCCTGGAAGAAATCATGAGTTCCCAGTTAAAAAGTGTGTATAACTCGTTTTTAGACAATAAACTTTCTTTGCACATGGCTATTTTATTTGCTTCAAGAGTTAAATTAAAGAAAGATGATCGTTTTGTAGTTAGGATTAATGATTAGAAAATTGAGTTGAAAAATGTTATAAATTATTTGGGATGTTTAATAGATAATAAATTATCAGGTGATGCTTTGGCAAGAAGGTTTTACGAAGATATGTGGAAAAATTTGTTTTTAGCAAGGCAAGCTGATCTGTTGGATGTTCATTCTTTAAAATTGGCAGGAGCTTTAATTCAACCCTATTTTGATTATGCTACCTCTTTTTGGTATAGTAGCTGCTCACAGAATATGAAGGAAAAATTGCAAAAGGCACAAAATAAATTAGTACGAATAATTGTAAAATTCATCCTAGAGCACATTTGCACAAAGAGTCTTTTAAAGAATTAGGCATGTTAACTGTTAGTAAAGAGTATGTTTTTTAAAACTGGGAATGGTACGTAAAATGTTTAATATGTGGTTCCTAGTTATTTGGTGAACTATTTCAAATGGTGAGGCAACAGCATTCATACAGTACTAGGGGTTGGCAATTTAATATTTGTTTATTTAAATTTAGAAGTCTAGTGGGGAAAAATATGTTTTTTATACAAGTGCAATCATGTGGAACAAATTACCAAAATCGATCAAGGAAATAAAGATTTAGGGAGGTTCAAAAAAGTAATCAAAAGATGGTTGTTTGATGAGGATAATTAGTTTGCATGGTGGACGAGGATGTTTTTATTTTATATGTTACTTGACTGTGAATAGGGTTGTAGCTGGAAGGCCGTTCGCTGCGTAAAACATATGCTGGATGGGTTGACGGTTCGTTCCGCTGTGGCGATCCCTGATTGATGGAGGGACTAAGCCGAAAAGAAAAATGAATGAATGAAGGAATGTATTTGGGAATTATTTTGTTCCCGTTTTAAAATGTATTAGGTACTGTTTGTTTTATGCATCATCGGTATTTTGAAGCCATACTTTTTTTATTTAACAGCGAGGACCGCAATGGAAACAAGCCCAGGGCTTTATTGTGTTTTTATCCTTGACAGTTTTTATTTCAAAATGTATGGGATACTTCTACAGCTTATCTAAAATCTGTCAAATAAAATTGAATTCAATTCAATTCTAAAGTGGATTCGGGCATGCCCATAAAGCTTTTGCGCCATGCACTTTAAACTTTGTGCCTATATCATTAAAATAGAGCCCCTATAGCGTTAAGGGACTTACATGTATAATGTGGCATGGTTAGTGGTGCCAGATAGGCTGGTCTGAATATTTTAGAAACTGATGGTTTACCAGGATTTTTCAGACACAAACCTCTCTTCAGATAATGGTAATAAAAGAGAACATATCTACTGAGTAAGAAATTGCGTGTGAAAATGTTCAAAGGCATTCTAAGATGGTGAAGTTCAGACTTAGGTCGCATGAACTTAACCACCAGTTACTACTTGTTACCTTGTCAAAACATGTTACAACAACTTGTTGTACCACTTACTATAATGGTAATCAAAATGTCCTTGAGTGTTAAAAAAAATGGCACAAAAACATTTTGTTAAATAATCCTTAAATTTCTGATGTCAGAAACTCAATCACTGACCCGTTATTGTCAGCAGAATTCACTGTTCAGAAACTTTGTCTGCTGTCAAGTGGGGTCATAAAATAGAGGTCGGTTAGTTCTGTTAGCTAAATTAGTCATAAACCCAGAAAACTAATTATCAAAGTAAAATGTTTGAAAAATGTACCAAAGTATTGTTCCTGTAGCCTCTATCTCTACATCTCTTTTAAAAAGTACCAAATGTTTAAAGCAAGAAGCAAATGTTTATTTATTTATTTTATTTATTTATTATTTATTCAGCATTGTAATCCTCATTTAGCAAGATGAAGAAATCAAAAGAGCAGGAATCTTTTCTGATATGACAGTGGAGAATTTGTGAAATTAAGTTATGAAAGATAGTTGAGGAGACGGACCCAATTCAAATCATGCATATTTAAACTTTGCATAATTCTGTATATACATTAAAAAATCAAAAGGTGTAAGAATTTGATAGATGAACTAATTAAATGAGATTAAAGTTCAGACTAAGCTGAGATGAAATAGCTGAGATAATAACCCACGGCAATGTATCAAAACATTGTATAATAACAACTTGTCATTTCACACCATAACTTGCAGGAGAACAGAAAACAGGAATCATGAGACATGTGCTTGTTTTTACATGGGGAAGTTGTTACAAGGGCTGTATGGTAACTAACTATTAGGGCTAGTCAATTTAATCAAAGGCAGTTTTCATGTGTTTTATCAGTAAAGCCGATTCTAGTAAACCTCCACATTCTTTTAGATGGAGCAGCCTTTACTATATGCAGTAGAGTCATAGTACACTAGCAAACTTCACAAAGTTTAAGATTTAATTGCCCCATAATGACATTGATATTACTGGTAATAACAGTGGTTTGTGTCGTCATGTGATTATCAGCCACCCTGATTAAATAAAAGCAGTTAAATCCTCAGTTTATTCTACAATGTTATGGTGATTTCCTGGAGGGGTGGTTGATTGATCCTAAAGTATTGATATTTTTGATACTGGCAATGTAGCAAAAGCATCTATCCTTAAATAGAATTATCAACTTTCTATGTAATTTCTATGTCATTTAACGAGTGATCACTGATTTTAGAATATCTTAATAATATTAATCATGATAGCACTGCACAGTATATCAATAATCACATAAATAGGAACAGGAAAGGAAACTATAATATTCTACTGTATCCCTGCTAAATGGGTCAGTGTTTGCTCATAGTCACACACTTTCAAAGCACAGTACACAGCACACACACATCGCAAGTTTTAAACTCGAGAGTGGTCTGTCATCATGACTGAATGAAAAAGAAACATAATCTGGAGTTATTTTATTCCAGTTAATAATGACAACACTTGTGACAAAACAGTACACTGATCACTGATCAGACAAAGAAGTGACTCAAAAGAAAATCAACAGTCATTTTCATAAAAAAAACATGGGGAAGAAATGTAAGCTGTGTCTCATTTCTGAGGATGCATCCTCCAAAGGATGTAGACTTCCAAGGTGAGTCCTTCGAAGTCCACACAGGCCGAACTGAGCATTTTGAAATGAGAAGATCTAGCTTTCAAGATCTTCAAGATCTAGCTGCAGAGGACAGATCTCGTCACCTGTAACAGTTACAGTTAAAAAACAGTAATAAATTGTAATGGCTTTTTCTCAAAGTGAAATTAAAACTTATTTTATGCGATTTAAAGGCAAATAAGGTTTACAAAAAAAAACTGAAAAACGTGTTATAAATATAAAATAAAAATCGCTCATAAAAATAAATACAATTGGAAATATGTTTTTCTTTGATCCATACACAAAAATCTAAACTGTCTATAAAATCACTTTTTAGTAAGACATTTCATACTTTTTTTTCAAACTTTGTCCATCCTCTTTTTTTCATGTGTTTAGATATTCAAGTAAAACAAGACCAAATTTATACATTTAAAACTGTAATTGCTTGTATTCTTCATTACGAAGGAAGGGAAGGATGCATTTGGAGGCTACTTTTGAAAGAGCCTTCGAATTTCAAGTCTTCTTCGACACAGCACCCTTCAAATACATCCTTTGGAGGATGCAGCCTCTGAAATGACACACAGTTGTACATTTTTTTTAAAACAAGGTTTTTGCGGTGTGTTATTTTTATTTATTTTTTGTTACATATAGTGTTATGTAGGAAATTTTTGTTTACATAATAATGTTCTGTAATATTAATAAAGGTAAAAAGGAATTATGTCTATTGTATTTATTTAATAATAATACTGAAGGTGATTAAAAAATATATAAAATAATTATTAAATATTTATTGAAGTATAAGTATGATATCGACGATGCTTGTCTTGAAATACTTATCAAATTGGAAAGAAAATAATTGGTGTCCCCATCCCTGTTCCTAGGTTTTTTATTTGTGGTTATTTGGAGTTTGCACGTGAGAGCACCTCTAGTCTTTGGAGGAGATTTACTGCTGATCACACAACAGTGCTTCCCTGACTAGGTGTGCATGGTAATTGCAGATTTCCTCAGTCACACTTGCTATTTCATTTCAATAATCATTTTTATTGAAAGGTCCTACTAACTATTATATTTCTAGGTGAAAATAGAGGTTCTCGTTCAATTTCATCAGTGGTTTCATTAAATAAATGAGTATTACCCCTTACTTTATGCTATACTATATCTACTAATCTAACAAAATAACATGAAATTAAGCTGAAACAATATTAAATAAAATTTTACAAATAGGACAAATCAAGAACCACAAAAAGAAAAGTAGATGTTAGGTGACCTACTTTTCCTTAAATAGCAGTTTAATAAAACTGGTTTGGTTAAATGCACCAGCATATACTGTCTACGTTGACTGAAAAATTTATAAAAAATATTTTTTTTAAAAACATGTACTCATTTATGCAAAAAAAAAAAAAAAAAAAGGTGTTTAAATGAAATTTAGCATATACTTCATTGTCTATTTAGCCTAGTTAAGGTTCTTAATTCAGTTTTAATTATGTTTCTGGCTTGTTATTTAAGTGGTTTTTGGAAGACATTTCCATTGATCATAATGCATGAGGACAATGCCAAGATTCACTTGGTTAAAATATTTAATTTTCACACATGAATTGATCAGCAGTTGATCCCTAATGAACTTTAGAGAGCTGTTCTCCTTAGGGTCAGATAGTGACTATATTCAGGCTCATCTGTAGCTTTATTTACAGTAAGCATTCATCATGGCATTGATTTGGCAACCTTATGCAATGCTGCAAAGTTTATTTCCAAAGTTGCTTTGTTTTTGGCCAACATTTTGTTTAGAACACACATTCTATGACCTTGAGGCATTCAGTGTCTACTCCAGCACATCTCAAGACTTCCAGTGGGGTTCAGATAAAATGGTGGTCATTTCATGTCTAAAAGAAATGAATGATTCATTCACATTTGAGCCTGATGATCTTGTCATTTTCATCCTGGAATATTACCAAAGGAAAGTCTTCCAGCATGGTTGTTTGAAGAAATAAAGCTACACACTGCATCAGTTATCAGTTAGAAAATTGCTGCCAAACATATAGCTAGCCAGAAACATTGTAATCACTGAAATAAACATTTCAACTACTCTAATGTATTTGCTTAAATCAAAACTGTTTTTTTTTTTTTTTTTCTTTTTTGGCCAGATAGTTTTATATGGAATAGTTGTTGAATATAATTGCTCTTTTAGCAAAGCCTGTTCACACTATAAACTATTAGCATTTACAAAATTACACAATAATCTGTTTATTCTAAGCACATGCAGCAGTTTTATCATCTGGTGCTTTAAATGCTCTGGCTGTTTAAAACAGGATATATTTTGATTGGCTGCCAATGATGTCAATCATTCAGAAAATGAAACCAAAATAAGCTGTCTTAAAGTTATCCCAATAACCGTTGCTTTGGGATGCCATTGTAGATTTTTTGTCGTTTTTTTTTTTTTTTTTTTGTCGTTTTTGTTTGTGTTATCGTACTTGGTGTAAATGTTTTGCTACCATCTGAATTATTCTGGCCTAATATTCCAAAAAGGTGACTAATGTAATTAACTCAAGCAAGCACACACAACTAATTGAATTTGTGGTTAATGAGAATGAGAGAAACATGATTGTTTTACAGTGCATTGTATAGCTTTGGCTTCGATTTAAATTACTTGGTTTAGGATTATTATATGGTGTTTGTTGTAATTTTGAGTTTTTTATACTTTAATAGTTTTATATGCTGCTCTGAATAATTAATAATAAATAAATAATAAAACCATTTTAGTTACATATCGAAAACAATGTATAGATGTGGCAGGTTTTAGTATCCCTTCCTCTCTCATTTCAGAATAAGTGTCCCACATACATTGTAAGTTTATAGTCTTTGTGAAATTAAAATATAAAATTTTATTTTGCTAGCGCCCCTCGTTATTATTTAGGTGAACAATTAATCCAAGCAAATGCACTGCTTCCACATTTGGAGTGATGGTACTTCTCTGTTGATGTCAGTTTGATGGCTTCAGCCGCAATCTTCTTAACTGTACATTTCAACAATGGATGTGAAAATAAGGGATACCCCCCAACCCCTTCAACATCCAACCCCCCACAACCACCACACCATCAGAAAAAAATTAATAAATAAAATCGCCAAATTGCTAAATCTGTTAATCTGGAGCTGTTTTGTTTAAAATAACAGTTGAAATGGCCAGTGATATGTTTTTATTATTTATTATTTTAATTAATTATTATTCTTTACAATTAGAACAGCATACATCAGAAAACAATGCAATAAATTAAAGTTTAGCCTATTAAAATTAATAGCTATTAAAAAGAAGTTGAATCAAGTTATCAAATCTCATTAAACCTATTTTACTGTATAACTTAACATTCTGATCGAAGAACAGCAAATGAATCTCTCATTTAGATTTTTTGTTTGATTACATTAAATAACAGGGATCACTTTAAAAATGCACAGATCTATAATGAAAGCATTCGATTGCTTTCCTAACTGCTCATTTAAAGGGCACATAGGTTACTAATTTTTTCATTTTTAATATAAATCTTTTGTGTCCCCAGAATGTGTCTGTAAAGTTTCAGCTCAAAACACGCATCAGATTATTTATTAGCTGTTTGAAATGTCTATATTATAGCTGGAAAAAGTTTTTGCTGTTTTTTTGTACTGGCCCTTTAAGGCTAGTCCTCCCCGCCCACCATTCCCATGTGCCTGTCAGCAATCACAGCCCTCGGCTGCCTCAGGACAGATCTCACGTAACGTGTGAGAAATACTACAGTAAGAATTTTAACAATCAATATTTGATGCATATTTTGTGGCGTTGCAACAATGAGTCACACCAATGTCATTACAAAGTTCACGCACACAGCGAGGACACAATCACGTAGCGCAGACACATACACATACACACACACACACATAGCGCAGCAGACACACACACACACAGAGAGAGAGAGTGTTAAGCTTTGCACTCGTTTTGCATGCATATGTGTCATGATACTGGTAATATCCACTGCTGTATAGATATCTCTTATGTCAAAGTACAAAATAAACCTGATTAACGTCCACAAACCACGATTGAAGCGTCTTCTTTTATAATTGTTCTGACACGCGGCTGTGCTAATTAAGTGAATCTGAAGTGAATCGCTGTACTTCATTACACACATGCACTGTTTTAAAACATTTTAAACTTGTAAAACTCACGCTTGATCACGTTTCATGATTGATGATCCGATCAAACTAAACACACTTTTCCCGGCTGCTTTGCGCTCGTCCTCTCTTGTTGATATGATTATACACGTGACTACCGGACATGTTAATGCGCGCACAGCTGTCAATCAATTTGGTGGCGGGGGGACCGCACTCCTACGTAAAGTTGCGGTCGATCTGAAAACCGCTCCAATTGGTCCCCGTTTTTATGTTGTTAAATTTGAAAGAAAAGGACTGGGTGTGTTTATTTCACCCCAAAATGACAGTTTATACACTATGCTTACACACATTTCTGTCCAAACAGTTTGAAAAGTAGATTTTTCACCATAGGTGCCTCTAAGACAACATTTGATTGACATGTTTAAATATTATTATATTAATTATTATATGTGTATATGTCTGTTTGCAAACATGCACTCAAACCCCAAAGTTTCCACTTTCGCTCTGCTTCAAATAGCTTGTACAGAATCCATTTGGGAAACAGCGTCCGTTTATTAGTATGATACATGTCTGACAGTCACGCACCACTACATGGACTGACTGTTTTGAGGATTGCACAAGGAGGGGCGACGGCACCTGGAAAGGAAGGGAATCCCACGTTTATACATTTGTCAAAGTGTTTTCAAGGCTAAATAAAAAGTGAAAGCACAGAACAGATTAACATTTAAGAGCAAAGGGCGTCCTCTGGTTGTTCAGCGGTATGGGTTGCTTTTAGAGAGGATCAGCTCAATGTTATTGCCACCCTTTATAGATTTTTTTTTAATATTGGAGAAATTCGGGAGAATACATTTACAGAATGATTAGCGGGATACAACTAAAATACAGGAGAATCCCAAAAACGGGAGGGTTGACAGGTTTGATTCTGAACCACACGCCTCTTAGTGTTAGTTTGCTCAGGCAATGATGCACAAAATACCTGCCCCTTCAACATATAAAGTCAATACTATAAAAAAGTACTATAAAACATGAATAAGGTCTCAGCAACTTTTGGTTTATGGTGACTTAAAGTTAAGGGGAACCTGTTCATAGTTGTAATCTCACTAGGATTGTTGCTAATCAATCACAGCGCAATGTAAATGTAAAAGTCTGTGTTTTATTCCGATTTGCCTGCTTATTATCTGGATTTTACATTTTGAGGTTTACATGTCATTACCATGTACTGATGGTATTCAGCAATACCTAGTGTAGCAGGTCACATGGTGTTAATTTTTTATCCAATCAAATAATTCTCGGATGTAAATAAAGAAGGATTTGGGGTGTTTTTATGTGTGTACCAGAGTCCTGCTGGTTCTGCCCCTTCCGTTCTCGCAGGTAGTCATTGTTTAGCTTTAGCCAAATCATTGGGGGTATGTAGCTGCACTTAACTGGCTGTATTTGATTTTCTAGCGTCTGGGCATAAGATGGTCATGGTTTGTTGTTGCCACTCACTCCAGCAGGATCATTCTTTATTCCTAGGCTTATTAAAGTTCTAATGTGTTTGTGAGTGCATGATTACAAAGTGGCACACTAGGTATATCTCAAATTTCATTATATGGCATTATTAAAATAGCTTAAAAACTGTATATTTTGCAAAATATTTGGAAGTGAGCTAAAATGCATATTTAAACATGTTTAAATGTTTAGTTATATTTTCAACTTTTTAGGAATTTATTTATAAAATGTGACTAAATACAATAAAGGAGCTGACCTTTGAAAAACACACTTAATACTCACTGGAATAATTGTAACAGACTTTCAAACACTATTATACACAATCAAATGCAACTCTCATTGCGCTTAATGGCATAAAGTTACATTTACATTTGGTGTGTGTTTTACAGACGTTCTGAGAGAAGAATGAAAACTAAAGAGTCATCACCTGTCAGCACTGCGCAAAAGGACTTTCTGTTATGTCTCTATCTCTCCATCTCTCTCTCTCTCTCTCTCTCTCTCTCTC
Organism: Danio aesculapii; assembly: GCF_903798145.1. Lineage (NCBI taxonomy): Eukaryota > Metazoa > Chordata > Actinopteri > Cypriniformes > Danionidae > Danio > Danio aesculapii. The sequence goes on along the minus strand of NC_079437.1, from coordinate 11,539,431 downwards.
TCAACAGATGGGCCGTTAGTGAGCCTGTTCCACAGTTTTCCAGCATGTGAGAGAGAATGCCGTGCCAAACCCCTGCTGGCATCATCTCACTGGCCAAACTCCCTCTCTCTCTCTCCCACATACACACACTCACGCACTCTCCACAGATCTATCATTCTCTTTTTTCACTTGTTTGCTCTCCCTGTCACTCATGATACCTGCGGCAGGTATTATGTCATAATATTACATCCACACTTCAAAGGCGCCACAGCACAAAGAACAAAGTGATGAAAACATGAAACATACAGTGAGATCGAACACAGCTCAAGCAATCACACACACATTTTCAAACCTTTGCCAAACCTAATGGAAATGTCACTCATTTCTTATTTACACTGAAGCTGAGAGCTCTACTTCCCAGCTTGAATGAATATTTCTCTCGTTTAAGATGAAATTGTTGCAGTGCCATGGAAAACAAACTAAATAAATAAATATTTACATATTCTTGGAAAAAAGTCTACACAACTTAAGAAATAAAAGTCTGGTGTCAGGAAATTACTTTGGATTATTCTGTTTTTATGCGTTGGATGTTCATGCCTGTGCTTGCATTCTATATGGTTGCTTGTATTCTATCACACATTTCACTACAAAGAGGATTAACTTATGATGAGATTTGTTTACATATATATATATAGATTCTGTCTGATGATAATTTGCTTTTTTCTATGCATTTTTTCACAACCATTGTTAATATGTTTTTTTTTGTGGTATGTGTTATTTATTTTCTTATTTGATTTACTACAGAACAGTGATTGACTGTATAAGAAGGTCAGAAAGTCAACTAAGGTAATAAATTAAAGTTGTGTGTAGGAGATGTTTACTTGGAATAGTACCTAGATATTACCAAGCTTAATTACTGTACTAAAACACAGTGTTTACAGTAGGCTACATGTGAAACCACTGTAAAATAAAGCACCACCAACATTTTACTGTACACAATGGAAATCTTCTAATGGATTTTTGCTTCAGATTTAATTAAGAGACACTATTTATGTTATATTAACCCATACACGTCTTGAAACCCAAAATACCCTTTAAATTAAGGCAAGGCAAGGCAAGGCAAGGCAAGTTTATTTATATAGCACATTTCATACACAGTGGCAATTCAAGTGCTTTACATAAACAGGAATAAAAGAAACAATTATAAGAGAAATAAAAACAAACATAAAAATGGTAAGAATAAAAATAAAATAAAAGCTGATAAAATGTGTTATAAAAGAATTAAAAAGAAGAGAAAAACATAGTAGCCGGACGTAGCACAGTGCTCATTCAGTAAAGGCACAGCTAAACAGATGTGTTTTCAGTCTTGATTTGAATGTGCCTAATGTTGGAGCACATCTGATCATTTCTGGAAGCTGATTCCAGCAACGAGGGGCGTAGTAGCTGAAAGCCGATTCACCCTGCTTTGACTGAACTCTTGGGATTTCTAATCTATTTGATCCTAAAGATCTGAGTGATCTGTTAGGTTTGTATTCAGTGAGCATATCTGTAATGTATTGAGGTCCTAGGCCATTTAGTGATTTAGACCAGTAATAATACTTTAAAATCTATTCTAAATGTGACGGGAGCCAGTGTAAAGACCTGAGGACAGGTGTGATGTGCTCTGATTTCCTGGTTCTGGTCAGAATTCTGGCCGCAGCGTTCTGGATGAGCTGCAACTGTCTGACTGTCTTTTTGGGAAGGCCAGTGAGGAGGCCATTACAGTAATCCACCCTGCTGCTGATAAAAGCATGAACAAGTTTCTCTAAGTCTTCACTGGAAACAAAGCATCTAATTCTTGCAATGTTTTTGAGATGATAGTATGCTGATTTACTAACTGCTTTGATATGACTATTGAAACTCAGATCTGACTCCAGAGTCACACCAAGATTCTTGACCTTATGTTTTGTTGTTTGACCCTTAGAGCCAAGGTACGCATTCACCTTGAGAACCTCATCTCTGTTCCCAAACGCAATGACTTCAGTTTTCTCTTTGTTTAACTGAAGAAAGTTTTGGCACATCCAATTGTTAATTTCATCAATGCATTGGCAGAGGGTGTCAATGGGGCTGTAGTCATTAGGCAGTAAGGCTAGGTAGATCTGAGTGTCATCAGCATAGCTGTGGTAGAGATTTGGTTCTTTCTCATTATTCTGCTCAGAGGGAGCATATAAAGGTTGAACAGGAGTGGTGCCAGAATCGAGCCTTGTGGGACTCCACATGTCATGGGTGTCCACCCTGACCTATGGTCACCTATACTGACATAGTAACCTCTTCCTTCAAGGTAAGATCTGAACCATTTGAGGACCGTCCCAGACAGCCCAACCCAGTTTTCCGCCTATCCAGAAGTATGCTGTGATCGACAGTGTCAAATGCAGCACTGAGATCGAGCAGTACCAGCACTGTTAGTTTGCCTGAATCTGTATTTAGGCGGATGTCATTGATTATCTTTATAAGGGCGCTCTCTGTACTGTGATGTGGTCTGAAACCAGATTGAAAATTGTCCAAACACCCCTTGTAGTTTAGGAACTTGTTAACCTGGTTAAAAACAACTTTTTCAATGATTTTGCCAATGAAAGGGAGATTTGAGATGGGCCTGTAATTGCTCAATATGGTGTTATCCAGGTTGCTCTTCTTCAAGAGGGGTTTAACAACTGCAGTTTTAAGTGAGTTAGGAAAAATCCCTGAGAGAAGTGAAGCATTTACCACTTTTAGAAGATCCATTTCTAAGCAGGTCAACACCGTTTTAAAGAATGATGTGGGGAGCGTGTCAAGACTGCAGGTTGATGTTTTCATAACTTGCACGATCTCTTCTAAGATTTTGCCATTAATTGCCATGAAATCGGACATAATGTCTGATCGCCTGTCTGTTATTAAGATATTGGCTGTTTGTTACTTATAAACCGTGTTGGGGAACGTTACTTTGAAAGTAATGCATTACAATATTCAGTTTCTCCCAAAAAAGTTAGTTGTGTTCCTTTGTTACATTTTATGGAAAGTAATGAATTATGTTACTTTTGAGTTACTTTTTCATACCTGCCTCTCTTTCAGAACTTGTGGGGTATTTTATTGATACCCCACAAATTATTTTTAATAGAGGAGCTGTGCATTTAACAACAAACTGTATAACTCCTTTATTTACCTTTAACATTTTTAAGGAAAAAAAATAATACAATAGTGCTACATTGAGATCTTCCTGACACTGTACATACTGTATATACAGAGTAATGAAAGTTGAAAGCAATTTGTTTGTGAGAATCTGTAAGGAAATGTGAGAATCTGTAAGGGAATCTTTAAGTTTTGTAGGGTTTTTGTCGGTTCCCACAGGGAGCTCATTTTGGGTGTGATTTAACATTATTACACAAATTTTAATTTAGCAAGTTATTTTTAAAAACATATTAATTAATCTAAAAAGTAACTATACTTATATATATATATATATATATATATATATAATATATATATAATATAGATATATTATATATATATATATATATCTGCTACATAAACATATGCTGGATAAGTTGGCGATTCATTCCGCTGTGGTGACCCCCTAATAAATAAAGGGACTAAGCCAACGAGAAAATTAATGAATGAATATACATAGTTGAAGTCAGAATTATTAGCCCCCTGAATTATTAGCCCCCCTGTTTATTTCCCCCCCAATTTCTGTTTAATGGAGAGCAGATTTTTTCTCATTTCTAATTGATTTCTTTTATCTCTGCCATGATGACAGTACATAATATTTGACTAGATATTTTTAAGACATTTCTATACAGCTTAAAGTGACATTTAAAGGCTAAACTAGGTTAACTAGACAGGTTAGGGTAATTAGGCAAGTTATTGTATAATGATGGTTTGTTCTGTAGACTATCCAAAAAAATTATTTAAAGGGGCTAATTTTGACCTTAAAATTGGCTTAAAAAATTAAAAACTGGTTTTATTCTAGCCGAAATAAACAAATAAGTCTTTCTCCAAAAGAAAAACATTATCAGACACACTGTGAAAATTTCCTTGTTCTGTTAAACATAATATGCGAAATATTTAAAAAGAAAAAAAAAATCAAAGGGGGCTAATAATTCTGACCTCAACAGAACTTGTGTTAAGCTTGTAAAACATGTGACATTTGGGAAGGAGAATTGGAGGAAATCAATGTTAAAATTGACTTTAAAGGGTATTTTTAAACTGCTGTAACTATAAGACAGTAATGAAAGTAGTATATATTGTTAAACTATTAATTATATAACTATCATTTTTATTCTAGTAATTACAGCAAAAAATACTGATGGCAGGTAAAACTGTGTTAATCATATTTAGTTTTATCGTCTCAAAAATCAATGTATAATTAAATTAAGAACATTCATTTTGAATGTACACATATATTTTCTCTCCCCATGTACCAGCTATCATACCACAGAACACACACAAATCCAGCAAATGTGTTTAGCCAATATTTAATATACTGTATGCAGTGTGAATTGAAAACTTAAACCTTGCACTCTTGTTATTCTGAAATCAGTAAAAAAAATCGATTTTATTACAAAAAAAGAATTATAGTGACTAGGTATTTTCAATTACATTATGAGAGTTGATTGCATTGGTTTTCCTCACATAAGCGTTTCTCTGTCCTCTCTGTAGAGTTGGAGGGCAGAGCGCAGTGCTCTTACGCGTCCAGTGCTTTGGTGTCAGTGCGGTTCTCGTGCGCTCAGGAGTTAGACAGAGAAGCAGCCGCGCACGAAAAACAGCCGACTTCACTCCCGAAGACCAGCGCGCTCTTCAATTAGTGGCTCGAGTGCTAATGAGGCTTTTAACGCCGCATCCAAACTTGTTAATGAAATAGTGGCGTTTCGTGACACACGTTTATCGCAACTTACTTCCCTCATCTGGCGCCAGATTTGCTGGGGAATAAAAGATGCTTCTCGACGTGCTCTGTTCCTATGAAATGATTTGGATTGCGCCTCGCGTTTTTGGAGGAAATCAGCACTGAACGCAGTACGACGTTTTCTGGACAACTTTGGTGCCAGTGGACACGGGCAGTCGCGAAAGTCTTTTACTGCCGCGAGATTGTTTGGCTCTAATCAGGATGGACCTCGTCGGGCTCTACTTGTTCCAGCTGGCAATTTTTGGTGAGTTTTCCTCCGATTAATTCTGCTGATTTGGGGGGAACGGAGGATGAGCTCAGTTGCAGCTGTTGCGGATGTGAAGCGAATGATGAATCCCTTTGCCTGCAGACGCACGAAGCATCTTCGCTGTGCCGCTGCGTTTAACTTCAGTTTGTTTCTTTGGCGATTACAGTATTGTTACAAGTTATTCTACCAGTGTTGAAACTGTTGGGACGTTAATGGTTCTCCTGGTTTGATGGTCAGTGCGCGCGTAACTGTCATTATCATGTGTGGCACACCAAATGAGACGGATCGGACGACCTGCTAATCTGATCATGTTTGTGTATTGAAATGACCTTTCGCTTGTTTTAATGCGCTTGTTCACGGCACATTAGCTCCGTCATTAAAGCAGCAGCCCGACAACCTGTCCGTCAAGCTGCGCGCGTCATCGTGGCATCTTGGTCCGCAGGTAAAGCGCAGAACGCATCCATCCTGCTGCAGCTATATGCAAATGCCTTTAAAGAATGATGAAGAGCCAGCAGCATGAGACTGTGGAGTCATGAGCTCTTGTCAGAAGCGTTTGTGAAGGATACCTCCTAACTAGACTCCATGCCGCTGGCTCCTGTCGCCCTGTCGCTTCATTTGTGTATTCCTCTGAGACTTAGTTTTGTCAAACAGTCTCAGGAGAGGCACTTGTGCAATGGGCAACAGGCTGAAAGCAGGGAGGCTTCCTTGGCATGCTGGGAAGAATGGGGGAAAGATGCTCAGATTTATGATGACAGTCCTGTTTTACCCCTCTTGGATAGTATGATACTTAATAGCATTGCTGAAGCATAACTGCAGGAGTCATGCTTCATTTAATGCCATCACGTTTTAAATTTCTCACATTGGGTGGCATTCATGAAAAAATAGGATGTCTTAAAATCTATGAAAACAAACAAGAGCAAAGCAGAGCTATGATTCTCAATTTTGTAATTAGTCAAATTTATTGATTATGAGTTGGTTGTGTCTCCCCTTAAAAAGGTATTTGTGATCATTATAATAATGCATATCGTTTACCTGAAGCAGAACCTTTTGTCATTGTCTATCCATTTTGTTACAGCACACATATGCCATGTTTCAGTGGAACACATAAGCAGTTATTATCAAAATGTCAGGGCTCTCTTTTATATCAACAAAGATGCATTATCTGTCAAGTTCAGCTGCAATTTTGCTTGGTTTAAAAACAAAAAGGCTCAAATGTTTAGTCAATGTTTGAATCAGGGTTACCTTGAGCAGTATATAAAAACTGTATCACCAGCCAAAAAATGTGTTACACTTACATAATGAACTACATAAGCAGATTTGAGGTGTTATCTAGCAGCTTAGGGAACTCAGTGAACGACTGAAACTGGTCTAGATATGCTGTAAAAAAAAAGGTGTTTGATGGTGTTTTTTTTTTTTTTTTTTTTGTCAAGAAAGCAGACCACAGCAGATTTATAATAGGCTTGTGTACAGAAAACAAAAGCCACAAGTGTGATACGGTGTTGAGGTTACATAATGGCTGGAATGGGATACCTAATCAAATGATTGGTTTTTATTTTTAAAAGAAGATAAAGTAAAGAATAAGACAAATCTTCCAGTTCTACTCTATTCATTTATGTGGTGAATGGTAAGTGCAGGAGAGTCAATCTGACCTGACAATCCAGTCCAAGTGCTCTTTCACTGTAACAGTTCCTGGTTGACCTTTACTTATCCCTACTGTACCTACAGTACCTGAGATGCAATTTCTCCCAATGTTTTCAAACATTGGAAAATACATCATCATCATCATCATCTTGACACAATCAGATTCCTGATGTCTAACTTTAACTTTAACATTGCAGTATAGCCATTTTTCAGAATTATATCAAATAGGTCATATTTTATTGTGTTTTAGCTCATTTGAATTGCTGACATCTGCTCCAGATAAATATAAGATTCCACAACGGTTGGCTAATATTTGCAGAAGCGTATGTGCTTCCACTTTACATTATTTTGGCATTGTTTGGTCTCAACCTGAAACAATTAGAAAGTTTCTTCTGCCCAAAAATGACCAAATTAATCAACTAAGCAAGCAGCTTAAAATTACCTAGAGATGTTTTATAAACAACTTTTGGGAGGAGCATGCGCAGATGTTTCAACAATTCTAACACATCATTGACAATCATTGTATTATTGAATCAGCATTAGACCAAACCCGCATAAATACCAAACTCGTCCTACCTTCATTATCTCACAACTTTAGCATACCTCCACCCCCCAGACACCTCACCTCTTAAACACTGTCTACCTAGCGTGCTAGACACTTCACTTGGACCCCAACGTCTCTCACATTCCTGACAAGGGGAATAACACGAGTCGGGGTGTCTTTTCCAAGCTCAGAGCCCTCTCCCTGGACAGCACACCAATGCTTTAGCTATTCTTCTGTTATGTATCTGTAAGTGTGAACTTGTGAATTTACTTTTTAAAATGAAGTGCTTTCATGTACTGTAAAATAATGACAGTTTTATGTTGTATTGTGTGGTTATGAATTTACGTATGATTAGAATGAAGGTTTCCACATGAAAATATGGTATAGTAATTTTACAGTGTTTTTAAACCATACATCTAATGTAATATAAACAAATGACCCAATATTGTAGTTTTTTTACAACTATTGTGTAGGGTATATAATACTATAAATCACAGTTTACTGTAGTAAAAGCTAAAGTACACTACAGTATTATTACATTTTGTCAATATACTCTAGCTAATACTACAGTATAGCAGTGGATGTAAATATTATACATAGTATAATCTACTAGTATTTGTATGGTTGTATGTTGTTTTTGCCTTACCTGCTTTCTGGAATCGTTCTTCGCCAGACTCGAATCCCATCGTCACAGTCAACTCTGCTCTGTGTCTAAAATCCTCTGGCATACATGACGAGCCACTGGACAAACTGGTAAAGCGGAAAAAAAACGTTCATACGGAGGTAAGCGGTCAGCAAGTAAACGCAAAGAAACGCTGTCATACTGCCCTGTAGCGTTCGTTTCAAAGACAAAATGCAGCCATACGTTCCTCTGGCTACATAATTTCCAATTGTATAGGGCTACGTTTTCAGAATGAGCCTATGTTGACAATTTTAGTAAATGCTCAAATGGGATATTGGTTGTATTCTGCTAGTTTTCTATAAAATATGACACAAAAATACTGAACAGAGCACATTTTAAAGTATCTCTTTTAATTTCACTTTAAAGATATTTGTTCCCTGTTTCAGTCAAAACTAATAATGCCATTTTTGCACACCTATTTTTTTTTCCTAATGGAGTACTTACAGTAAGTTTGAGACTGATGGAACAGCATTACAGAAATAAAACCAGAACAGACATTCAATCCAGGGCTAGTTTGGCAGATACTTGAAAAAAAGAGCATATACCATCAGTGTAACACATATATACTCTCTCTCTTTTCTTTCACACACACATTTTTACAAGCAGAAGACAAAGACATATAGCCACCAGCTAGACAGCCAGAGGCACATGTAGTGTGGGATTTGATTTAGAGTGACACTTTTGGACTGATTTTCGCACACGTCTGTCATGGTTGTGAGTTTATATTGACTTTCCATTGACTAATCTATCTTCTAACCTGAAAATAACCCTTTTTTGCATTATTAAATGTTCATTATTAAGCAGTTTTTCTTCCCTGCTTCTGAAAATGCAGGTGATTTCAGGTTTTATTATCTATCTGGGGACATTTTATTCTTAGCAAGTCAGCGTGTGTTCATTTCGCCTCTTTTAGAAATGCAATGCACTGCTAACAGCAAATATTTTGGGTCAATCTATGAAGCGTGCTCCCCTACAGAGGAGATGCAGGCAATGTGAGCGATGATTGGTTTGTGTCCTTCTGTGTCGCACTTCACTTTGACAACCATCAAAGTGCTGGCCCAAGGAGAAACTTTCATGAGCTTTGTCAACTGTTTTATTGCACTACATAATCAACCTTTCTTATATACAAAACAAACCTTTGCTATGTGGGAATGCAAAACTTTAAGTTACGAAGGAATAAAGATGAATAAGAATGATTAGCTCACAATTTCATGTTGTATTACCTAGTATTCAGTCAAGTTTAAAGCTTAGAGCAAATCCGAATTACCCTTTCTCAAAGTGCTAATGCGAGTGATCACTGCGTAATTTGCAACGGTTAACAATAGTGTGATATTCACGCATGCAAGGCAAATAAATTCCACCTTTTCTTGACTAATGCTCATTTAGCCCTTTAAGCTCTTAGGGGATTGAATAAATTTGTTAGCCGCACATTTAGTAACCTTGAATTGTGGCAGATTACATTATGCGCTGCTGTTCATTGCACCACGCTGGGATATGAATTTATTCTGGCACGGCTGCTGTTTTTCACCAGCATTAATGTGAATGGCCCCTCCTCTCCCCATTGGTCTTTCCAGGTTCTCTGTCTTCACCCTGCTAATTGTCTTCCATGTTCACCTCTTAGTCTATTCGTTTAGCATGATTTTTTTGGGGACTTCTCAATTAGCTGTCCCCAAGAGTGAATATTAAGTGGGATTGTCTTGATTCAGTCATGTTGCTGTACAGTTGAAGTCAGAATTATTAGCCCTCACACATTTTAAGCATAATTATTTTAATAACTAATTTCTATTAGCTAATTTATTTTGTTATCACATCATGACAGTACCTAATACTAGTAGTAAAAATATTATTCAGCTTAAAGTGTAATTTAAAGGTTTAGAAAAAAATCTGCAGATTTATGCAGAATTATTTTAGGAGTATCATAACTAAAAACTTCATATATGAAATAAATAATAACTTTTCAACTTTTATTTAATGATTACAGTGCAAATCCATCTAGATCCACTTATTTGGTAAACAAAGCAAGTCTATTTTATAATATCTCAGAAATAAATCAAAGGAACACTTTTATATTAGTCTATAATATTACTGAAATTAATAAAAAAAATCTGAATAAATATAAATTTCACACATTTACACAAATAAACATGCGCATTTTCCATGTGGCTTTGTTCTGTAGCCAATCTAAAAATATATATTTCCTAAAAGGGCTAATACTGACCAAAATAGCTTTTAAAAATAGCTTATTATTATTATTATTATTATTATTATTATTATATTATTATTATTATTATTATTTCAACCAAACTAATAACAAAAGACTTTATCCAAAAAAATAAATAAATAAACTATAGGGAATTCTGTGAAAATGCCATTGCTCTGTTAAACATGCCTTGGCAAAAAATGTCAAATAAAAAATAACTAAAATTATTATAAAAATTATAATTAAAATTATAAAAAAATTTAAGACTTCAACTTTCAAATAAATGAGAATAAATTTTGAGCATATTGTTTTCAGATAGGATGTTGAGGGTCTTAAAATAGCAGAATTTGCTACAAAGTTTGACCAAAATTTGTGGGTGTCAAATCACCAAGCTTGTTTTTTATTTATTTATTTATTTATTTTTTGTCCGATTAAGATTACTCTTATATTCTTATCTGTATTGTTAATAAGAATGAGAAAGTTCAATTTATTAATGACTTTAAGACCAAAAAGAAACAAAAGCATAAGTGATAAAAATAGTAAAGACTTTATGACGGCAGAGACAGACTGCCCTAATTTTGTGTCACCTTAAATAAACATTTCCCTGCACCAATATATTCATAATAGCACGAGCTGTCTAGGATGATGCAATTGAACATTATTCATATTCAAAATGATTTTATATTCAGCCCTAGTTTTGATTGGACATTAATAACTTGACCATTGTTAGCTGCTGATATAGACAGTTATTTCCTCTCACAGGTGCAAACCGTACCTCCAAGCTGGCCATTAGCTATAGTTTGTTCTTGTTTTTTTTTTTTTTTTGTAGTGTGTTCTAGCACAACCTTTTGTCTTAGATGCAGAGCAGTATCAGAATTATTGCTAGAAATGCAATGACAAAGTAGTCTATGTTAATGAATATGTTTGGGTATTGTGGTATGTTAAATGCGGTGCTGTTCAATTGTTTATTTATTTTCATTCACTTCATGTGAATAATTGACTTGTTTATGGGAATGTTTTAAAAGTTCCATAAAAAACAAAGCTAAAGTAGTTGGTTATATATACTGTATATTAAACAAAAGGATAAAATGACTTTCTATCTCCACTCCATCTCATGTGAGAGTAAAAAATGCATTTCGGGTAATTCACATGTATTAATTCTATGAATGAACCAATCACCAACGAACCATCAAACGAATGAATGAACGGACGAACCAACCAACCAACCAATCTCTCTTTCATTTTGTATCCATATAAAGGGATGAGATGCTCAAGAAACTAGTTCTACTGTAGATATTAGATCATTTAATGGACAACACCTGGCATAGTCCTGAATAGAAAAGAATTTGAATAATGTGTTTAGGTATATTAGCTGTAGTATAAGTGGAATAATTAATCGTAGTATAATGCCGGCCATAAATTTATTTGAAAATAATGTACATTTGACATGGCAATGCCATAATTCTGTTTGATTCCAACTGTCAATTTTTCTTTACTATTATAATAATATATTAACATATGATCAACAAAAATCCACATAACTTAACATTGGTTAAACCAGTAAAGATTGGTTAAACCAGTAAAGATTTGTGTAAAATGTAAAATATTGCAATGTAGGACTCCTTTGAGGCTGCAAAACTGTAATATTGGACAGTTGGACACACACACACACACACACCACACACACACCTGTGACTGCATTAATGCAAAAGGCTACAGAAAAATGTGTGCTTAAAAATTTCACTAAAAAATATTCCCTCATGTCATTATGAAACACCCAAAAACTTATGAAACACAGTCAAGGCTTTTATTGATATATAAGCAACTAATCAATTCACATAGAACAACAAATGCAGTATTTGATGAAACTGTTCAGCAAAGTTATGAACAGGGATCTGTCACATTTTACATTTGTGTTGACAAGGTGAGTGAACACACAGAGAGTATGAAAATGATGACAGAAGTGAACTAACTTCTTAACACCTTTGTGACAAGATCTTATCCTTGTGACTCATTTCACTGAAATTTCTCATTAGCTTTTGAACTGTTTTTCTAAGAATAACAGGCCAGGCACATTGGCTTGTTAAAGCTTATTTCAAGAGTTCACACTTAGATAATGCTCGACTATGATAGCAGGTATGGCATGCTGTCACAGGAGAGAACCCTGAGCTCGCAGATAGATGAGCCCAAGGTTCCCGCCTGGTCAATGAGCATTAGGAGGGATACGAGATCAGGAGTTTCTCGAGTGCCCCTTTTTGCTATGTATGCGTTAGTG
>NC_079437.1:11521992-11526848 GCF_903798145.1 Danio aesculapii | reverse complement strand
AAAATGTTTGCTGCTCTGAAAGTTCCAATGAGTACAGTGGCCTCCATCATCTCTAAGTTTAAGATGGTTGGAACCACCAGGACTCTTCCTAGAGCTGGCCGGCCATCTAAGCTGAGTGAACGGTAAGAGAAGGGCCTTAGTCCGGGAAGTGATCAATAACTCAATGGTCACTCTGTCTGAGCTCCAGCTTTCTTCTCTGGAGAGAGGAGAAACTTACAGAAAGACAACCCATCTATGCAGAAATCCACCAATCAGGGCTGTATGGTAGAGAGACCAGACGGAAGCTACTCCCTGCCTAGAATTTGCCAAAAGGCATCTGAAGGACTCTCAGACCATAGGAAACAAAACTCTCTGGTCTGATGAGACTAAAACTGAACTCTTTGGAGTGAATGCCAGGCGTTACGTTTGGAGAAAACCAGGCACCGCTCATCACCCTCTCTACAGTGAAGCATGGTGGTGGCAGCATCATGCTGTGGGGATGTTTTTCAGCAGCAGGAACTGGAAGACTAGTCAGGATAGAGGAAAAGATGAATGCAGCAATGTACAGAGACATCCTGAATGAAAACCTGCTTCAGAGTGCTCCTGACCTCAGACTGGGGCGATGGGTTATCTTCCAGCAGGACAATGATCCAAAGCACACCGCCAAAATATCCATGGAATGGCTTCACAACAACTTAGTGAATGTCCTTGAGTGGCCCAGACCTACATCCTATAGAACATCTTTGGAGAGATCTGAAAATGGCTGTACATTGTCGCTTCCCATCCAACCTAATAGACCTTGAGAGGTACTGCAAAGAGGAATGGGCAAAAATTCCCAAAGACAGGTGTGCCAAGCTTGTGGCATCATATTCAAAAAGACTTGAGGTTGTAACCGCTGCCAAAGGTGCATCAACAAAGTATTGAGCAAAGGCTGTGAATACTTATGTACATGTAATTTTTCAGGTTTTTTATTTTCATAAATTTGCAACAATTTCAAAAAACTTTTTTTCACATAGTCATAATGGGGTATTGTGTGAATAATGTTAAGGAAATAAAAGAGTTTAATCTATTTTGGAATAAGGCTGTAACATAAAAAAAGTGGAAAAAGTGAAGCACTAGCAATACTTTCCGGATGCACTGTATTTGACCCAAAAATGCATTTTTTTTACTTCACTACATTAAGTGAATATTATTGGCTTTACTTTTTGATATATAAAAGTCATATTAAAAAGGATTTGAACATCTGTTTTTATCCCTTTATAGTGCCAAAAATACAAACAATTATTTATCACAACTTTCATTTTCACATTAGACTGAAAAAACAAACATTTATGAAAAGTAAAAAAAACAAAAAAAAAGTTGTGTTTGTGATCGCAGCGTCTGTCCTTCAATAATGAAACCTGTGAAAGACACTGACCAGAGTATGTCTCTGTGGTGGAGCTCTGTCTGAGCGTGGACGTGTCTAGCAGGCTGGAGATCAGAGACGCATCTGTACTGGTGAAGCTCAGGTCTGATGTGCTTTGAGGAGTACCAGTGACGCTCTGAGACTCATAGATGGATGAATCCTGCTGCTGCCTTCTGCCCCGCACAGACCTGTGGGAAAAACACGAGTCAATAACAACTGAAAGTGCAAACAGAGCATTTCTATTAAAAAAAAAACTCAGGTAATTGGATACGTTCTTATCAATTCAAACACAAGAGTATAACACGAAATACAGGGTTCTTACACATTTTCCAAAGTCCAATTTAACTCTCAAGCGCATTACATTTTGTAGCTCAGAATTCTAACTAGTGGGCATATTTGGCCACAAAGGTCTCAAGTGTAATCACAATTTCAAAACAGAAATTCTGCTTGTTCGAGTCTCCTGGACTGGATTCTCGTAATTTTAAAGCACTTTAAAGCACTTTTCAATACATGAAAACACTACATTTAAATTCAAGCACTTTTGAGGATTTCAAGCACCTGTACAAAGCCTGTGAATACCGGTATAAACAGGATTTAAAACAGGGCTACACGATATTGGAAAAAACTAATATTGCAATATTTTGATTTCTGCAATATATATTGCAACAAGAATACAATGTGTCCAGCTTACTTGAATAGCTCTATTTGGGAATTGTTAACAATTTTAGATCGACTGAGAAGGATGTGGCTTATTGAACCAGAATATATATTTCAAAATATCAACTTAATATAAGCATAATAGCATATATATATATATATATATTAGGCATGTGCCGGTATCACATTTTCATGCTGCGATTAATTGATTGAGCTTTTATCACGGTATACGGTATTATCACGATATTGTAATTTTACTAGAGAAACTGGTAAAAAAAACACAAAAAACTTCAGTTTCGTCAACTTAGTAACTTTAATAACTTTTTAATTAACTTAAAGTACTTCAAACATTTAAAATCAAATAAATATAAATAAAACAATACACAATATAAAAGTAAACTTGAGCAATTATATCAAAGTGAATGTGCAAAGGGAAACCGTCTTCGATCAGCAATCGTGGAATGAACTGCCAACTATTCCAGCATATTTTATGCAGCAGATGCCTTTTCAGCCACAACCCAATATTGGAAATCACCCATACACACACACTCATACACTACAGTCAATTTAGCTTATTCAATAATAAACATAACAAAAACTGCCTGCTAATGCATGGGTAAATCTTCAAAGGGAACAGTGTTACATTTTAACCTTTCACCTCATCCTGCTTGCTGTTTCACTATCTAAACAATGAAACATAAGTCAAATTTGTTTCATTTTGATATTATGATTAACAGACACCAAACAGCCTCGTGTAGCTGCATATTTTTATGAGCATCATCTTCACACTGCATATTTATAACAAAACAGGGCTTAAATATAACTGTCTCCTTTCATTTCAATTGAAAAGAATGAACTTTACCCTGTCTCTTTTGCAGAATATCAGTTTTAATAACCAATAATGGCCATTATAACAGTATAACGTACATTAAATTTAAACGATAAAGGTTAGCAATCAGTCAATGTGCAGAATCAGTGTATGTGGTTACATAAATTAATATATTAGCTTATCTTTGCACTCAGCCAAAACAGTTAACTGAGAACAAGTGATTCAAAAGACATAAGAATTGTTAGATAGAGACAACAAGATGAATTCAATATCACGTTTAACAACTATAGTGAGATGAGATCACCCAGCAGATGAACTCTGACATGCACTATACACTGACCTGGGGTTTATGCTTACCCGCTGAACTAGTGGCTGCAGCTCTGGGCAGAGAGTGTGTGGTCATGTGATTTGCGTTTTTAGCCGTGTACTAGAATGAACAGAGAACTTTTCAGAATCGCTAAATGAAACGCCGGTGTATTTCCCGCGATTTCTCTGCGCCTCCCTTGCGTTTCTTCTCTCTATGACTCTCGACTATTTTGACAAATACACACAGACGACGCACGCTCACACGGAGTCCAAAATAGGAGTTTGTGATTGGGCCAGCCCAATGTCAATACCGAAAAGAGCCAATGGGCTGCAGTGTCACATGGGCCGGCCCGGTCTGTCTGTCCGGGAAAAAAAGCATCTACTTTCGGAGAGTCACAGATCACAGCAGCGTCAATCAATAAGGCAGAAAAAAACGATAGGCTGCTAAGCCTTTTATGGGCCGATCAAATCATAAGACGATGATCAGCCCGGCCCAAAAAGTACGTCGGCCCACCGGGAAAGTGCCCGGTTTGCCAGATGGCCAATCCGCCCCTGCGTGTGAGGACCCTGCATGCACACAGGGCTTCTACATGTGGGGATTGTTTACATCAGAGTGCGCATCAGTTCTGCGCAGCATATACGCAGTGTTTCTTCAAGCGGTTGATGGAAAATAAGCTAAGGCGCGTTCTAAGAATATAAATTCGGATCTATTATTTTTCACGGTATTTTGAAGTGCCCGCGATAACAATATCGTGCACATTCATTACCGTGATTTATCGCATTACCGAATACCGGCACAAGCATAATATATATATATATATATATATATATATATATATATATATATATATATATATATATATATGAAGAGTTCAGATGCAAAACCCTCTGAATCCATCTGACCTATTTTCTATCAGGCTCCTCTGATTAGGTTCACTTCGCAGAGTGTTTGCGTGGGTTTTCTCCGGGTGCTCTGGTTTCCCCCACAGTCCAAAGACATGTGGTACAGGTGAATTGGGAAAGCCAAATTGTCCGTAGTGCATGTGTGTGAATATGAGAGTGTGTTCCCAGTAATGGGTTGCAGCTGGAAGGGCAGGATAATGTGCTGGATAAGACCCCAGATTAATAAAGAGACTAAGCCAAAAAGAAAATGGATGAATGATAAGGTTATCAGCTAGTAAATAAAATAACTTTTCGAAAATGTCACTTTAGACAATTCTTTGGTTTTTAACAAGGTAGGTTTTCTTTTGCGTCAAAACCAGCTAAATCCACATCTGCTTTTTTTGCAAAAACCTCTAAATCCACCTATCGGGACACGACAGAGTATTTAGTTGAAAATCACTAAAGATGCAATTAGAAATTATTTTACCAAACATAAAACACATTACACAAACCACTTAAAATACATAAACCTGTCAAGTAAGTGGCGGTTCAATCTGTTGTGATAAACAAGGGAAAAGACAGAAGAAAAATAAATGAATGAAATCTGTCAAGTAAGTGCATTAATCAATAACACAAACTGACATGAATTAAATCTAAATCTTAACAATCTGTTGGCATTTCTGATATTTGGAATTTAGATTTAATGTAAGTATTATAATTTAAACATTGTAAATATTGTAAACTAAGCTTGGTAGATTCAAATAATGCAAAAAAAGTCTAATAACATTGCGAAACATC
>NC_079437.1:11464492-11516992 GCF_903798145.1 Danio aesculapii | reverse complement strand
TTGTAAGGAAAATAAATGTATAACCTTTATTTAACCAGGTAAGTCAATTGAAGACCAATTCTCATTTACAATGATGACCTGGCCAAAAGGTAACATAAAAAGCAGATACAGCACAAAGCAGCAGGGTCACAATACAATAATAATTACACAAATGAAGATAATAACATATAAAACCAAGGAAAAACTTGTGATTTTGTACTATTGACTGGATTGAATTTTTAAAGGTTGATAGTGGAATGAAAGTGCTGAGCTCTAAGGTCTGTTTCAGATGATTCCAAGCATCAGCGGCAGAAAACTGAAAAGAGTAGCGACCAAATGAAGTGCGTATTAGGTATGCAAAGGTTGATAAAACTACTAGAGCGCAGATTTCGACGCGTTTCCTGAATGTTAAGAAGTAACTGTAAATATAGTTTTACGAATAAGAGTTTAAAAGATTTTAAAAAAGGAGCAAAATTTGAGAAACAAAAGGACAATATAAAATTGTGTTGAAATTTGGTAGTTTCTAATATTTTTTCCAATATTTTGTATGAATGTAAATGTATTAGCTTTCTATTTCTAAAGAAGATGAATATATTATTTAAATAAATATATCCATTTAATAAATCAGTTTTGTTCAAATGCACTAAAATATTACTCCTATTCACTGAGAAATGGATAATAAAAATATCCGTTTTCAAAATGAACTTCTGAAACATTGTAAAAAATTAAATTAAATTGATTTGAAAAGTGTGTATCTTTCTATTTAAAGTTCCCACATTTTTCAGCTCACAACCCCCAAATTAACAATTTCAGTGACTCGCGGCCCCCGTTATCCTCCGCAGTGGTTACAAACATTCAAACATTGCACACACACACCAATAGGAACTATATAAACAAGCTTATTGACAACACAAAAAAAGTGCAACAGTCTAACAACCATTACACAATTCATAGCCATTATTCATTTGTTTAATTTAACATTAACCTCACCTAATGAGAATAATGGGCACGATGTTTACACCACAAGACTATTCTTGCTTTAATTTTGGAGACTTTTGCCACTTGGAGATCATCCTCCATGTTCAGTCATGGCATTTATTTTTAATGTACGTCAGTGCCGTAAAGGCGTCAAAATTTAACACTGTGCTACTGCAGCTAACACTATTGCTGTATCATTAATCTAGCGAAATAAACCCAGGGGTCGCAATACAATGGAAAAAGAATTGAAAAGCTGATGGCTTTTTATTTGCATGCTGTTTTTTTATGTAACCATCAAATACTATTTGTATCTTCTGTAGGTTATGAATAAAATATAGTAATTATAATAGTTTAATAACATATATGATATTTTTAAAATAAAAAAATAACCACCAAGCGACCCCCCCCCCTTTGTCTCAAGACCCCCACTTTGGGAAGCACTGCTATAGGGTAGAATTACTCATAATAATGCAACACACAGCACAAAATATATTTATACAACCTGTAGATTACTGTTGCTCATATCTTTATGCTTAAACTACAAACCTACTAGACTGGGGGAAACAGTTAAATAAAAAATAAATAAATAAAAATAACCACATTTTAAATCTGGACTACGACATGGAGCATACCACAAAAAAGAAAAAAGAAGGAACATTACAAACTTCTCAAAGCATTGAATATACTTTACAGCTCTCAGGCTATAATTACAGGTGACAAAAGTGAGTTATGCACCTGCCCAAATTCGCCCGGGCCAGTAAAACTGGGTGTTGCTGCATAGAGGTCACAAAAGAAGCCTAAGGCATCTCTATAGGAGTCACATATCTTCAGAAAAAACATGAGTGAAAGAGTTGAGATGTCATTAACTACACACAAACCTGTCTGGCTCAATACAGAGTCTTGAAATAAAAATCGCATTAAATCTTGGCTAGAAGTGACGATTGTTAAAAGCTCCAAATAAATGAATGGTGAAGGAGATGATTGATCATAAAGCAAAAAGTGAATAATGTTACAAGATCCTCAGAGAGTCACAATACATTCAATATTTCCACATGTGCACAATATAACAGTGATTTGATAAGTACTGAATGGTTCATAAGGGAACTATGAGATCTGTGAGTTGATCACTGTGTTCATTTCGGCAATGAAAATAAGGATGCATGCCAGGGCTAATGTGACTGAAAATGATGAATGTGGTCGCTCTGATCTGAATGAATGAACAGTAGATTATATTTTTTAAAATGATGCTGGTTCATTTTCATTAATAGACCACCTTTTTTTGTCAGCAATGTTAATATTGAACATCTAATGATATCCATGTTGTACCATCTTTGTCTCGTCTTAAAGGAATTGTTCACCCAAAAATGAAACTTCCGTCATCATTTAATCACCCTTTAAACTTCCATTTATTTTAAGAAGATATATTTAGCAATGTTTTAAAGAAGATATTTTGAGGAATGCTGAAAACCTGTAACCAATGATTTCCATAGTATTTGTTTTTCCTACTATGGAAGTCACTTGATTTCAGCATTTTTCTAAATATCTAATTTTGTGTTCAACAGAAGAAAGAAAGACCATTTGAGGGTGAGTAAACAGTGAGTAAATATTGATTTTTAGGTGAACTATCACTTTAAGGTCATGAATCCCAAATGTTTGTCCAAAAGGAATCACATGTTAAAAAAATTAATTGGACCTCACGTTTTGTCAATCGCATAAACAGCTTCCAAAACTGTTAATTCAGACAAAAAATAAATTCAGATCAGGTACAATTCTTTTAGTTTTTTCTGCATCTGTATACAGTGTTGCCAGATGTGGCTGACTGATTTCAGGCCAAAAACTGTCGAAATAAAAAAAAACGCTGATAACCAAAAGTGCTGCCCAACAATCAGTAGACTGTAATAACCTGTCGTGTGGTGGAGGAGGGGGGGGGGGGGATTGAAATGTCATGTCGGGGAGGGAGATCACAAGCGAAGAACGGGGGCTATGGCATCTCTTTGGGAGATCAAAACAGGTTTATAAGGGCAGACCAGGGCTGGTGGGCACGCCGTTGCAAAACCGCCCAAATTTTCCTTTGTCTTTTTTTACCCGCAAAAATAAATTCAAAACCGCCCAATCTGGCAACACTGTCTGTATAAAGTAGGGTTGAACAATATATTGTTAGAGCACTGATATGCAATGTCACATGCAGGATTACATTATTTATTTAAGATTAAAAGATGAAGATATTATTGAAAATTACTTCACATTCTTGTATAAAATTATTTATACTATGATGACGATGTTGTTTTTTGCGTTTGACTGTTAAAACTCCCAAAAAAAACCTTTCATTATTGCTCTGTCATATTTATATATGCTTGTAATTTATTCGATTTTATGCATATGCACTGCATAATGAAAGTTGATCAAAACTTGATCTCCTTAGTCGATTTCAATGAGTGAAACATTTCCAAATAGAGCTATTCAAATCATCTAATGAAATCATATTCATAACGGAAAACATAATCGCAAAGTCAGAGTTTTCCAATATTGTTCAGCCCTGTATTAAGCATTTTGAGAAGTGTTTTGACAGCTCAAAGCCACTATACAAAAATACCAAAATCCAAATTGCTGTGACTTGTAGCACAAAGTGTGTACTATAAAGACAGTATGTGGTGGATGGTTGAGAAACACTGCTGTAACCACCTTCTGTTTGCTTGTTTCAGTGCCTGACATGCACCTTTTCCATTTAAGCAAATGTGTGTGTGTGTGTGTGTCAGTGTGTGTGCGTGTTCATTCCTTTGACGTCCTGCCAGTTTCTGTTGAGGACTTATTTTACGGAAATGTGTGTTATGTGGCACAAGCAAAGTATCAAAATGCCACTGATTTCCTGAAATAAACCTCAAAACTCTCTTTCCTGTCTGCACAATGGATTGGATTGTTCAATATTTCCTCTTTCTTTTTGTAATGGCCCGTTTCCACTGAGTGGTGCGGTTCAGTATCGCTTTTATGATTCACGATACTAATCTCACGATTCACGATATATCGTGTTATAGAATAACAATAACCCTATTCTTCATACACATTTGTTACGTTCGCTTGCAGAACGTATTCTGGATATGTGTGTGCGTTTGTTTGTATGTGGGTGTGTCGTTTCATGCGTGTTTCAGGTACTAACGGCATTGGAGGATCCGCATTTCGTGCTGATGACGTTGGCCGCTGACGCTGGGTTTGCGCCACCAATCGCTGGTCGGCGTGGAGTTTAAAAGCCGAGCCCAAACTGCAATGGCGATCTCCATCTCTCTCTCTCCATCTCTCGCTCCTACTCTTTCTGTGGGTCTCTGTGAGGACAGTCTCTCTTGCGAGGGCTAGTCTGAGAGAATGTGGTTTGCTTATGTTTAATTCTCTTGTCTAAAGTTTTGCAATCTGAAAGTGCAATGGGTTTGTTTGTGAACTTGTCCAGTTAACTGATGTATTTGAGTGATACCTCGGAGAGAATGTAGGAGTAAGTCGCGCGATATACATATACAACACCGAGATTTATTTTTTGTATTAGTTCACTAGGTTTCAGGACAATGTGCTGCTTTGTGTATGTTTTGTTTTTAGTTAGAGTAGTTTAGTTAAGACGTTTGGTACGTTCAAGATGTTTCTTTTCATGCTTTTCTTTTCATATTTAGTTTAGTTTGTTGAAAACAGTTACAGAGTTTTGTTATATTTGTATCTTTGATTTAAGCACATCTAACTACTTCCTCTCCCCCCAGGTAATTAATCATTTATTTATTGTAAATATTTTTCTTTCACTGTATAATATATTTCCACTGGTTTCACTGGAAGTATGGGCAATAAACAATTGCAGTGATATTTGGTTCTTAAGTCGTTTCTTTCTTCCTCCATTTGTTACACACACACTCAACTATATGTTATGTCAAATACCCTTAGTTTAATATTAACATCTAAAAGGACGTAACAACATTACATTATTTTTCCATTACATTTCTTTAAATCGGTATAAAGCAAAGAGTATTTGGGATCTTTATTCTACAGCCCTATTTGAATATGTTGTTAAATCACTAAAATAATAACTTAAATTCTGTGGGTTCCTTCATGTAAACATTTCATGCGAAATACATGGGATTTGCTGCTCTAGGATAACACTCTCAAAACACACTGCTAAACAAACTGAGGAGTGCATCCATAAACAGCAGAAATAAGCTAAATATCTACTCAGGCCTCCAGCGAGCACATCTAAACACTCAAGCCCAACAGGAAAGTTTCATTCTGTGAACGGTGAGATAACATTTAAGCTTTATTAGGTCTTCAGGAAACTGGACCATCAACAGATCCTTTACAAGGAAGTTATTATATGGTTTAACAAACAAGAAGTTCAAATCGTTGAGTTGCACTTTAAATATTATTATGGACTATTATAATATTATGATTATATTATGCTCTGATATTATAATATTATGGTCTGTTTTTGTCTTTTGATCAGCCAATGAAAAGAGTCTCAAATGATTTTGAAGAACATTTGGCCATTTCAGTGCTGGGTTTAAATTCTATTATTTTTTTTATCTGTGTTTTCCTTGTGTAAGAATACCTGAATACAGATTTCCTTCTCCTACACTTGAGCTCAAAGCACGCCATGCTAAGCTGTCAAAAAGACTTTTTTTTTTGCCGTACACATTTTTGTGCCTTTGTTAGGTTTGCTCATTTTATGAAAGTGCTGCAGAACGTAAACTGGTTTGTTTTACAGTCTGTGTAATACAACACTGTAGTATAGGGCTGCACAATATATTTTTTCAACATCTATATTGCAATGTGTGCATCCACAATAGTTACATTGCAAGATATACAATGTTGAGTCTGAATTATAATCTATAGCTACAGAATTGTATTTAATTACTGTATTTATATGATTTATGCAAAACTTTTTTAAATTAATACAGATAAAATATCTACATTTGAAGGCGAAAACAAGATTATTTTGCCACCCTGGCAGATTATCTTAACCCACTTGACTTATTTTTCTGAAGATGAAAACGAAGTAATATTTTTATTTGCTTTAAGAATTTTTCATATTTTCATATTTCTTATTAGAAATGAGAAAAAGCACAGTATGAACAGCATTCTTTTGCATTCTGATTATTCAATTTCTGTCCCTGAATACTGTTAGACTGCCCAGAAAACCATCAAATAGAGCTATTCAAACCATCTTGTGAAACTGTACTCATATCGCAATTTTTAAATCGCTGAAAAAGAAATCATCGCAATATCAGATTTTCCAATATCGTGCAGGCCTACTAAAGTACTTTGTAGATGCAAATTAGTTTTATTGTAAACAACCAATAAAAAATAAGTTAACTGATTAATTAATTAAAATAATAATATATACACACACACATACATACACACACATCTACCTATATATATATCTACATCTATCTATTTATATCTCTCTCTCTCTCTCTCTCTCTCTCTCTCTCTCTCCTCTCTCTCTCTCTCTCTCTCTCTCTCTCTCTCTCTCTCTCTCTCTCTCTCTCTCTCTCTCTCTCTCTCATCTCTCTCTCTCTCTCTCTCTCTCTCTCTCTCTCTCTCTCTCTCTCTCTCTCTCTCTCTCTCTCTCTCTCTATATATATATATATATATATATATATATATATATATAATTGTCTATACAGGTTTAAATGTTTATTGCATCTGATATAATTTCCGAAAGACACTTGCCAATTTGAATAATAATAACAATAATAATAATAATAATAATAATAATAATAATAATAATAATAATAGTAGTAGTAGTAATAATAATAAATAAAATTTAAAAAGTCAACATTTATTCATTCTCCATTTGTTCCAGACCTGTTTGAGTTTCATTCTTGTGTTGAACACAAAACAAGATATTCTGAAGAATGGTGGAAATCAGCAGCCAATTTGCTTCCATATTTTTGTTCCTACTGGATTCCAACATTCTTCTAGAATATCTTCCTTTGTTTACAATAGAAGAAAGAAACTCATAATATTCCAAAACAATCGAGTATGAGTAATGATGAGGAAATGGTCATTGTCTGGTGAAACGTGCCTTTAAGTTTCCCACTTATAATTACAACTTTATGGTAGCATTTGTTTGCATTTAACTCATTATTTTACACCAATAACTCATAAATTAATACACCAAATCCAAGCCATAAAGCAAAAATCAAATGTTAAAACCTTTGTTGTCTAGTACACTATAGCCTGCCTCTCTCTCTCCCTCCCTGCACAAATAAGCAGATTTAACCCATCCATCTCAACTAGAGCCAATTAAGGTCTCAACCTGAAGCTGGAGAGTATTACAGCAGTCAGATGAGACTGGTCTTCCAGAGATTCAAATTTGATGTTAAATAACACTGTATCCTAACAACACACGACACAACAAGATTCCAGCAACAAGCAGTTTGTCTGTCCGCACCAGACGCAACAACAGAAATCTATAAATACCAGAGCCATTCAGAAGCACTGCACTACAATCCCCATGAAAAGGACAGGTTTATAAACTAATAAATAAATATTAAACTGCTTCTGTATTATTAAAACTACAGGCTGAGTGCCTGATATGTATTAGTTTGCACTGAATCGTGGTTCTAATATTCATGTTTTAACTGTATGTTTGCTAGTAGGTGTGTACACTGTAAAAACTTTTGTCTTGAGGCTTGTAATTGTAATTAAAAAAAAAAAAAATCGATGTGGTCATTAAAAATAATGTGCATATTTTCATATAAAATAAAATCAAGAGATAAATTTTACTTATTTTTTAAGCAAACCAGTGCAATTATTAGGCATAATTTGATAAACCAATTAAACTAATAACAGTGAGGAAAGATGGCTTCACCTTTATTTTAAGAAAATTCACTCAGTTACACGGATTTGAATGAGATGTCTGCATTCGAATCTCAACAACGGCAGTGATCAGACGACATTTTGAAGGAGCAGATCAACAGCGAGCATGTTAAGAGGTAAGCAATTAATAGTTTATCATTTTTTTTTGTCTTAAATAAACTCTTTAGGAAAAACACATGCTGTTCAAGCTTGTTCGGGAGCTTAGTTTTTGCCATACAATGTATATAGTGGTAATATTACTTGTTAAGTGGTAAGCCTAAGCTAAGCTAAGTTAAATTAGCTATAGCTATTCAATGGGGTTTATGCACAGCTAGTGTTTTTCCATTTCATGAAGTTCCTTTTCATCATCATCAACAGCATTGATGATGCAATTAATAATTAAAATGAGTAATTAAAATCCTACATTAATTAACTGTGTTTATATATAATACGGTATATAAATTAAATACTAATATTTGTTTGCTTATTTTTTCAGATTAATGAAGAAAATGTTCACACTATTTTGCAACAAAAGGAGCAGTTTACGCAGGTAGATTTGATAAACAGAATGGGTGCCATACAGCAACTATTTTTTTATAATGTTATTTGTGTATTATTAATATTATTATCATTATAATTAGGCAATATTACTCATTTCTTCACTTTTGTTGCATCACATTCATATTAAAAAATTGATGAGACGAGAGATGTTGTCCTCTGTTGCTGGTCTATTTGTATGAAAGAGGAAGAGCTCATCCAGGAGTGCAATGTAAATGTCTTAAACTGTTTCAGATATTTATAGTTTTTAAAAAACTGCATTTTATATTTTTGCACTTTTACAAATAACAAAAATATAGCTCAAACACTACATCGCTGAATGAACTATTCCTTCTATAAACATGGTTTGCTTTTATAAACTTACTTCTTTGTACACTAGTATACATTTTGGAAACAGCCTGTCCGTTAGAAGTCAAAATACTACTCGTGTTATTGTCTCAGTCAGCAACGTCTACTCAAACATTTTGGAGAATTACTGTTCACAGAGGCACAAAGAAATGTTTTTCCCTTATTGTATTTCCTTAATGTGTTTTAGTAAACCTTAACCATTTGAAATTTACAATTGCATAATTTCATGATAATAAACTTAATGTTTATTTTACAGTGTGGAAAAGCAGAGAGAATTGCTGTTTGCCAGGGATGACCAACCATGAGGACTTCTGCATTGTCTTGGAGGATGAGCGAGTCATGGCTGGCTTGGAAAATCTAAAATTGCTGAACTGGATTCATACAAGTATTCCCCAAATTGAAATCACCCAAAAACAAACTTATTTTAAGTTTCTGACACATTTTAACTGCTACAACCTTTTGGTAAAAATTCACTGCATTGAAAAAAGAAAATGTTTTAGAGCAATAATCACAACAACGTGATACAGTAAAACCGTGATATTTTTATCCAAGGTTAACATACCATCAGAATCTTATACCGGCCCATGCCTAGTGCTGATTACCATTGACTTGATTTCATGAATGACCAACATTTCAGCTAAAAATCTTCTTTAACACTGAAGGAAAAAGAAAGTAAGCTATACTGGATGGCCTGATGGCAAGTAAACTAACAGGAAATTTTCTTTTTGTTTTTAAATCTACTTAAAAGACAGTATTATCCCAAACATTAAAGTTTGCCATAATTAAATTAAACAATTTTGTTGATTTTCTGCAGGTACTTGTACATCAACTACTAAATCTTATAACTAAAATGAGTATATATATATATATATATATAAAAAAAAAAAATCTACATTTCCTACACATCTACACATCATATGTGTTCAAGAGAATAAAAATCAACACTTAGAAAACTAGCACAGTCTATGAATAAAAAATATATATATTTTATAATTTTTTTTTTTTTTTTTTACGCAAACAGGACTAGGTATGGGACGATAACAGGTTTAAAAGTTTACTGCGGTTTGGGAAAGTCAAGCTTTTAAAACAGACAAATATTTCTGTAATACCATTCCTAAGGTATACGCAAGTTGTTGTTTTTTAATTTACGTTTTTTACAACTATTCATTTTATTTTTTTAGGGCAACAGTATATTCAGTAGAAAAGCAACCTCTACATAAAAAGCTACAGGTCCAAAAAGTTTTAAATGTTTCTTAAAATAAAATATATTGTGTTCAATGGGGGGGAAGAGTTGTTGTTGTTTTTTACCCAGACATTTAAAAAGAACTTATTTTGGAGCAGTAATCACAAAACCATGATATTTTTTATCCAATGTTATCATACCGTCAGAATCTCATACCGGCCCATGCCTAAACAGGACAAAAAAAATCTCCATTTCAGATGTGTATTGTTGATTTTTTAACAAGTCAGACACCCTACTATTATCATCAGAAAACACAAATTGGCCAAATAAATCCTTATATCACTCCTTCGCAGCAGACAGGGACTGATTTATTAATCAATCAGAGTATTAATTATCACTTACTGACCAGAACATTACTATCAACATCTGAGCTGGCCACAAGTCATGCATAAACAGCACAGCGTCCAGAACACAACCCAGCAGGGAACACGCAGAGAAACGGAAATGAGGAACACAGCGCAAACATCTGAAAATAACAATCCCTTAAAGGCCGTGTCTTCCTGTGAGAAACACCTACTGGATCTGAGCCACATCAGATTAGCTGGAGTACAACACAGCCCTCAAACTTCAGAGAATTACGCTTTATCTGGAGTGTGCAGCAGTGCCAGCTAAACCTCCAGCAGAATGACATCACTCATCTCATATCAAGCCCTCCAACATCACGTCTTGTCCAATTTCATTACATAGTTCTTTGCAGTTGGTTTATTAATGACTTGAGGGGGGAAATGGCTATAATCAAGGAGAACATGCTGTTATATTCTTAAAATGGTAAGTTATAAACAAATCAGTTGGCAAACTATGCTGGTTAAATATTGGATAGAATAGAAATGTTGGGTTAAGATAACCCAGTGAGTTTGGTTTAACCAAAGACGGTTGTAAAAAAACAAACAACCCAATTTTAAAGTGTGATGATGACTAATGACGACATTTAAACAAGTGTATTTTTACTAAATCAAGAGCAAACTAACACAAAATAAACAATGGACTAAGGGGTCGTTCACACAAAATGTGCTCTACTTTTCTATTGTTTTTAAATGTAAACACGCTGCGCTTGTTTTTAGATGCCGTGTCAAATTGAAAGATCTTCAACTTTCACAAGCAGTGCAACTCATCACTGTCAGGTCCAAAAGCAGTGGACCAATCAGAAGAGCTCAGAGACGGGAAAACAATTGTGAGCTTCTGTTTGTACCAGAAATTTAGCACGACAACAGTTTTATTTACCGTTATATCATGGCGGAGGACACACTATGTGGCTTAGTCCATAATATTCTGAGTTATTTGATATATCTTCAAGTGCTTATCATGACATATTGTTTAGTTAATTCTAATGGGTCCTTTATTGTCGTTATTACATTACATTTATAATATCGTGACCCATTCCAGAGCGGCACAACTAACTTTTTTTAGAAGCAAAGACACATCTGGTGTGAATCACCCCTAAGGCTGCATAATTTTGGGGGGAAAATTGCAATTTAAAATGCAAAAAAGTCAAGCTTTATTGTTAACTACACGTGGACATACAGCGGAATGAAATGTCATGTTTTGCAGGACCACGTTGCTACATAAATAATCATAAATATGAACAACACTGGGCATAAGAGCTATTTTTAAACCTATACATAACCAACATACTGGAGAGGTAATCTAACTATACATATACTATAAACAGTTAACAATACACATGACCTAAGACAGACTATACAAGTATTTTATGTAAAAAAGAAACAATGTTGTGCAATATTTTGTGCAAAAGAGCCATTTAATGTTGAAAATTATGCAATGTGATTTTTGATCCATTCACAAGTCCTTTTAATGCGGTGTTCACACCAGACGTGGAACGCGCGAATAAATCACGCTATTCGCGCGTAAATAGACACGTGAACATTTTGAGTTTACTCGCTCCATTCAAGCATGAACATCACTTCACAATAGACATGGATTCGCATCATGGGTGGGGTTTCTGTCTGCCCGGTGACACTAGCTTCATTGCTAAATGGCTAACATGGATTTTATTGAGAGAATAGCTGTGTTTATGTGCTTTATGAAGGCTGAAATAGAGCGTCGATTCGTTTGGAGCCATGTCTGAGTTCACTAAATCTATTCAGAGGTGCACCCAGTTCTGTGAGTTCATCAACTGCTCCAGAAACTGTAGCTGTATGACCGAGCATTCAGCCGTGCTTCAGACTCAGCCGAGCCCAACTGTTGTCTACTGTTGGCAGTAGGATTTCCCCCCAGGACACCAACAACAGGCACTACGTCATGATCACACCCCTACAAGAGAAAGATCCTGATTTGTTAACGCATTACGCGTCAATCGCACAAAACGCTCAACTCGCGCTGCTTCATTCGCACAAATCGCGTCATTCGCGCCACCTGATCCGTGTGTATCGTGCCGCAGGATGTCTATTGGCGTCTTTGCATCAACTTAACATGTAAATCACTTGCACTTTATGCGTCCTCCACATCTGGTGTGAACGCAGCATCAGACTGAGTTTAAGAAAAGTATCCAGCGCATATTGAGAGAGGAGTGTTTCTAGGTGGTGGTTTATCAACCCCGCTCACCTGCGTGAAGCACACAAGTGAGTTATATTTTAGTAACATTGGTTTATTTTCTATTAATTGCTATTAATTTTCATTTTCGAAAAAACTCTAAAATAAAATAATTACTGCTATAATTTAATAAAAATAGCTGACTAGTAGAGCACATTATCTTGCGATACAAAAATAAATGAACAATAATAATATTCACGTCTTCATTTTCACACATTAAAGCCATACAATTTAAACACTAAAGCAATAAATACAACAGATTTAACCCCTGCTAGTGATAAACATTTGAAACAATACTGAAGGAGATTCATTCGTTGCAGCTGCTTTCCCTTTACAATCTGTCCATCATTTTAAAAGTACTAACAAAACTCATGTGTAAAAGGGTGCTTTCACATCTGTGGTTCGCTTCACTTGGTCCGGAACAAGGGCAATCAATGATACATTGAGCATTTTCTACCATCTTTGGGTCGTTTTCTCACCACACTGCTGGCTTTGGTCCGAACCAGATGAAAAGAACCAAAATGCAGTCATCTGACAAAATCCACATCTCTCATTGGTCAGATGTTGTTAAACGCATTTCCTAAACTGCTTATCAATTGGTCAAAATTCACATGCGGGAAAATGCCAATGGAACTCCCGCAAGTAAACAATCCAGCAGACACAAAACGTTGCTTTTTACCATGGAGCTCTGACTGTGCTGACTGATTGTATACATCACTTTAGACAAACTCTACATTTCGAGAATGAAGCTTGGCTCCGGCTGGAAAACAATGTTTTAATGAATCGCACGTCTTCGCACATCTTGCGGAAATATTACCAACGATCCATCAGGTAATGTTTTCCTCTCTCTCTCTCTCTCTCTCTGTTGGTAAAGCGCTGTCAACAAATATTTTTCCTACACGCCCCATAAAAGAACAACGCATCGGCCTACAGCAGCTGGATTAGTCCAAAAGGCGCAGAACTTTTTGAGGCTGGGTCTGTTTTAGTTCGGATCATATTCTCACCACAAACAAACCGCTCCAGGGTTCGTTTGAAAGCGTATCGAGACCACCTCTTCAAGTAGGTCTCGGTACGCTTTTTTGGTCCGCTTTTGGTGCGCACTCGAGAACGATTGCTGCATTCACACCTGCCCAAACGAACCACACCAAGAGGGAAAACGAACTCTAGTGCGATTCAACCGAACTAAATAAGGCAGGTGTGAAAACACCCTAAAACTAAAGTCAAACAGAAACAGAACAAACGCTTTCTGAAGACGACTGCCTTGACATTGTATATCCGACAACAGCATCGGTGCTCCTTAACCCGGCAGAGATTTACTGCGTGACGTTTTACTGCTGCACGCCTAGTTAGGGCACGGTATTAGTATTAGTATGCCAATTACTCAATTAGCACACATTTTAGTGCACACAAAGCAGACATTCAAAGGTCAAACAGCTCCCTTGAAACCATCATCCACACACACACAATAAGACAATGAGACAAACACAGGAGAAAATCAGATTAGAGTTCACGCTTAAGATTAAGACGCTCTCGGCTCAGACTGGTGGCTTTATTTCAGAGAAACACTACAGGCTCTGCTGACTTTAACATTGACTTCTGATCTACATTCAACAGGCACTTCAGGATCCACTTCTGAGTCTCTTGACCAATCACTCGCTTAACACCGCAAACACTTCCTTGGCTTCACTAGATACTGATCATTTAATATTTTCAGCAACTGTAAAGTAGGAGTGTGAACCTTTATTGGTCACACGGTTTGGTTATGATGATCATGTCGCTGATTTAATTCAATTCGATAACTTCGTGCATTGCTGATGCTTTCCATAATTTAAAAAATGTTTTACTTCACACAAAACAAGAATATCATTTTGTCTTTTAATACAAGAAGTCAGATATATGACCTGTACCTTTAAATTTGACTTTATTTCTATTTAAATGCATCAAACAACACTCAAGTACACACACAGAAGACAACATGATCATTTATAGCAAATAAACTAATGTAAATATTAATAACGCTTGCTTTTTTAGCACTGTTGAGTGAGTTTTTAAACACCTGTAATCAGGGTTGGGCAGATAGACGATGCCATCGTCCATTGCCGATGGCCGATAAACAACACGATGCTGAGCTGGCATCGCCAATCCTCCGCACCACCCCCATCGCAAACCTGCTCGAAAAAAATACACACTCAGGCCCCGTTTACACTAATAGGTCTCAGTTTCAAAATGGCATTTTAGAACGAAAATGATCCACATCCACACTGTGTTTTACCTAGCATTTCTGAACAGCCATCAGTCCGCTGAAAACGCACATCAACGTGACCACACACACAGACACAGTCACACACATGACCATGCGCTCAACTGAGCTTCAGAGAGCAGTGCACGTCTGACAGGTCATCAAGGATGTACTGCTGGATGGCATCTCACTATGGTTGTTAAACGTGATATTTAATTAATCTTTTTTTTCGGTCTTTTGAATCTATCAGGTAACGTGTCACAGCGTCAGTACACTGCTTCAAGCTTTCACTTTCACACTTGTACTTAGTAATTTTAGTGAAAACCTCAGATCCTGTTGGTTGTGCACCTTTTTACCGACCAAGTTTGCTGACGCCATTATAACGACACAGATCCCGAGTCCCATGGAAAAAAAGATTGACAGGTGGTAATCTGTGTGTAACTTATCTTTATTTATTTATGATCCGTTTATGGGTAAAAAAAAAGACAGGTTGGTAGTTGAAACAGTAGGCTACAAATAATTAATTCGATATTAATTAATTAATTATTCATAAATAGTTAATTCACCTCCGCCTATGACGACGATGCCATCGTCCATCGCGACGTTTCACATTAGACATCTTACAATGCGAAATTGTTCGACATCGCCCAACCCTACCTGTAATTGGTCAATGTGTTCATGCGCTCAATTGAAATGGCTGTGATTGGCTGTAAAGGTCAGCACTGTTCACCAAGCAGTGACACGGACACTTAAGGACACAACGAAATGGAGAAAACTTAAAAGTCAATAAAAATGTCAGCGTTTTAACCAGCAGTAAGTAGGCCTACATATTGTAATGTTATTATCGTTTTTTTAGTCAAGGCAAGGCAATTTATATAGCACATATACACAATGTTATATGTGCTACATATAAATTATACATCTATACACAATGGTAATTAAATAGGTCTGAAATTACAATATGTCTGAAAAATAACATTAATAATTAGGGCTGCAAGATTAATTGGAAAAAGATTACTATCTCGATTCGATCCTACACACAATCTTAATTCTGCTTTTCTACAATTAAGCCAATTTCAATTTCAAGGCCGGAGGAGAGAAGCGTAAAGGCTGTCGCACAAGTCCTCACACTGTTTTATATACATTGCACACCTCCAAATGGTGTAAAAAGCATCACATACTGTATTTATAAGGTCTAATTCACCCCAAAATGTCACTTCTGTCTTAATGTAATTTCGTATTCGCAGTCGCAAAATCCCGCATGAGCTGACGAACTGATTGTGTACTACTGAGAGGATGCGTGCATGCCTGCCAATGATTATTAGTGATATAGAGCTTTAGGTTCTTTAGTGAACAGAACCTACATAGGCTGTGAATACAGATTATAAAGTTGCAAATAACAGAGCGATCGTTTGGGAGTCACGCATGAAGTATGATTTGCATGTATGTTTTATTTTTTCCTCTGTGACGGCAGCCATGACATGAACCTTACTCGGCAGTGAAAGTAAAACCGAAAGCGCACACATTCAAATGATCATATCGCATTTTAGAGTTATGATTGCGACAAGCATTTGATATGTTTTTTTCTTTCATAGCGAACAGAAAGTGTTGTGCATGAGAATAAATGTTTAACAGTGTCAGTTTCACTACTCTAGCCTATATAATGTTAAATATATAATACATGAGGGAATCTGGTAATGACAAATGTCTCATTTTACCAGTGAAAAAAAAAAGGTCTAGATATGTTGCCAATGACAAATGACAAGCGCATTTCTCAAACATAATAATTCAACTTTAAAATAGTTGTATTCTGATGCATCACTTCACTGCGAATTAAAACCAGGACATATTTAAAGTCTGTTCAAGTCCACCATTCCAAGTCTATCCAAACTTTGCATTTTAACCAACAGCAGACCTACATATAGGCCTAATATTATTATTGTTTTACCATATATTTGAGAATTCACAATAATAATAGTCTACTCATATTAACCTTCATTTTACATCTACAGAATCATGAGAAAATCATGACCTTGATTTTAAGCGATTTAGCCAGAATCATGCAGCCTTAATAATTATAATATTAACTTTTTTTTACAGCATACAGTATCAAGATGATAATATTATCAGTATCAATATACATAGTGTATATATATATATATTGTTACACCCCTAACACTTTATGCATTTTATTTATTGATGCGTGAAAACCCCCAATTTGTTTCTCACCAATATATATCCTTCAAATTCTAAAAATA
The DNA here is from genome assembly GCF_903798145.1 of Danio aesculapii. NCBI lineage: Eukaryota > Metazoa > Chordata > Actinopteri > Cypriniformes > Danionidae > Danio > Danio aesculapii. The sequence goes on along the minus strand of NC_079437.1, from coordinate 11,500,008 downwards.
GGTTGGACTTTTTAAGGAAAAATACATTTCATGGATGGACTATTATAGCTCCAAAAAAGAAAAAAAAGGGAAAAGTACTATCAGACGGAAAAAGCCCTGTGGTTATTCAAATTCTGCGCTATCACTTCCTCTATAACAGCTCAGCTAATGCAGAACAAAAACACGGTTAAGTAACTTCGGTGCATTCGGCACACACACACACACACACACACACACACACACACACACACACACACACACACATACACACACACACACACACACACAACACATGCATTATCGTACAGCTGTCTAATACACCAGCAGCTGCTTAGCGAGACAGTGCAGTAAAACACACACACCCACACAAAATTCAAACGCATTTCCTCCATGTAGGATACATCCCAAAATGCATCTCTTCTATAATCTTGCCAAACATTAGGCCAAATCCCCAGAGCTCTATCCTGATGACCAAATGACTGTATTAGCTATATATTAAGAAAATGGGGAGTTCTTGTTCTTCTGTCATTTGGCGAATGTCGCATTTGTCATTTAAATGTATAATAATAAATCTAATTTAAATTCGAATGCAAATAGCGGTCAAAAACGATGTAGAACCGCTGCTTTTACTGTTAACCAGTTATACTGTACTTGATGTAATGTAATACGTTTTAAGTAGTAAGTAGTGTTGTCACGAAACTGGAATTCCGTACCAATCGCTACTGAAATTTTAAAAACATCCATTTGCCGCTAACATTGAGTGTGTTTTTAAACAGCACTGATCTGCCATGGTGTTCACATGCTCAACAGAAATGACTGTGATTGGCCATGAAGGTCATCAGATCACCGAACTCACTCAAATGGGGAGTTCTTGCGGTTCTGTCATTTGGCGACTGTCGCATTTGTCATTTAAATGTATAATAATAAATCTAATTTAAATTCTAATGCAAATAGCGGTCAAAAACGATGTAGAACCGCTGCTTTTACTGTGACATACAAGTGATACAAGTTGACTTAGTGCAAACAAAGATACAGCGACACTGGAGCGTTTTAAAGTCAAGTCGATCAGCTGGTTTGTCTATAAGCTGACATACAAGTGATCCGCAGATGAATTGACTGATCTTCACGGCTTTAAAATGCTCCAGTGTTCCGGTATTTGTGGTTACATTCAACAGTGAAGTTGGTGAACTAATGACCTTCATGGCCAATCACAGCCATTTCTGTTGAGCACGTGAACACAATGGCTAATCAGCGCTGTTTAAGAATGCACTCAAATGTTAGCAGGAAATGGACGTTAAGTTTGGTAACGAATTCCAGTATCGTGACAACACACGCAGTAAGTCAGACTCTTCTGATTTTAGTGAGGCTACATAAGAAATCTAGGCACACATTACAATAAGGTTTCATTAATTAATGTATTTACTAACATGAGCTACTTATAAACAATACAAGCGCAGCATTAATTATTTATAGTTTAACATTTACTAATTCATGCTTGTAGGGCTGTGCAATTAATCGAAAATCCAATTTCGATTTTGGCTTCTAACGAATATGAAAAAGCATTAATCAAGATAAACGATTATTGCATCATATACCGCCCCCTTTCCAGTTGTACACGTGTTGCTCTGCAAAGCTCAGTTCCACGTGAACATTACTAAAAGTAATGTAACATTTGCAGCACGGGATGCGCATCATTCATTGATGAACATTCGAATCATTCATGTTTAAAAGCGCGAACGAGACCGCATGCTTCTGTGTGTGGATGTGCGTGCTTAGCCTCGGAGACGAGCGGAGCACACACATCTAACGCAATCTTAATACGAGCGTTTTAATGGTCAAATATATACACATTTGTGTCAGAGCGCAGTGTTTAGTAAATATTCATATTAACCCTCATTTGTGTAATAAACAAACAAGTTGAGAATCAAAAGACATGTGAAAGAGAAACCATATCAGAGCCGCACTATTCTTAAAGTGACAGCGCAATATTCCTCCTGCCGCCTGTTTTTATTATGAATCAAACAACAAAAGGAGAAAATCACTCACTGCTCTTCACTGAAGGACTTTTGTAGTTGAAGTCTTTCTTTCTTACAGTGAAGATGCTTAAAGCAGTTTGTTTCATATTTTTATTCTATTGTATTTATTTCCCTTTCCTTATTTACAGGGAGGAAAATAACTGTGCATATATACAGTTAAAGTCAGAATTATTAGCCCTCCTGAATTATTAGCGACCCTTTGCCCCCAACTTCTGTTTAATGCAAAGATTTATTTTCAACCCATTTTTAAACATAACAGATTTAATAACTCATTTCTTATAACTGATTTCTTTTATCTTTGCTATGATGTAAAGTACATTATATTTTACTAGATATTTTTCAAGATACTAGTATTCAGCTTAAAGTGACATTCAAAAGCTTAAGGATAATTAGGCAAGTCATTGTATAACAGTAGTTTCTTCTGCAGACAATCAAAAATATACAGTGCTTAAAGGAGCTAATAATATTGACCTTAAAAGAGGTGTCAAAATATTAAAAACTGCTTTTATTCTAGCCGAAATAAAACAAATAAGCCTTTCTCTAGAAGAAAAAATATTATTAGGAAATGCTGTGAAAAATTCCTCTGTTAAACATAATTTGGGAAATATTTAAATATATAAAAAAAACAATTCACAGGAGGGTGAATAATTCTGACTTCAACTGATAATTGTTTTGAATAATCGTGATTACAAGTATGACCAAAATAATCATGATTATGATTTTTCCCATAATCGAGCAGCCCTTGTTAACATTAGCTAAAGCACCTTGAGTTAACGAACTAACAACCAACAACTGTATTTTCATTAATTAACATGAACAAATGCTGTAATAAACGTATTGTGCATTGTTTGTTCATGTTAGCAAATGCATTAGTTAACATTAACTAATAGAGACACTCCGAACGATCGGCTGAAGATCGCCAATCTGGCCGATCTCATGAACCGATTACATGTGTTTGTTTATAAGTTTACAAGCAGAGGAAGACGCATGTGCGCTTCCGTATATTATACATACACGTGAGGAGGTAAATGATGTGTGGAGGCATGATCGATCGATTCGCTCGCATCACAACAGCTAAAATACAGATGCGGTGTGACCTCTGTTTATACAGTCTATTGGCGCGACTCAAGAGTAATGGACTCTGTTGCAAGTGCAATCGTTTTATTTATCGTGTTTTGAGCTGCTGTGACACGAGCGGAGGGATTGTTTGTCATTTTTCTATCTGTGTTATGTTATTTTCTGTAAAGCATGATATGTTGACACTTAAATGGTAAAACGAGATGTGTTTAAGGGATTAAATGCAACATGCTTAATTTATTGTTTTAGGTGAGGCAAGATCTCCACTTAAGGTTCATGATTAAAGGGAGAATGTGCTTTAATGCATTATAAAGCTTGAAGCATTAGAATCGGTTCTCTGTATTGGCCGATCACCATGACAAGGAATTACCGATCTGTATCGGCTGCAAAAATCCTGATCGGAGCATCCCTATTAAATTAATACAACCTTATTGTAAAGCGTTTACAATAGAAATCCTACTAAAATGTGAGGAGAAAAACACAATGGGTCACAATGGTTGGAGGACTCAATGAGCACCACTGTTCGCCACAAATATTCAAGGAAAAAAAATTGTAAATAGCAGCATTGTCACATGAGGAATTAGTTGCATTGTGAAAACACAAAATATAAACAATCATCTCTTTTAATAATTAAAAATATATATAGTCAGCAAATAGTGGCATTGTCACAAGAGACAAACCAATCAAAAGTATTGATTACCATTAAAACAAACTAATTAATAATAAAATTAGCAAATAGTTGTATTGTGACATCTACTTTAATAATAATTTTTGACTATATATGCTTTATTCATTTTTTATTTTATTGTAACTACCAATTATGTACTTTTATTATTACATAATTTTTGCTTTAATAATAATAAAATAAGATAAAATAGGACAAAACAACTATACATATACATTTCATTAAAACATAAAACATGTATGAATAAAATCAAACTAATTAGATGCTTACACAAATAAACAACATAAAATATACACTAACATAGTTGCAATGTAACAAAAACAGAATACACATAATGTATGTTTTAATAAAAAAAACATCTAATAATTCAACTTTCAATAGACAAACATAACATACATAAACATCTATTTTAATGTTCTGTTTTTGTTTTAAATCAGCAAACAGTTACATTATCATTTAGATAATAATAATAATAATAATAATACTAATAATACTAATAATAATAATAATAATAATAATAAATAATGAAAAGATAAAATTGTATGGCTTAAAAAAATGTCTATGGCCAGTAAATGTGTGCAACTAACCAGACATAGTCAAGTGTGGTACAAACTAATTTTTACATGTGACTAGGCCTGTCACAATAATCAATATATGGACTTATCGCACAACACATGGACATTATCTCAACCATTTTGGTGATGCAATGTATATCGCTCATACATAGAAACCAATTCTAGCAACATTTTAGCTGATGCAATAACTCCATCTATTTACTATATATTACAATAGTATATTTTCATGTTCACCATATCATATTTATCATAGATAACACAGCCTGTTATATTCTTACTTTGCATTTATTATTATTAAATAGGATGTGTTTTCACATTCTGATTCCAATGTCTGATTATTAAATTGTTAAAATCATTATAAATACATGAAATATTCTTAAGAATAAACTATGATGTGCTCTTTGGAAGAGTGTACTTACATTGTGATGCTATTATATTGTCATTCTGGCATTATATAATGATGAGTGGCATAAAATGGTCTTATCACAATAATATCGTTTATCGCAATATATTTTGGTGCAATATATTGTAAACCAATAAATAGATATCCTGACAAGCCTATATGTGACTAATATACCATTCAAAATCCCTTTTATTTTAAATTAAGAGACACTTTTAGATTCCCCTTTGTGACCGCATTAATCTCAGGTAATTAATTCCACTGGGATCCAATAGGAAAATGTTATAAATAACTAACTAATAACAATATGCAATCTTATTTTTCGCCAAAGCTCAACAAGTGTGTCTTGCTCTATTCTCGCGGCGCTCCCTTCTCTGTAAAGCTTACACAATTCCTCTTTGTCTGCATGTCTTCCCCATCTCACACACATTGAGTAACTTGAATTCATCACATTTCGCTCTGAGTGCCAGCGGCAGATGGTTCAACCCTTCGTCACTCGATCCCACGTCTTTTTACAACACGCTCTGCCTAAAGACCACAGTCAGGCAAACCTACAGCCACACTGCAGCGGACACCCACAATCCATACAGCAAACCGCACTCAATACTACAACAAGACTGAAACAGAAACCCGACTGAAGTAGTATATACAGAATTATTGGTGATTTTAATGAGCATTTTAAAAATGTATTCTATATAGAGGGCTCTTATTATAGATCTAAATGCTGAAAAAGATTATTACAATTTCTCTAAATTAAATATTTTGAAAGGTTGCCATAAGCTGATAAAACCTATAAAATATATCTGAAAATATGCATATTTTTAAATTGTGTTTGCAAACATTAAAGTGTATTTTCCACACTATCAATGAATTAAATAAGGTTTTTGATGGCTAAAATTTGATTTAGGCATTTAGCCAGAGTCTAAAAACTAGGAATGCACCGATCCCGATACTTGGATCGGATATCGCTTCAATACTGTATTTTTTTGCTGGATCTGGTATCGGCCAGCTGGTACCGATCCAAATCTGATCTTGCCCGTGCGCTATATTCTGTGTAATTTATAAGCCAACAAAAGCCATGTAGGTAGCTTACTATAAGGCACTGAAAAGTTGTCATGTAGGACTACTATATCCTAAATGTTCTGAAGCCATTCCATAGTTTAATGTGAAGTACAGAATATTTGTACTTGAATATATATATGAGTAATTGAATAATACGAGTACTTGAATATTCAAGTGCTTAAATAAATTCATGTTCAATTCAGCGCTTCCCTCTTTGCGCCTGTCAATAATTCTCCATTCATTCACAAGTCAAACTGCGTGTCGCGTTCATGACAGCACAAAAAAACTCTCCAAGACTATTTGTTCCTGTTAGTTTTAAAAAAAAAATTCTGCTTTATTATTTTTATGCTAAGTATTTATTTATCCTAAATAAATCTTAAACATTAAAATGCTTTTACATTACTGTATTTACAAATATAGCCTATGAATAGCCTACTAATAAACTGCTTATTAAAAAACTGACAAAAACAGCTTATTTTTACATTGTTAACTCCCAAAACACAGTTAACCCATTTATGTGAATGCGTCAATGAAAAATCTTAAGCATTATCTGATCATTTAACTGCATTTTGCAACTCAAAGAGGGTAATTTCGACTGCAGGGAGCACAATAAACCAAGAAAGATCCTGACTTCTGACAGAAAAGGCGAACCTGTTGATCTTTTATGTTGATCTCCACAAGAGTGGTAAAACACTAAGAGTCTTCTTCCTTCAAGCCATTGTACATTCTTTTACAGGAATTTTTTTATTTAATTGTTTTACAATTATTGGGGTTTTTTTTTTCATTAAAAAAATGTAATAAGAAAATAAAGTGTTGTTTTTCATAAAAAAAAAAACACACTACAAAAAGCACCGATAAGAGAACCGTTAAAGTACCGAACCGAAAAGTGGTATCGATAAAAGTAATAATACAATTTTACAAATAATAAATCACAATGCAAAAATACTTTTCTTACCAAAAATTCGCAGATTAAGTGAAAATGTTGATTAGTTTTCACCTCGAAATGAAGAGGTTTTCCTTGAAACAAGCTAAATTATCTTGCAATGGGAAGAATAAAACAATCGTTTTTTTGCTTTGAAATGTAGATATTTGAACTAAAAACAAGACAAAAATTCTAACGAAACTTTTTTGCATAAATCGTATAAATAATTAAAATGGGAATTATTAATAATTTATTTTCTAACATTATAATATTTATTATATATAGATTTAAATATAAATATAGATTTAAATATTTAAATATAGATTTTTTTTTTATCTCAACCTGACTTTGTGCTATTAAATATAAAAAGATTTGTACAAAATATATGCAAATTAGCAATTCAACTTTGTTAGACCTACAAACATCATCATAATTTTTGTTGTTCAAATATTTGAAACTCTAAACACATGCAAATAATAAACATTAAAGTGATAAACTGGATAAAGCAGTGACTATTGTGAATTCACATATTGCGATATTGATGCCGAAACGATATATTGCACAGCCCTAAAATGTAGTACCTATACAAGTATAGTCAGCAATTTCGGACCAGCATTCCCTATAGATTGCTCAAAAGCAGAACCAACAACACTTCAGCAAATCTTTACATCTTAGTAGCTTTTTCCCTGTCTCTTAGACTGCAGGCCATTTAAGTGTAGAAGTGGTATCAGTTAAAGCAGACAAGTTGGGTACAAAATGTTATCTACATGACGCGTCAGACCAGCCATGATTACACTGTTTTTGTGAACTACACTGTTTTCTGCAAACCATTAATCGAAAAAAAAAAAAAAAGATTTACAACTAATGTATCATTCCACAAATGCACATTACCAAGCCATTAATTCTGTGTAAGTTCATAGCTTGCCTGAGGTTAATAACTGTGAAGCCACACCTGCATTCTGTCATCCACCCGACACACTAATAATACAGATACACCTGAACATAAATGCTGGAGAATCACCAAACCGCCATCGCAAACACACAACGTCTGGTACAACTAGTGAAGGTTTCATCACTCATCACATGCTTTGTGATCACAAACACACAAGAATTAAGGGGAGACACTGAAGGGAAAATCTGTTTTCATCCACCTGTTCATTTTGAGATCTGGGTCATTTGGCTTTTTATAAAGTGCTTTTTCAGTTCGAAAGAAAAGCTACGAAATTAACTTTTAAATGTCTCTTTTACAGCATTTTATGTCAATAGATTTCAAAAGACCAAATTTTACAGAACAAATGTCAGTTTTGCTCATATCTGTATTTTGAAAGCTTTTACAGACGAATAGATTCATGCATAACTTGCCTAATTGTATACACTTTATTTTACACAAAATTATTTTCAAACATCCTGGCTGAATTATGAAGTTATAAAAAGATTAACAACATTTAACATACACATTTGACTTAAATATGTCCAAAAATAAAAAAAAGTTTCTTTTTTTTTTTTCTAAATGTTCACATTTCTGTACAGAAAATGTATGCAAATTAGTGCATTAAATAATAATTATAATTAAATAATCCCCAGTTAGCATTTTTATTATTTGCATTTTTAAAATAGCATTTTAGCAAAGTTTTTTTATTTGTTTTTTTGTACTGAAATTATATGCAAACCAGTGCATAATTAAATAATCCCTCATTTGCACTTTTTATTCCATTTAAAAAAGCATTTTAGAAAACTTGAAATTCAAAAATATTTGCAATTGTTAATAAAAATCATCAAACTGGGGACGTTTTTTCCACATTTTTTGTACAGAAAATGTATGCAAACTAGTGCATAATTAAATAATCCCCACTTTGCATTTTTGACTCCATTTTTAAACAACATTTTAGAAAACTTGTAAAACAAAAATATTTGCGATCGCTATTAAAATCATCAAACTGTGGAAGTTTTCGTTTTTTGTACAGACATTACATGCAAATCAGTGCATAATTTAATAATCCCTCATTTGCATTGTTTTGTTTTCATTTTTAACAGCATTTTAGAAAACTTGTTATACAAAAATATTTGCGATTGTTAATAAAATCATAAAACTAAGTTTTTTTTTACTTTTTTGTACAGAAAATGTATGCAAATTAGTGCATAATTAAATAACCCCACATTTGCATTTTTTAAACAGCACTATACAAAACTTATAATGCAAAAATACTTGATTCATAAATCATAAAACTGGGGTGAGTAGTTAATTCACATTTGTGCTCATATCTGTGCACTGAAGGTTTTTGCAGAGAGATATGTTCATATAGTTTATATTTGCCTGATTATGTGCATTTTGATCTTCAAAGAAATATTATTTCCCCTTTCTTGGCTGTTCACAATATTTTCAGAATATTTTTTATCATCAAAATTATTATTAATTTATTTTCTAACATTATAATATTTATTATATATTACTATTTTTATTATAGATTAACAAAACCTCCCATGTAAAAAAGAAAAGTTAAAATAATTGACTCTAATATGTCAAAAGAAAATGAAAAGATTTTTTTTTTAAATCTCAACCTGACTTTGTGCTATTAAATATAAGAAAAATTGTACAAAATATATGCAAATTAGTTCATTTTTAATTAAGAATCGTAAATAATTTTTATGTAATACAAGTTTTCAAAAAGGCTGTTTGAATATGCAAATGACAGAATATTTGCATATTTAAAACTTGCATATTTGAAATCTTGCAACTTGCAAAACTACTAATCATTTCCTGAACGCTGTTATGAGTAAGTCTCTAGCAGACCATAAACAGAGATGCACTGGAGAACACACATAATGAAGAACAATGCACTAATATTTCCACTTCACCAGCATGTATATAAGTCTCACCTGAGTGAATAGGTATATCCGGTGTTATCTGGAGTACAGTGAGGAGGAGTGTACGTGTGCAGACGGGAAAAATCCATGGTGAATTGCTGAGCTCGCTGTGAAGATCAAACCAGATGTCAAGAGCAAACTCCTAAAACTACACCAGCCGACGTGTGACTCCGATGGGTGTGACCTCAGTGTATAAACATCAGTCACACCCATGAAAACACGCACATAATGCACACACACACACACACATACGGCCTACAGTTCAGCCTGTCTCTTGGAAGAATGCTGATGAACTGCTTTGGTTTACTTGTTTAGTCTGATGCAGATGACTGAACTTAAAGCTTGTGGTGATTATAAACATTAATAGTAAACTGCTTTTTTAGTTTTGTTTGATTTTCTACTTTATCAGCTGTTGTCAAGTGAACAGGAAGAGAGACGGTCCACACCTACACATCCGAAATCAACAGCGCTGTCCAGACTGATGCAAATTAGAGCAGGACAGTTAAATGTAGGTGTTCAGGGGTATACAGGTCTCACTAAATTTCTAAATCCCTAGCAGTTTTTCAGCAGGCACTCTTTATTTGTAGCCCGAAATAAATTCAAGTGGAGTAAATAGAAAATACATAACTTGCTAAATTAAAAATAAAAACTAAATACATTAACTAAAACAAATTTATATATTTAAATGGCATTCATTATAGATGGCAAATATTATATATTTTTGATAAATAACCACAATTTATTTTTTATTAATTTATTATATTTATATCATTTTTAAATAAATACATTTACTAAATAAAATGATATGGTAATTTATTTTTATTAATTTATTATATTTATATCATTTTTAAATAAATACATTTACTAAATAAAAAATGATAATGGCATTTATTCTAGGCAGTGTATATTTTAGAAAACAAACACAATTTATTTTTTATTAATTTATTATATTTATATCATTTTTTAAATAAATACATTTACTAATAAAAAATGATACTTGCATTCATTATAGGCATGTATATTTTTAAAAACAACCAAAATTAATTTTTTATGAATTTATTATATTTATATCACTTTTAAATAAATACATTTACTAAATAAAAAATGATAATGGCATTCATTATAGGCTACGTGTACATTTTAGAAAACAACCACAATTTATTTTTTATTATATTTATATCATTTTTTAAATAAATACATTTACTAAATAAAAAATGATAATGGCATTTATTCTAGGCAGTGTATATTTTAGAAAACAACCAATTTATTTTTTATTAATTTATTATATTTATATCATTTTTTAAATAAATACATTTACTAAATAAAAAAAATCATACTGGCATTCATTATAAGCGTGTATATTTTAGAAAACAACCACAATTTATTTATTTTTTATTATATTTATATCACTTTTAAATAAATACATTTACTAAATAAAAAAATGATAATGGCATTTATTCTAGGCGTGTATATTTTAGAAAACAAACACAATTTATTTTTTATCAATTTATTATATTTATATCGTTTTTTTAAATAAATACATTTACTAAAAGAAAAATGATAATGGCATTTATTATAGGCTACGTGAATATATTTTTTGAAAATAACAACATTTAATTTATTTTCTTATTTTATTTGTCCCTAATAATAAAATGTTTAAAAATATGGTAGGCCTACTTTTTATTTATTTATTTAATTTTTTCAACTTGATTCCAATTTACCAGTTAGTGCAAAGCACATAAATTAAATGCATGAAAATTACATACAACATTATTACCCAATTTGTGAGAGAATGCAAAAGCAATAATACAGGCTATATTTTTCCGCTCAATAAGATAGTCCGACTGACAGGGTGGATTAATATTTCGTAGCCCGACTGGAAAACATACTAGCCCCGGGACATCAGGATAGCAGTTTTGCGAGTCCTGATTTATATATTTAATAGCTAAATAATAGTACTGAATAATGACTTTTGGCATATTTATAGAGAATGCTCTCGCAATTTCTAACTAAATGATTATTATGTTGTAAATGAGCTACATTATATTCAGCATCCTTGCTTTAAAAATCATTTTTGCTGATCGTTCATGTTCTACTTATTTAATATGAGCTGCAACAACATAATTGCACAGTCTTTTGGGGGACAGCTTAATTATTGAATGTTCAATGCACTTAAATTTGTACAAACAATTAAGTTAACTTAATTTGTGGTGTGAGCATTTTTTTCTGAATGAGTCTATTCCCTTTTAAAGTATGGGAGGAACTTGTGGTTTGGGGAAGTTTCATTACTCTACAAATAACCCTTATTAATCCGCTTGACTGAATCAATTGTAAACATTCCTTCATTTTCTATGTTTGGTATTTTAATGTGACATGCTACACTCAAAAAATAATGTTTGCTGTTTGTTCAAACTACTTACGTAAAATGAGCTGAAACATCACAATTCTTGGGTTATTTTTTGACTTAAACTTAATTGTTTTATGTTCAATTCACTTAAACTTGTACAAAATAATAAGCTATCTTAATTAATTCATGCTGTCCCAACACAAAACGATTGTGAGAAACCCAGCATTTATTTAAAAGAGTATAAGTAGAAAATCAACGCATGATATCTTTTACTTTCTTGCTTTATTATTTATCTGATTGATTATTTTCAGCCTTTAAGAATGTGGAAAAAACAGAAAAGATTCAGTAGGAATTTGTTTTCTGCTCTTTACGGTGTAATCCATGGATAATTGACTGGAATACACAACGGATCTTTCATTTTTCCTCTTTCCAGGTTTGTTTTCACATGTATGCTTTAAAATGCATTTCCTTTTCACTTTCTTTATTACTATTAGCAGTGTTTGAACATTACCAAAACAATAAGATGGAATATTTCTTATATCAGATATAATAGTGATAATATTTGAAATATTATTAAAGTTAATAATGAATATTTTTTGGTTAAGGCATTATGTTAAATAAATATCATAGACAGAAGTTTAAAATATCTCTCTGATTATTTAACAAATCTTAAAACTATAATTTGGTAAGACTGTGGATTACTGATCGTTTATGAATAAGGTGTTATAAACTAAAAATAAACAATATACAGTAATTATTAATATTAGGTAAAATGTGTGTTTATCGTAAACAATATATTATTAATAATATTTTATAACATTTCAAGTTAAAAGTCAATTAAACTAACTTATGATTTTTGACTAAACAAGTGCATTAGTTAAATAAATGTTTCCTAAAGTAATGTGCAGGTGTATTCAAGTATAAATGAACACTGAACCGTTCAAACATATTTACATTTTTAAGATGTAAATAAAGCAAATAAATTTGTAGATTGTACAATAATATTTCTGTCACATTTTACAACAAGGTTCCATTAATGTACAGTATACGAACATGAACTAATAATGAATGATACTCATACAGAATCACTAGATTTCAAACTTATTACAACGTGTAATTAACATTAGTTAATGCACCACAAGTTACTAACAATGAACAACTTTATTTCCATTAACTAAAATAAAAACAGTCTGTAATAAATGTATTGTTCATTGTTTTCTCATATTAGTCAATACATTAACTAATACCTTATCTGAAAGTGTTTCCTATATTTCAGTTGTTAGGTTTATTCAATATTTTTCATCATAATTTTATATCTTTAACTGATACAAAAGAAATCATTGTAAAATGTTACTGACATTTCTATGAAACTTTATGAATTCATTTAAAAATAACAACAAGAAGCCCCTAGTTCTGCATTGTTTGGCATGTCAGCCCTAACTTTAAACAAACATTAATAGTTTAATGTTTAACTTTATATTCGGGAGATTACTCTTAACTCATTATTCAGTCAAAATAAATAATAATAATTATTATTATTCTCAAAACTGTCCTGAATTTTTTTCAAAAGTGTTGAAAACACAGAACATGCACTTTCAAAAACATTCAGGCAAGATTAAAGTGATTATATTTCCCAGTAAAAGAATAAAATCATGTTAATTTTGTTTCATTTAAAAAAAAATAATAATAATAATAATAATTAAAAATAAATAAATAATAATAATAATAATAATAAATAAATAAAATCACAACAACAAATATCCCTTAGTTTTGCATGGTTTGGTATGTCAGCCTTAACTTTAAACACACATTAGGAGTTTAGTGACAAACTTTAAATTCAGCAGATTACTTTTAACTCATTACCAAGTCAAAATAAATAACACTAGTAAAATTACTGTTTTAATTAGCAATTAATTGAGTAAATAATACTAATTCTCAAAAATGTCCTGAACAAACAGAACACTCACACCTACAATAATATTCTGGTAAGATTAAAGCGCTGATTTCTCCCAGCGAAAGTATAAAATCATTGTTCATTTTGTTTACCTTTCCTCTAAATGCATGTCTCCTCATTCTCAAAGGTGTACGAGATCCACAAAAGCGACTGTTCCTTACTCAAGAGACAGGCTGAATAGGAAAAGAGAGTCTTTCCCAGCTCTTTTCCTTTTCTAAAAAGCACGTTTCACAAGCCCAAACAAGCTGAGCAATTATCCAAACACGACCTGCTGCTAATAGCGCAATGAAACAAGTCAATGGCGAAAACCAGGAGCTCCTTCCTTTGTGCACAAGTCAAACAAAAACAGTAGTCAGGGATTTATGTTTTTATCTCGACCCATTCACACCTTCACGCTTTTTTTTGCATGGTTATCTCCATTTGCATGCACAATCATAACAAACGCACAACTCAAATCTGCAACATTTAGGATTGTAACATTGGATGCGTCTTAAAAACTAGTCAACTGTCTTTCTAGACAGCACTTTAGGCATCGCAAATGGGATTTAAACATTAGAATTGACCCTCATTTGCATATAGATAACATTAAATTAGATTCCCGAACAAAACGAGCGGTTTCATTGTTTAAATGTTCCCACGGCGCTATCTTTGCAGGAGAATGAGTGGGTTTTGACACACAGCCGTGCATTGCAACACTGTAGCCTATATCAGCGCAGTTCTTTTATCTTAATGCGCACTTCAGAGTGTTTACTTATGAAGATTCGAGTGACGTATCATAAACCGTGTATATAAATATCTCCGTTCGCGTGTGTGACAGTTAAAGCAGGGCCATGTTTTCTGTCAAGAGTTTGGAAAGAAAGGAGCTTCGCTGACTGTCCACCAAACACTGAATTATTACGACTACACTTCAACATCAACGAATCTGTGCATATGGCGTGAATTAAATCAGAAATAGCAACTAAACATTAAAGCACTTGCCAGTTTGACCATCAGTTTCTACAATCTCTTGTTGTTTTGAAGGTAGTCCAGTTCTGAAATGACAATCCAGTTCGAGGATGCGCAAAGCGTGTGGCGCATCTCGACGGGTATACACACGAATTAAATCCCAAACAACTCCCCCTGCGTCCCCAACGCGAGATACAAATCCTTCAATCTTCGTGAGGGAGAAAAAACACCAAAAGTTACGCGCTTGACTCAAAATTACTACTAGGAAAATCCCAAAATGGCTTCCACAACAGAGTAAAGCCAGACGGATAAAGTCGCAAGAACGTTCCTCCTATTTTCCAGGCTCAGCTGTCAATCACGCGGCATACTTTGAATCTATTGGCTGAGAGGCCGGGTCACGCCCTCCCCGCCCACGTCACACAGTCTTGGATATAAGGATTCAGAGGAGCCCGTCCGTAAAGCTGTCAACAGAGTCACTTCAGCGTGCAGAAACGTAAATACAGGCGTTTGGAGCTCAAAACAGACAGTAAATGGGAGGAAGCGAGAGTGTTGGGCTGTCTACATGAGATTGAAGACCAAATAATGTACGACCTGAAACAAACTCGCAGATTTAAATCAGTTAAAATGAGACATTTTTTGGTAACACTTCACAGTTTGGTGTATTACTTCATGTATTAACTAAGAATACATTTGTTACAGTTTTTAATTAACCATTGTTAACCTCAGTTAATAAATATGCAGATTGCTCATTTGCATTATTAAATATTTAATATTTAGCATTATATAAAAGTTTTATTTATGTTGAAAATAACAGTAGCCCAAATTAATAAATCTAAACATCTATTAACATAAGTTAACTTCTTGAAGTGAATATTTTCATTACAGGTTAAAATATGATTTAATAATCATTTTACAGTTCAAATTTTGGTTGTCTTGTTTTATTTTGTGTGTATGTGCATTTATTTTGCTATACAGTAATATGCGTAATTACTTATTTGTTGTAGTGGGTGGAAATGTTATTTTAAAAGGAAAATTCTCATAAAAATAATGTAAATACAGAGCAATGAATTGAGCAATGAACATTTTAAGATAATGTCAGATAATGAACAAACAGATGTTCCATGTTGGCTCATTTTTGCTCAATATTAAATGATAGAACACATTATTAATATATTACATGAATAAAATCAATTGTATTTGTTAATGATGAAAATAACTAGTTAAACTAAGACTGATTATTGCATTTAATGTATTATTTTTATTTAAATCACCTTCTTAAAGTGAATATTTTTATTTAGGTTCAAATATGATATCGGAATTTAATGTTTCATTTCATTGTAATTTTATAACATACAGTGCAAAGTATCCTGTTGTCTTATTTTATGTTATGTGTTTATACATTTTTTTGTGTACAGTAATACATTTAATTACTTGTTGTTTGTTGTAGTGAAAGGAAATGTTTTATTAAAAGAAAAACTCTTATTAAAAATCATGTAAATACAGCGCAATGAATTGAGCAATAAATATTTCAAGACAACGTCAGATAATAAACAAACAGATTTTTATTGCTAGTTCATTTTTGCTCAGTTTTAAATAATAGAATGCATTATTATTATAATATTTCATGAATAAAATCAAATGTTTTTGTTAATGATGAAAAAACAGCAGCCAAACTAAGATTAATAAATGCATTCACTCTCAGAAATAAAGGTACAAAACTCTCACTGGGGCGATACCTTTTCAAAAGGTACATTTTTGTTCCTAACAGGTCCTTTAAAGGTACATATTAATACCTAAAAAATATGTCCCTCACAGTAACTTAAAGGTACAAGAGTCAACCTTCAAAGGTACAAAATTTAACCTTAAAGGTACAAATATATACCTTAAAGGTACTAATGTCCCCCAGTGTAGTATAAAAGAGGTACCACCCCAGTGACAGCTTTTGTACCTTTATTTCTGAGTGTTCAATGTATTTTATATTTAAGATGCCTTCTTAGTGAATATTTTCATCAAGTTAAAATATTATATAATTATAATAATGTAATTTAATCAGAATTTAATAACATACAGTGCAAAGTATCCTGTTGTCTTATTTTATGTTATGTGTTTATACATTTTTTGTGTACAGTAATACATTTAATTACTTGTTGTTTGTTGTAGTGAAAAGAAATGTTTTATTAAAAGAAAAACTCTTATTAAAAATCATGTAAATACAGAGCAATGAATTGAGCAATAAATATTTCAAGACAATGTCAGATAATAAACAAGCAGATGTTTATTGCTAGTTCATTTTTGCTCAGTTTTAAATAATAGAATGC
Organism: Danio aesculapii; assembly: GCF_903798145.1. NCBI lineage: Eukaryota > Metazoa > Chordata > Actinopteri > Cypriniformes > Danionidae > Danio > Danio aesculapii. The sequence continues at coordinate 11,482,843 of NC_079437.1, read as the reverse complement.
ATTATTATTATTATATTTCATGAATAAAATCAAATGTTTTTGTTAATGATGAAAAAACAGCAGCCAAACTAAGATTAATAAATGCATTCACTCTCAGAAATAAAGGTACAAAATCTGTCACTGGAGCGATACCTTTTCAAAAGGTATATTTTTGTTCCTAACAGGTCCTTTAAAGGTACATATTAATACCTAAAAAAATATGTGCCTTACAGTAACTTAAAGGTACAAGAGTCAACCTTCAAAGGTACAAAATTTAACCTTAAAGGTACAAAAATATACCTTAAAGGTACTAATGTCCACCAGTTTGGTATAAAAGTGTACCTTTTGAAAAGGTACCACTTCAGTGACAGCTTTTGTACCTTTATTTCTGAGTGTTCAATGTATTTTTTATTTAAGATGCCTTCTTAGTGAATGTTTTCATCAAGTTAAAATATTATATAATTATAATAATGTAATTTAATCAGAATATAATAATAATATACACTGCAAAAATCCTGTTGTCTTATTTTATGTTATGTGTATATGCATTCATTTTCCTATTATAAAGTAATATGTTTAATCATAATATTGCTGTATGCTGTTCCAAAAGGACTTAAAAAACTTTTTCATTTTCAAAAAAAGCAACTCATATAAAAAAACTTATGTAAATACGCTTGAGCAATGAACGTTTCAGCATAATCTCAGTTAATAAACAAACTGATGTTCATTGTTAGTTGCTCAGTATTAAATAACAGAACACATTATTAATATATTGCATCAATAAAATCAATGTATTTGTTAATGTTGAAAATAGCATTTGATGAATGCATGCGTTAGTTTGCTGATTTTATTCCATGTTATTGCCTTCTTGTAGTGTTATATATAGCCTTCTTGTAGTATTTCATAATGTTTTATGAGCTGTAAAATAATGTGAATGCACTTAACTGATGATGAACATTTCAAGTCTGTCATTTTGTTTTTTTAAAACAAAAAAGCTCTAAGGTAAAAATACATTTTCACAGTGGTAAATGTTTTTAATCATTTTTTTTATATCAGATATCTTTACTGACATGATTTACTAATAAAAAAAAAAATTCATGATTTTTTTCTAAACTAAAGTGTAAAAAGCAGCTATTACACAACTGACTTCATATGCAAAATATAAAAACCACAAAGTCTTGCAATATTAAGTGAAGCGTACAGAAATAGAATTGGTTTCTCTCTTTGACACACGTTCTTAAATCCATTTCATAACTAATCAATGCATTATTCTGTAAACCAATCCATTTCTCTTTACAAAACCAAACTACTGAAAATAAGTTATGTTAAAAAACTACTGCAAAATATATTGTACAGAATCAAGAGTAATATTGATCTCCAAACACAAATTCAGATGCAGTGCGAAGACAACAACAGCAGATATACCAAATACCGTACTCGGCAAATGTTGCACAAACAGTAGCATAAATAAAACACAAATGCTCGGCTGTCAATATAAATATAGAACAGACACACAACTGCAACCCATTTATTTCGTATTCAAAGATATGTGGATAAGTTCCAAAGACAAAAGCATAATTTGCAGCAGGCGGGCAAGTAAAAGTCAGTCCACAAGTGAAAATTAAGTAAGAAAAATAAACAACAGTTCCATTTGCCCTTAACAAAGTCAACTACAGCAACAAAGAATTGCATGATAAGATTTATGTCTCTCTTGTTGATACTGCATGGATTTATTTTTTTCATCTCCCACTTCTTTTTTTTCGTGTTTAACAATGACTGTCAGGGTAACAAATAAACATAAAATAAAAACTTTGTATGTTAAACTTTGAATATAAAAAGGCAAATATTGTATGATTTTATTAAGCAGCAACAACTGCTCAATACATGGTAGTTGCTATACAAGGGATACAGCTGCTGCCGGAAGTCAGTCAATGTGAATAATTTATACCAGAGACGCCCAAAATAGGGCCTGCGGGCCAAAGTTGGCCCATTGTAACATCTGATTTGGCCCGCCTGAGAAGAGAGGGAGAATTTTGGGTAGGTTTGGGGTTAATGGTTTTAATACACATTGTCATTTCTAATAACCTGTCATTTGTTTTAATAATTAAATGTTGTAAGGCAGGTGCTGCTTGACTAGTGTATTCAGCGTTAAACTCCATAATGTTATGAATGGAATTCTTATGTTTTCATTATAATAAGTTCATTATAAAAATGTAAAATATATATATAATGGATTAGTTATTATGCTTAATGTTTTCTATTTATTTTTACATAAACGAGGAAATTATTCATGGGAACTTTGTAATACAGCTTGATATATTTGCCTTCAGCCCACAGCCCTCAATCAAGTTTGTTTTTGGCCCTCCATAAGAAAAATTTTGGGCACCCCTGATTTTTACCATTTATTAATTAACACATTATTTGTATTTTATTAATGTCTACCCCTGCCTTAACCATCACAGTAATGCAAAAAAACAGTAATTATACCTAGTATTATTCATGTTATTTATTAAATTAGCCATTAATTTGTATTTATTAGCGTCTACACCTACTCCAACCCTAAGCCCAACCATTAAAGTAATGCAAAAACAGTAAATATAGCATATTATTCATATTATTTATTAAATTATTCATTCAATTGTATTTTATTAACATCTACACCTACTCCAACCCTAAACCCAACCATCAAAGTGATGTAAAAACAGTTATTAAACCAAATATTATTTATATTATTTATTAAATTACCTATTAAACTGTATTTTATTAACGTTCACAACTACTCCAACCCTAAAAGCATCCATCAAAGTAATATAAAACAGAGTATTATTCATATTATTTATTAAATTATTCATTCAATTGTATTTTATTAACATCTACACCCACTCCAACTCTAAACCCAACCATTAAAGTAATGCAAAAACAGTAAATATACCATATTATTCATATTATTTATTAAATTATTCATTCAATTGTATTTTATTAACATCTACACCTACTCCAACCCTAAACCCAACCATCAAAGTGATGTAAAAACAGTAAATATACCATATTATTTATATTATTTATTAAATGATCCATTAATTTGTATTTTATTAACATCTACACCCACTCCAACCCTAAACCCAACCATTAAAGTAATGCAAAAACAGTAAATATACCATATTATTCATATTATTTATTAAATTATCCATTAAATTGTATTTTATTAACATCTACACCTACTCCAACCCTAAACCCAACCATCAAAGTAATGTAAAAACAGTTATTAAACCAAGTATTATTTATATTATTTATTAAATTACCTATTAAACTGTATTTTATTAACGTTCACAACTACTCCAACCCTAAAAGCATCCATCAAAGTAATGTAAAACAGAGTATTATTCATATTATTTATTAAATTATCCATTCAATTGTATTTTATTAACCTCTACACCCACTCCAACCCTAAACCCAACCATTAAAGTAATGCAAAAACAGTAAATATACCATATTATTCATATTATTTATTAAATTATCCATTAAATTGTATTTTATTAACATCTACACCTACTCCAACCCTAAACCCAACCATTAAAGTAATGCAAAAACAGTAAATATACCATATTATTCATATTATTTATTAAATTATCCATTAAATTGTATTTTATTAACATCTACACCTACTCCAACCCTAAACCCAACCATCAAAGTAATGTAAAAACAGTTATTAAACCAAGTATTATTTATATTATTTATTAAATTACCTATTAAACTGTATTTTATTAACGTTCACAACTACTCCAACCCTAAAAGCATCCATCAAAGTAATGTAAAACAGAGTATTATTCATATTATTTATTAAATTATCCATTCAATTGTATTTTATTAACCTCTACACCCACTCCAACCCTAAACCCAACCATTAAAGTAATGCAAAAACAGTAAATATACCATATTATTCATATTATTTATTAAATTATCCATTAAATTGTATTTTATTAACATCTACACCTACTCCAACCCTAAACCCAACCATTAAAGTAATGCAAAAACAGTAAATATACCATATTATTTATATTATTTATTAAATTATCCATTAATTTGTATTTTATTAACATCTACACCCACTCCAACCCTAAACCCAACCATTAAAGTAATGCAAAAACAGTAAATATACCATATTATTCATATTATTTATTAAATTATCCATTAAATTGTATTTTATTAACATCTACACCTACTCCAACCCTAAACCCAACCATCAAAGTAATGTAAAAACAGTTATTAAACCAAGTATTATTTATATTATTTATTAAATTACCTATTAAACTGTATTTTATTAACGTTCACAACTACTCCAACCCTAAAAGCATCCATCAAAGTAATGTAAAACAGAGTATTATTCATATTATTTATTAAATTATCCATTCAATTGTATTTTATTAACCTCTACACCCACTCCAACCCTAAACCCAACCATTAAAGTAATGCAAAAACAGTAAATATACCATATTATTCATATTATTTATTAAATTATCCATTAAATTGTATTTTATTAACATCTACACCTACTCCAACCCTAAACCCAACCATTAAAGTAATGCAAAAACAGTAAATACCATATTATTCATATTATTTATTAAATTATCCATTAAATTGTATTTTATTAACCTTTACACCCACTCCAACCCTAAACCCAACCATTAAAGTAATGCAAAAACAGTAAATATACCATATTATTCATATTATTTATTAAATTATCCATTAATTTGTATTTTATTAACATCTACACCTACTCCAACCCTAAACCCAACCATCAAAGTAATGTAAAAACAGTTATTAAACCAAGCATTATTTATATTATTTATTAAATTACCTATTAAACTGTATTTTATTAACAGTCACAACTACTCCAACCCTAAAAGCATCCATCAAACAGAGTAAAACAGAGTATTATTCATATTATTTATTAATTTACCCATTAATTTGTATTTTATTTACGTCTACCCCTACCTTCACAGTACTGGAAATACATTAATTGTTGTACAGTGTCACATAGAAACTATATTGATGTTATGTTGAGTTATGCTGTGAGTATCCGCAGCTGTATCCCATCTGTCTCCCAAAGAAATAATAATACACACGCTATACAACAGCACCATCTAGTGGTCAATTAACGCACTGCTGCGGCGACGTTAAACATCGTTAAACATATTTGGAGAATGAATGTATGCACAGGGTGGAGTTTACCGCCTAACGTCAAATTATAGCTCACAATTCAAACTCACATCTGTCTGAGAACTGAGATATTTAAGCAAACACGCTGTTATACGTTCATTTAATGTCTAACTTAACGTAAACTAACCGCCGTTCAAATGAGGTAACGTTAACTTAACGTACAGTGATTTAATTAAAATTCTCGAACAGTATCAGAATGGTCACTGTTGTTTTAAAAGTGTCAGATATATGCAATGATATATAAAATAAGTCAATACAGTCACTAATGGCTGGCAGTTTTGCCTCTTGCAAAGTCACTTCTGCAAACTCACCCAAGCGGCGGCGGTTGTCAAAGTCCACTGGTTTGTAAATGAGCGACTGTCCGTCAAATCCACACGGTTAACGTGGAAATCGACGACTGGGTGATTCCTGTTTGATCCGCGTCCGGTTTTAGTTCACGATGTGTCTGTAATGTACAATAAGACTAAAGTTCTCCATGATGTCCATCCACACACACATACTGTATATATACACACACACACACACACACACACACACCAATGAGTTTGTTGAGCAGAGACTGGCGCGCGCAGTGAGGCAGGAGAGGAAAGCCACGCCCACTGACGCTGCTGCGCATGAGGTCATTACGCTACCGGACAATAAATCACGATCTTATTCGTATGTTTGATTCCATGGAGGATTTTTTTTGGCTCTGATCCCCCGCTGTAATCGTTAACTGTGTCCCATTGCTTTTATTATTATGTTAGAATTTATTTTATTAATTTATTTTTATTTCATTTTCAATGTTTGTGTTTTATTATTATTTCTAGATGTTTTTTGCATTTATTGTAATGATCTTGGATTGTGTCTAAAATTAATGCTTAATGAACTATTCCAATGCTCATAATAAAAAATATATTCGTTTTTCACATTTTTACATTATTTATGTATTTGCAATCCATTCATTCATACACACAAATTCATTTTCTGCCAATTGTTAGATCTAAATAAATACAATATTTATTTACAGTTCGTTCTTTTCATTAATTTATAATGCATTTCTGCCAAATTAGATCTAAATATTTATAATAAATAATATAACAAATGAAATAAATAAATATCATATAAATTTTGATCTAAATACATAATTAAAAATGAAGAAATGTTTTCACTTGCTATTTAAAAAATATGCTGGAATAGTAGGCGGTTCATTCCGATGTGGCAACCCCTGAGGGACTAAGCCGAAGGAAAATGAATGAATAATACACTTCATACATTCATTTATACAATATGCTTTTCTGCCAATTGTCGGATCTAAATAAATAAATGCATAATAAAGAAATTGTTTCATTTATCTGTAAATAAATGCATTATAAATGCTATACATAAATAAAACGCTAATACATGAATAATTATCAATATTAATTTACCCTATTGCCTATTTTGTGATTGATTGTTTGAGTGACTGATGTCCATTTTCTCGACTGATGAATACACTTATATTTATGTATGTATAAACTTGTTTTTCTGCCCACTGTTAATTTAATTATACAGTAAACTTCTCTGTATGTATGAAAATCTACCCTTGTTTGCCCAATAAATGTATTTACATTTTAAATAATGAGTACTACAACTATTAAAACAATAAAGACCAACTCCATATAAAACATTAACATGCAAGTGTTTATATTTATTTATTTATAAATAGATTTTCTCAGAAAAAACTGTGAAAAAAAATGTTTCTACAAACTACAGAAAATATTTATTTATTTAAATATTTAAATGATTGTAGAATATTTAAAAAGTAATAAAAGAATACTTTTCTAAGAGTTTCTAATAATTTATAAGACTTTACTTCATAAAAATACAAATATAATAATTAAAAATAGCATTACAGTTTGCTGTTTTTGTATCTTTAATTCATTCATTCATTTTCCTTTGGCTTAGTCCCTTTATTCACCAGGGATCGTCACAGTGGAATGAACCGCCAACTTATCCAGCATATGTTTTACACAGCGGATGCCCTTCCAGCTGCAACCCAGTACTAGGAAACACCATACACTCATTCACACACACACACACACACTACGGCCAATTTAGTTTATTCAATTCACCTATAACGCATGTCTTTGGACTGTGGGAAACCCATGCCAGCAGGGAGAACGTGCAAACTCCACACAGAAATGCCAACTGTCTGGGACTCAAACCAGCGACCTTCTTGCTGTGAGGCGACAGTGCTAACCACTGAGCCACCCTCTTTAATACAGCATATCTGAAGATTTGCATCATTACTCCAGCCTTCAGGTCACATGATCTTTCAGAAACTTTTCTAATAAATTATTGCTTTCAGCTTTGGGGTAGATATTAGATATCAATATGCGCCTCTTTGTTGAATAAAATGTTATTTACCTATTTATTACTTTATTAATTCATCCAATCATTTAAAATTTTATTACAAACTTGGTAAACATCAGTCAATGCATCTAATTTTTTTGAACCCATGTAGAAATCTGCTCTATTGTAATATATGCAAATTACATAGTTCATATTTGGATTTTACATATAATATGTCATAGGGCGACATGGTAGCTCAGTGTTGCCTCACAGCAATAAGGTCGCTGGTTCGAGTCCTGGCTGGGCCAGTTAGTATTTCTGCATGGAGTTTGCATGTTCTCCCCGTGTTGGCATGGGTTTCCTCTGGGTGCTCCGGTTTCCCCCACAGTCCAAAGACATGCGCTATAGGTAAATCGAATAAACTAAATTGGCCGTAGTGAATGAGTATGGATGTTTCCCAGCACTGGGTTGCAGCTGGAAGGGCATCCACTGTGTAAAACATATGCTGGATAAGTTGGTGGTTCATTCCGTTGTGGCGACCCTTGATGAATAAAGCGACTAAGCCGAAGAAAAATGAATGAATGAATAATATTTCATATATGCAACATACATTTCAAAATATTTACACACACACACATTTATATATGTATATATATATATATATATATATATATATATATATATATATATATATATATATATATATATATGTATATATATATATATATATATATATATATATATATATATATATATATATATATATATATAAACACACATATATATATATATATATATATAAACACATATATAATATCACAGCATATTTGTGATTGCATTTTCTGGTATAACAACAGCTATTTTTGCAATATATACACATAAATAATATATGAAAAGTGTATGCAAACGGTCATTATTTGCTTTATTTTGAAATATGTGTTGCAAATTTGACTAATAGGCTATTTTATATATGTGAAATCCAAATATAAATTTGTGTGTCATTTATGCAATTTGCCTTTATTTCCATTTATCGGACTTCTATATGGGAAATAAAAGAAAAGATAAACCGAATGTACAATGCTACTGCAACAACAACAACAACAATAATAATAACAATTAATTAAATAAATAAATAAATAAATAAATAAACACAAACAATGCGAAAACAAACCTGTATCTGAAAATGAACCTGATGTGAGGGAATCTGCATTGCTTCCTTCGTTAAATTAAATTTATGGAATGACGATGAATGAAGGGGCGGAGCTGATGACGAAGAGCAGCATCCAGACAGCAAAGACCCGCGTGAATGACACATGGACGACTCAGCATCTTAAACCTATATATCTGTATATATGTACACTACTGTTTATGTCATGTGGATAATGTAGAGTAGCTCGCTTCATTATCATCCACAGCGGAGGCTAATTACTAGCGAAACAGGAAACAATTACGCGATTTGCATCTGTACATCCAATATAAACACCAGCAAACAGCGACATCATACAGTATCACAGGCTGTGGTAAGCCTTTTATTGATATATTTCATTTCATTTTTGACATATATAGATATTCAAACAGAAGCTGAGGGCAATATATAAAGATGCTGATGCTGAGATTTTAACATCTGTATTGTTATAGCCTGACTTACTGTATCTGCATACATTTTCATAGATAAAGGAGCAGTGGAATGTAGAGTAATTTATCCCCTAGAGTTCCTCTGTTCCCTATTTATTCCCATTTATCCGATAAATCTGAATCTTAAACCCTGCATTGTGGTCAGATATGACTGCTGACTATTGCACAGTAATTCCTAATTGATAACAACGAAAGCGTCCTAGCAATTCCTATATAATAACACTAGCACAAACGTTGGTATTTCAGTATTTTAGGCTTTTCCATTTGTGTGGGGAAAGCATGGAGAGCTATGATGAATTCTGCGCACGGATTGTGTCTAAACTGCAGACGGAAATGAGGCGTAAAAAGAGCTGCAGTACCGCACCTGCTCGAGCGGTGGCGCACTCTCTCATCTGCTTTCATGGCAGGCCGGTTCTTTGTCCTGTTGTGAGTATTTATTTACTTTATTATTAATGCTTTAAGAACAGAAAACAGAACAAAAATACAAAGCAGAAGAAGAAAAAAAGTCAAATTAGACAAACAAATATAGGGTATAGGCTATGTATAGTAGGGTGTAGAAGGTCGCTGGTTCGAGTCTTGGCTGGGTCAGTTGGCATTTCTGTGTGGAGTTTGCATGTTCTCCCTGTTTTCGCTTGGGTTTCCCCCACAAGTCCAAAGACATGCGCTATAGGTGACTTGGGTGAACTAAATTGTCTGTAGTGTATGTGTTTGAATGAGTGTGTATTCCCTGTGATGGGTTACAGCTGGAAGGGCATCCGCTGCGTAAAACATATAAGTTGGCGGTTTCCCCGTGATGGGTTACAGCTGGAAGGGCATCCGCTGCGTAAAACATATAAGTTGGCGGTTCATTCCGCTGTGGCGACCCCTGATTAATAAAGGGACTAAGACAAAAAGAAAATGAATGAATAAATAAGTATAGGGTGGAACAGTGGTTAGCACTGTTGCCTTACATCAAGAAGGTCACTGGTTTGAGTCCCGTCTGGGATAGTTGGCAGTTCTTGTGTGGAGTTTGCATGTTCTCCCTGTGTTGGCGTGTGTGTCCTCCGGGTGCTACGGTTTCCCCCACAGTCCAAAGACATGCACTATAGGTCAATTGGATGAACTAAATTGGCCATAGTGATCGAGTGTGTGTAAATGTGAGAGTGTATGGGTGTTTCCCAGTACTGGGTTGCAGGTGGAAGGGCATCCACTGTGTAAAACTTCCTAGAATATTTGGAGGTTCATTCCGCTGTGGCAACCTCTGATAAAGGTACGCAGAGTGTTTTGACATGTCTCTAGCATGTGTCCGCTTGTTACCATTTAACATGTTTTTTAGCATGTTTTTACGTTTCTAGTATGTTTCCAATCATTGTTTCCATTTATCATGTTTATTAGCATGTTTTTACATGTTTCTAGCATGTTTCCGCTCATTGTTACTATTTAGCATGTTTTTACTTGCTGCTAGCATGTTTCCGCTTATTGATACTATTTAGCATGTTTTATGTTTTTAGCATGTTTTTACATGTTTCTAGCATGTTTCCATTCAGTGTTGCCATTTAGCGTGTTTATTAGCATGTTTATACACATTTCTAGCATGTTTCTGCTCACTGTTACCATTTAGCATGTTGCTAGCATAAATTTAGCATGTTTTGCTGTTTGCATATTGTATTAATTGATATGTATTCATTTACAAAAGAAAAATACACTTTAAATACTAAGATGATACACTTATTTAACAAAACAATGCAAAAAAAAAAAACACATAAGGACACTTTTTGAACTTCAATTTTGTAGCTAATTATGCTTGACAATGTGAATGAGAAAATAACCTAATGAAGTTCCTACACTAGAGAGTTGACTACATAGAGCATACGTATAAAGTGTATATGTGTATAATGTAAAATTTGGGCCAGCTTAAGTTATAATAATAAGAAACAGTATGTTGCTAGTATGTTTTTAACATCATGCTAGTATGAATTATAATGCACCCAAGACTTACCTAGATTAGACTTACCATTTACTTTCAATTAACTGTTTGAATGTTTTTGCACTTTGTGTTTCAAGCTAAGTGAGAAAAAAAGACGAGAAATGGCTAAATACAAGAAAAGAGCATCACAAGTGGAAGTAGGGCGACAGATTCATCATAACAATAACCTGCTCAATCAGATGCAGTCCTGTCTTTGCACCAGTAAGGTAAGGAAATGAGTGTTTTATCAAATACAGGTACTTTTATGTTGCAGTTGGGAATATTTTTGAAATGCATTCATTATTATTATTTGTTTTTTTAATTATATGAATATCCAAAAATACATTAAATATACAAAAAGACTCTCTTGCTCACCAAAGCTGTTATATATATATATATATATATATATATATATATATATATATATATATATATATATATATATATATATATATATATATATATATATATATATAACAGCTTTGGTGAGCAACCAAAGTGTAATATACACATAGAGTTCAGATGCAAAAACCTGAAATTTCCGTCTGAAATGTCCATAAAAAATGAGCATTATTCTCAGCCTCCTTTGTTTATGTTATTTAGTTATTTCATTTTAAAGACCATTAAAAGAACCTATTCTTTTATTCTCTCTATTTCTGAACTTACAAACAGGAGCTTGATAAAAATACTCATTTTAGACGAAAATTTCAGACGGCATTTAGTGGTTTTTGCAACTGAACTCTTCATATATGTAGTAAAATGGTAGTATTATGAAATATTATTATTGTGATTATTACAAGGTTCAACGCTAAGTGGTTCAGTTTTTTACTTGCTCTGCCAAAATGTTCACCGGCCCAACCAAAAAAGATGTTTATAGCTATTTCTTAGCCACATATTTTAAATTATGTGTCAAAAGCCAAACAAATCCATACACTTTTTATTCAACTCAACTTTTCTTTATATACAACTGGGAATTTGAAGTCAGAATTATTAGCCCCCCTGTTTATTTTTTTCCCCAATTTCTGTTTAACGGAGAGAAGATTTTGTTCAACACATTTCTAAACATAATAGTTTTAATAACTCATTTCTAATAACTGATTTATTTTATCTTTGCCATGATGACAGTACATAATATTTAGATATATATATTTGAGAGTAAATTATATTTATGACAGTATATATGACAGTAAATTATATTTAGATATCTAGTTATTTAGATAACTAGATATTTTTCAAGACACTTCTATACAGCTTAAAGTGACAACTAGGCAGGTTGGGGTAAATAGGCAAGTTATTGTATAATGATGGCTTGTTCTGTGAACTATCGAAAGAAAATTAGCATAAAGAGGCTAATTTTGACTCTAAAATGGATTTTAAAACAAAAAAACTGTTTTTATTCTAGCTGAAATAAAACTAATAAGACTTTCTCCAGAAGAAAAAATATTATCAGACATACTGCGAAAATGTCCTTGCTCTATTAAATATATATATATATATATATATATATATATATATATATATATATATATATATATATATATATATATATATATATATATATATATATATATATATATATATATATATGTGTGTGTGTGTGTGTGTGTGTGCACTTTGACACCCACAGACATCGTCACCAAATATAAATCAGAGGTAAGACTTTCTCATAAATAGCCTCATTTTAGTGGTCAATTTTTGTAAAAATCAATCTATTGAATGGATCTATAAAAAAAAGCGTTGGCTAGAATTATGCAGTATAGGCTTAAATTATAAAGAATTAACAGATGAACCGAGTCTGCAGTCAGACCATGAATAAACAGCTCTCTATAATACTTCAGCATGCTTTCACTTTCATATTTGACATGTAACGCTTATTTACCTGTAGGAATAACATCCCGTCCTACTCACAATTCTCTCTTCATATAGCTGTATATATGGCTATTACGAGCAGAGACCACCTCATTCAGGTAATCTCAATTGTTATGTAACCGATTGATGTGGCGTGGATCCGAGCGCGATTTCAAAATTCACAAATGCCAAACAAACCCCACTAACTGGGCAAATGAGACAAGTAGACAGACACAAACGTCTAGGTGTGAAAGCAGCCCTAAGACTGTAGTTGCACGCAATTGACAAACAGTCGCAGCCAAATTAAACTTTAGTGACAAGGCAACATTGGCCCGATTGGGCCATTAACCATCTTGTCTACTGTCCAAAGCGCCTCGCACGCTGGCCCCGGGCCATCAGGCAGTCCTTATTGTCAAGCCCTGTTAACGTTATTATTATAAGTCTGCATGAAGTTGCAATTAAATGTGATTTATTCACTACTTCAGCCTTCAGTGTCATATGATCCTTCAGAAATCGTCTGTTGAAATTTTCGCTACCTATTTTTGAGGAAATGCTTTTTTGATTAATAGAAAGTTTAAAAAAGCTGAATTTACATTAAATTGTGGCTTTATAAATGTCTGTCGAAGGAATTAAAGAAAAATAAACAATTTTTTTTTCAATTTGTAACATTAATTCACAATATTACTGCTTTAATATTTAATTTTAATATTACTGATCAAAATGTCATCATGATGTGATCAGTTTTGATGGGAATAAGAAATTATGAAACTGGGTATACAAACTTTTTCTTCAAAATTATTAGCCCCCCTAAATAATTTTTTTGGTTTAATTTAATAGATTTAATTATTTTTGATTGGTTTAAAAAAATATGTTAAAAACTATGTTAAAAATATTATATGAAATAATGTGACAATTTTCCTTGGTCTGTTAAACAGCACTTTGTAAATATATTTTTTTTAAATTCACAGGAGGGCTAATAATTTTGACTTCAACTGTATATAGCTTATCCGCAAATATTTGTTGTGAAATTACTTGAATCTTCTTGCATCCCAGGCACCAAAAGTCTTGGACATCACACAGCCTTCAGAGCCACGCATGTCTCCTTCTCCAAAGACAGACTACAGGAATGGTTTCACACGACTGGACACAACAAAACTCACACCTACAGCAGCTCCAGAGCCATATATCCTGTCCAACAGGCCTCCAGTGACTCCATCATCTGACCTGCCTGTGTTTATGAGAGGAAAACCTGCCGAGGAAAAAGAAATACGAGAGGAAACTGAAACAGGAGTTTGCCTGCAGAACCTACTAAAGAAATCACGTGAATTCATTGAAAAAGAGCAAGCAAAACCAGGCTCAAAACTCAACAAAACCCCGTCAGAAAGCCCATCAGAGCCCGTTGGCTGCTTTCTGAATGGGACTGGTTTTAGTGGCTCTCCCAGTTACACCATCAGCCCGGAATCTGGTCTAAATCCTAACAAATCCCACCGCGGACGCCCTCGTCCCATTTCTGCATGCAGCATCTTCTTTTCATTACCTGAAAACCCCAAACCAAACATTACACCCTATGCAAGACCACAGGACATAAAACCAATCGGATCGCAGGAAAGGAAGCTGCTTGAGTTGGAAAACGTGAATGTATCTCATTATGAGGATTTCTCTCGGTTGAACGAGACCATCGGTAGACTGGAAACATCTCCAGTGGATGCTGAGCTCACGAGTCCTCTGTTTCGGAGGAGATGCCACACGCTGGACAGCCATCTGTCCTCACGGCCCGTCATAGACAGGAGCCAGGAGCGGATGCCTCGCTTTATGGCTGGGGTCACGGCGAGAACTCCAACTCGCCTCTCTCCTCCTTCACCAATGAACAAGAGTCCTGGAGCAGCATTCATGGGGTCTGCAATCAGTCCAGAGTCTCCTTTTCATGCCAAACTACACTTCGAGATGGAGAGGAACAGTGTTATTAGTACATCGCTGAAAGACAGAAGGACAGGTGGGAACATGAGTTAGGGGTTGTTCACAAAGATTGTGTCTTTGCGTCTAAAAACGCCAAACAAATCCCTCAGGAATGGTATTTTAAAGCAGTGTTTCCCAACCATGTTCCTAAAGGCACACCAACAGTACACATTTTCAACCTCTTCCTAATCAAACACACCTGAATCAACTCATAAGAACATTAGAAGAGACACCTGAAAATAATAGGTCAGATAAGGGAGACATCAAAGTATGTACTGGTGTTGTGCCTCCAGGAACAGGGTTGGGAAACATTGTATTAAAAGACAAATGAAATCACAACTAACGATATTGATTTAGCTAGTTTCGTGGTGAACAATTCATCTGTGCAAGTCATTAAGAAAAAAAACAATAGTTTGCTCTTGTAAACCTAAAACTGACATCTAAAATGTTACTTTCCTGTTTGTGTTCAGTTAAATTCAGATAAAGTAGGGTGATGTGGTGGGGGGGGGAGGGGTACTTGCCGCGGAAAAGTTTTGAGGAGAGTAGCGGAAGAAAGTAAAGAGCGTGGCTGGGCGGGCGATCGGTAAAATGAGGTGCTGGATCAGATTCCAGAGATGCAGGATCCGGCTTGTTCCGGCACAAATTAATTTTCCCAAAACCAATTTTCTCAGTCTTTCTGAATTGAACTTTACTTTACTACATCCAATCGACTTTCAGTACTGAGTCACAATACTAAAAAAAAAAAAAAAACAGTCGCAGCTTCCAGTTCATGCGGACTTTAAGGTGCAGAATGTAGAATTGACATTAAACATTGGGTGAGCAGGTTACATTGTAACAATGTCCCAACAACGTGACGAGATTTGCTGTGATAAGCAATTTGGCTGTTTGCACCCGACGAAACACGACAGAAATTTAAAAACAGCCATTCAGAAGCGCAGAATAGTGCACTCACTGCACTCCAACGAAATGATAAGGGTTATAATCAAATGAATAATTATTAAACTTTTTTAACATTATGAAATGTACATCGGGCGAAACGGTGTCGCCTCACAGTAAGAAGGTTGCTGGTTTGAACTTCGGCTGGGTCAGTTGGAGTTTCTGTGTGGAGTTTGCATATTCTTTCCGCGTTTGCGTGGGTTTCCTCCGGGTTCTCCGGTTCCCCCACAGTCCAAAGACATGCGTTATAGGTGAATTGGGTAAGCTAAATTGTCCATAGTGTATGAGTGTGAATGAGTGTGTATGGATGTTTCCCAGAGATGGGTTGCAGCTAGAAGGGCATCCGCTGCATAAAACATATGCTGGATAAGTTGGTGGTTCGTTCCGCTGTGGCGATCCCAGATTAATAAAAGGACTAAGCTGACAAGAAAATGAATGAATGAATAAATGTACATCCTGAATCACTGATATGTGTTGGTTTACACTGAGTCACAGTTCTAAAGTCACAGTTAATTTCAAACATTTTATTTTATTTTCAAGATCTGAGGTGAACTATCTGCTGCTGCTTTCAGTAGTATGGTAATAAATGTTGTGTAAAATGGCATTCAAACTCATATTGTTAGCATTTAACACTGAATAAAGCACATGAGGTGTACCTGAGGTGCTCATGGTCACTTTTCTGTTGTTCAAATAGAAGCCGTTTCTAAAATATATCCATTCGAGGAGTTGGTTGGAACAAAAACTCCTTTTATTATGGAAAATATTCCTTCAATGTGCCGTTGCTTTTATTTAAAACACGACTTGAATCAGCCTTAAATCAGCCTTTAGGCTTGATAGTCAGGTGTTGATGTCCTCAATCTGGCGACCTGCACTTGTGTGTGTTTTGAACCAGGGGTTTCACTATAAGAGCTTTCAATATAAATTGTATATTACTTCCACAATAAATCTTGATCCAGATGTTTTTATTTTAAACTTTTTCATTTAGTTTAATTTCAATTGGTCTTTTGCAACGGAGTTTGCAGTGTTTTACAGAATCCAAAACACACCAAGAACTGTTTAAAATAAAAAAACCCAAACAAATACCAGCTCAAGAATCATATACAGCCATAAAAAGTTATTGATAAGAAAACTTGATCAATGGAACATCAAAGAGCCATTATATAATAATAACAATTCTATTATGATTACTATTTGAGATCAGACTCACAGCTATATTTGATCAAGTATCCTCTCAGTTCTTTATGTCTTTTGTGTTTTTAGATGAGACGCAGTGGCAGGCTCAGGCTCTGGAAGACATGCAGAGGTCACAGGAGGAAGACTACGCTTTCCGCATGTCCTGTCTGATGGCGGAGCAAGAGCGAGAACAGCTAGTGGGACACAGACTCTGTTTAAAACTCCTCTCTAATGTTTACTGTCTACCTAGTCAACTACATTCTAAGCGCATCCTAAACCAAATGACACCTTATATAAGTTCTTCAATGTCAGCTACATTAATAGTCACTTATATCTATTATGCAAATCTTTTATGCCATTTTCCAGTTTTGTGCAAGTTTAATTGGCATCTAGGCGTCTGATGATATTACATTTTCTTGTATTAAAGGGCACCTAGGTTACCCCTTTTTTCAGATTTAATACAAGTCTTTTGTGTCCCCAGAATGTGTCTGTAAAGTTTCAGCTCAAAACACCCATCAGATTTTTATTATACCTGTCATAAGTTTCGTTTTTATACCTTTTTTAATCAGGTAGTGGTTTTGTTATACCTTTAAGGCTGGTCCTCCCCGCCTACCATTTCTACGTGCCTATCTGCATGCCTTAATCTCCTCCCTCGGCTGCGTCAGACAACAGACAGACTTAAAGGAAGCAGATTTCACATAGCGTTTGTAAGAAATACTACAGTAAGAACTTTACCAATGAGTATTTGCAACGATGTGTCGCACAAAATGTCATTACAAAGTTCACACGCACACACACACAGATATATACACACATACACAGCGCAGACACGCATACACACAGACAGCGCGCTCGTTTCGCTTTGCACTCTTTTATGTGACAGGATACAGGATAATATCCACTGCTGTTGGGATATCTGTTATATTAATGTACAAAATAAACCTGATTTAACGTCCACAAACCGGGATTGAAGCGTCTTCCTTTATAATTGTTCTGACACGCGGCTGTGCTGATGAAGTGAATCTGAAGTGAATCGCTGTAATTCATTACACACATGCTCTGTTTTAAAACATTTAAACTTGTAAAACTCACTCTTGATCATATTTAATGATGATTGATGATCCTAGCGAACTGAACAGACCTTTTATTCCCGGTTGCTTTGCGCTCGTCCTCTCTTGTTGATATGATTATACACGTGACTACCGGACATGTTAATACGCAGCTGTCAATCGATTCGGTGGGCGGGGGGACCGAATTGTAAAGTTGCGGTCGGTCTGAAAACCGCTCCAATTAGTCCACCAATTTTTTGTTGTTAAACTGAAAAAAAAGGACTGGGTGTGTTTATT
>NC_079437.1:11331992-11456992 GCF_903798145.1 Danio aesculapii | reverse complement strand
CACAATGTTCATTCTTTTTCCACTGCACCATGACTTTATATTCTATACTGTACATTATTTCTGTTAAGTGACAAGACTTTTGTCTAAGCAAAGTCAGACGCTACTGTCCTAATTAAATAATTAAAAATCAAGGCACGGTTATATGGTAAAGTAAGTGTAATCTAGAGGACTTTGCCTTTCATATAAGCCATTTCTGATACCAAATGATCAACTAGAAGTCAAGTTATTATTTGTTCTTCCTAAAACTTGGATAAGGGACAAGACTTTTATCAGGTGGTGTATGAAGGGAACAAACAGTATTGATTAGCTAGCATTTTGTGCCAACTAATGTAGTTTATTAAGAATACTTAAAGGGATAGTACACAAAAATTATTTAATAAATCTGCAAATTGTCATTTTGTGTGAACTATCTTTATTTGCCTTTAGTAATTACTATGATGATAGTATTGTTATTTATGTTATTTATGAATGTATTCTTGACATGTTTTTGTGGCAAGAAAGCATCTGCTGAGAACACAAATGTGAAAGAAAATGTTTAATAAACGCATTTATTTAATAACAATTGTCAATTCAATGAATAATAAAGATGTCGACTGCAAATAGAAAAGGCACATTTTAAATAAGTTCATTTTCAAATCTAGGAGACAAATACAGTCAATGTTTTTATGAGCAATATGGGTATATTAATTATAAAAGGTATGATTTTTAATGTTTTCCTATATATATATATATATATATATGCATGTCTGGAGCTTTGTGTGTGTGAGTGTGTCTTTTTGTGTGTGTGTGTCATAATGAGTGTATGTGCTGCAGGAGTTTGTCACAGTACTCTGGGCTGCGCTGTTTCTCTCTCACATTCTCCGTCTGCTGCTGTAAGAGATCTCGGTCCACTGCACTCGCCACCTTCAGAACATCTGACACACAAACACAGATATTCAGCTTTATGTACACACCCATATTTATATACAGTCAAAAACAACAAACATCTAGCAACTAACTAATTGTCAGAAAGCAGTTTTAATAACAAAATAAGCAACAATATACATGTTGTTACATTTCAAAATGCATAAAATTATAAATAAAAATATGCCTGATTATGTTACCTGATTATATGTCATTCTCTGTTATGTCATTCTTTAACTCAGTCATTCATAAACTCTATCAATGTCAACTGTCATCGTTAACTCGATGCCTGCCAACTCGGGCACCCGTCGACTCTGATATTCTATTGTCTGCCAACTGTCAACTCTTGTCCATCAACTCTGTTGTCCGTCGACTGTGTCACTGTCAAATTCTCGTATTTGCTGACTCTGTTGTTCGCCGACTCTGTCATTCGTCTGTCAACTCTATTGTCTATCAACTCTGTCTTCCGTCGACTCTGTCGTCTGTCGACTCTGTTGTTGTCAATTCTGGTATTTGCTGACTCTGTTGTTCGCCGACTCTGTCATTCGTTTGTCAACTCTATTGTTTATCAACTCTGTCTTCCGTCGACTCTGTTGTTGTCAATTCTGGTATTTGCGGACTCTGTTGTTCGCTGATTCTGTCATTCGTCTGTCAACTCTATTGTCCGTCGACTCTGTCGTCTCTAATGTCTATCAATTCTGTCTTCTGTCGACTCTGTCGTCTGTCGACTCGGTTGTTGTCAAATTCTGGTATTTGCTGACTCTGTTGTTCGCCGACTCTGTCATTCGTTTGTCAACTCTATTGTTTATCAACTCTGTCTTCCGTCGACTCTGTCGTTGTCAATTCTGGTATTTGCTGACTCTGTCATTCGTCTGTCAACTCTATTGTCTATCAACTCTGTCTTCCGTCGACTCTGTCGTCCGTCGACTCGGTTGTTGTCAATTCTGGTATTTGCGGACTCTGTTGTTCGCCGACTCTGTCATTCGTCTGTCAACTCTATTGTCCGTCAACAGTCAACTCTTTTGTCCGTCGACTCTGTCGTCTCTAATGTCTATCAACTCTGTCTTCCCTCGACTCTGTCGTTGTCAATTCTGGTATTTGCCGACTCTGTTGTTCGCCGACTCTGTCATTCGTCTGTCAATTCTAATGTCTATCAACTCTGTCTTCCGTCGACTCTGTCTTCCATCGACTCTGTCGTTGTCAATTCTGGTTTTTGCCGACTCTGTTGTTCGCCGACTCTGTCATTCGCCTGTCAACTCTATTGTCTATCAACTCTGTCTTCCGTCGACTCTGTCGTCCGTCGACTCTGTTGTTGTCAATTCTGGTATTTGCTGACTCTGTTGTTCGCCGACTCTGTCATTCGTTTGTCAACTCTTTTGTTTATCAACTCTGTCTTACGTCGACTCTGTTGTTGTCAATTCTGGTATTTGCGGACTCTGTTGTTCGCTGATTCTGTCATTCGTCTGTCAACTCTATTGTCCGTCGACTCTGTCGTCTCTAATGTCTATCAATTCTGTCTTCTGTCGACTCTGTCGTCTGTCGACTCGGTTGTTGTCAAATTCTGGTATTTGCTGACTCTGTTGTTCGCCGACTCTGTCATTCGTCTGTCAATTCTAATGTCTATCAACTCTGTCTTCCGTCGACTCTGTCGTTCGTCGACTCTGTTGTTGTCAATTCTGGTATTTGCGGACTCTGTTGTTCGCCGACTTTGTCATTCGTCTGTCAACTCTATTGTCCGTCAACTGTCAACTCTTTGGTCCGTCAACTCTGTTGTCTCTAATGTCTATCAACTCTGTCTTCCCTCGACTCTGTCGTCTGTCGACTCTGTCGTTGTCAATTCTGGTATTTGCCGACTCTGTGGTTCGCTGACTCTGTCATTCGTCTGTCAATTCTAATGTCTATCAACTCTGTCTTCTGTCGACTCTGTCGTCCGTTGACTCTGTTGTTGTCAATTCTGGTATTTGCTGTCTCTGTCATTCGTCTGTCAACTCTATTGTCTGTAAACTCTGTTACTATCATTTCTGGGATTTGTGGACTCTGTCGTTCACCGACTCTGTCGTTTGTTGGTCAACTCTATTGTCCGTCAACTGTCAACTCTTTTGTCCGTCGACTCTGTCGTTCACCGACTCTGTCGTTTGTTGGTAAACTCTGTTGTCTGCCAACTGTCAACCCTGTTGTCTGTCGACTCTGTCATCCGTTGACTCGGTCACTATTAATTCTGGTATTTGTCAAATCTGTCGTTCACCAATTCTGTCGTCCATCAACTCTTACTGACTCGGTCACTATCAATTCTGTTATTTGTCGACTCTGTCGTTCGTCAACTCTGTCATTCATCAATTCTGTCATTCGTTGGTCAACTCTATTGTCCGTCATTTTTCGACACTGACGTTCGTCGACTTCTGTCGTTTGCTGCACTTTTTATGTTGCTAGGCAACCACTGAATCAGTGTGAATCCACTACCCTCTCATCTATCTTTAAAACTCTCCATAAGTAGTCTTGGCAACACAAACATTGCAGTCCCCTCAACGGAATCCCCGCCTCTGCTTTCATTTGATTAGAGAATGAAAAACCACGCTTAGAGTTGACTTTTTTCAACTGCATGCACACAGAATGCAACGGCAAAAATGTGAGGTGCAAGCAGGTGGTTAAAATGCAAGGTGCTCAGGATTATTTGAAAAAGAAATGCTTGTAAACATCAGAACTGTCTTTACTGTCACTTTTGACTTTTTCCTAATATAAATGTTTAGTAGTTTATTCTAATGCCAGACTCATTCCAATTAATCAAATTACCTTTACAAATGAAAACTTTTACATTGTGAGTATGCAAAAGCATCTTTAGTTGTATCATTATGAGTAATAAATAAATAAATAAAAAGTGCCTTTCCCAGCCAGTTCACCGTTTAGGAACAAAGGGAAGCTGATAAAGCCGATCTGTGTTCTTTCAGCAGTCTCGTCTTTGTTGTGGGGATTTGGTTTTATCCTGATTTGTTTGGTCGGGGGATTTCCTTTTATCCAGTGCTCTATACATTTGTAAGTGCAGCGGAAAACAAGGTTTTCTTTGTGCAAAGATACGAGTGAATTTCCTCAGTAACTCAAGCACAGCGTGAGAGTGCTGTTATTATAAGCTTAACCAGTGGAATGAGGGATTATGGGATACGGCAAGTGTGGTGTTATAATGGACATTAATCACGTCTGATGTGTCTTTGAAATGCGACACTTGTTTAAGAGCTGAATGAAAACTAAAGATAAGATGAGATTAAAAGGAGGAAAACAAGATCAGACAAAGTGTATTTGGTCTCGTATGCTCGATGCCGCAGAATTATCATCGGTAAATAAACTCCTTTGATATAAACGGAGATTATTTTACAGTGTACACCGGAAAACCGGTCAAACATACAGGTGTGGAGAAATTATGTTTTAAAAGTATTTGAAAGACTCAACAAGGCTGCATTTATTTAATAAAAAACATACAGAAATATTGTTACAACTTAAAATAAAGATTTACTGTATTACATTTTTAAAAACATTATATTTTATTGTTGTGATGCAAACCTGAATCCGAAATATTCTTTCAGATTTTAAGTGAGTTTATATATGAATATTTTCAGTAGTCATTCATTTTCCTTCAGCTTAGTCTCTATTTCAGAGGTCACAACAGTGGAGTGAACCACCAACTATTTTAACATACGTTTTACACAGCGGGAACAGCCATACACTCTTGCATTCACACACACACACACTCATACACTATGGCCAATTTAGCTTATTCAATTCACCTATAGCACATGGCTTTGGACTGTGGGGGAACCGGAGCACCCGAAGGACGGTTCAGGGGTATTTTCTTGGCACACTTTGGGCCCATTAGTACCAATTGAGCATCTTGTCAATGCCAGAGCCTACCTGAGTATTGCTGCTGACCATGTCCATCCCTTTATGACCACAGTGTACCCATCTTTTGATGGCTACTTCCAGCAGTCATCTCAGTCTGGTTACTCAAACATGACAATGAGTTCATGGTACTTAAATGGCCTCCACAGTCACCAGATCTCAATCCAATAGAGCGCCTTTGGGATGTGGTGGAACGGTAGATTTGCATCATGGATGTGCAAATCTGCAGCAACCGCGTGATGCTATCATGTCAATATGGACCAAAATCTCTGAGGAATATTTCCAGTACCTTGTTGAATCTATAGAATGAAGGATTTAGGCCGTTCTAAAGGCAAAAGCGGGTCCAACCCGGTACTAGTAAGGTGTACCTAACAAAGTGGCCAGTGAGTGTATATTCAAACACAAAACCCTTAAGTAGTAATTCCTGGTAATACTTCAAAATCTAAATGTACTGTATGAAATAAATGCAGCCTTGGTGAACATACACACATGAAGAAATTCTGACCAACATTGTATATGTGTGTGCTTGACATCCTTCATCGTGATCAAGCATTAATGAGTGTGTATGAAGAGAAAAGTGAGTGAGTGTGTGTTTGTGGGGGATTATGTAAAGGTGCTGACAGCTCTTGACCCGCTGGTCTTCTGCCAGTAGCAGAGCAGCGAGTGACAGATCCACTGTGAATATGCAGGATTAATGAGGTTCTTTGAGGAGAAGAACAGTAGGATCAGTCAAGTGGACCATAGAACAAAGCTGAACTATTAACACACACACACAAACACACTTGTTTATATGGTTTACGAGGAGGTTTGCTTATAGATCTTTTTATATTTATGGGTTTCTCAGCAGCAGAAGTCATTTTAGTTGGGAGAGTACCACAGATACTTTTTTTGCATTATTATATTTGCTGAAATAATAAAAGAAAAACTCCATGATAGTGTTAAAACTTTTAGAAAAATGGAAATAAAATTGCGTGAGACTTACAACGGAAGCCAGAAGAGAGAACAATGTCAGATTTACTGTCTCGTCCATAGATACTGCGTAAGAAACACCCCGCATACGTGGTAATTATTTTTAGTTTTTGTGTAATTTGATGCAAATTAGCTGTAATACAAAATATAACTTTATAAATGTACATACATAAATAAAAATATGAAAAAGTAAATATTAAAAACTTTCAAGAATTCAAGATGATGACCGTTAAATGCGTCTTAAGTTACCATTGTGTGAAAAGGGTCTATTATATGGCTTTGTCCTACACCTTTCCCTAACCTCAACCCTCACTGGAAACTTGTGACAAATTTTGAAGGCCTAAAAAAATCAATATTAAGTTAAAAATCATAATTAAAGGGATAGTTCACCCAAAAATGAACATTTACTCACTATTTACTCTCCCTCAAATGGTTCCAACCATTTATGAGTTACATTCTTCTGTTAAACACAAAAGAAGATATTTTGAAGAAAGTTGAATACCGGCAACCACTGACTTCCATATTTCTACAAATACTATGGAAGTTAATGGTTACAAGTTTCCAACATGTTTCAAAATATCTTCTTTTGTGTTTAACAAAAGAAACTCATAAAGGTTTGAACATGTAAAGTGTGTGTAAATCATCATTTTAGATTTTAGTTGAACTATCCCTTTAATTATAATTTTTAATAGTTTGAGAAGGCACAAGGCATGTCCTCGTAAAGCACCCTCATAGAGGTCATAGGTCTAGGTCATACCCATGTCATTATTTAATTTTGTGTCTTTATAAACAAGCACACACACAGAAAACAATTGCCATGTCACTAGCATGTTGGAATCATCAGCATGTTAGCATGATTTTAGTATGAATTAGCATGTTATTAGCATGTTTCTGTAACAAATTAGCATGTTGTTAAAATGTTTCTAGTATTAATTACATGTCGTTAGCATGCTTTGAGCATGATTTAGCATGTTTCTAGTACAAATTAGCATGTTGTTAACATGTTTCTAGTACAAATTAGCACGTTGTTAAAATGTTTCTAGTATGAATTAACATGTCATTAGCATGCGTTGAGCATGTTGTTAGCATGTTTCTAGTACAAATTAGCATGTTGCTAACATGTTTCTAGCATGATTGTCATGTCACTAGCATGTTAGAATTATTACCATGTGTTAAAACAGCTCATCAAGGTCTATGGGACAGTTGCTAGGGTCCTGTAACTGGTTGCTAGGGTGTGGTTAGGAATTTAAAAAGTCATCAGTGATTGGCAGATTGGTAGTCTGAGTAAAATGAGTCCAGTCATAAGTCTGTACGTCAGTTCGGTGCAAAGTTATGAGGTCACAAAGTTTGATCCAATGTTAAGTCAATAGGATTTCTCCAAATTTTCCAGGTCAGTTTTCAGAAAACTAAAAGTCGGATCAGTTGGAAAAGATATAGCAGCGTAATGGCCCGTTTCCACTGAGTGGTATGGTACGGTTCGGTTTGGTATGCTTTTATGGCCATTTCCACTGTCAAAAGGCGTACCGAACCAAACCGTACCGTACCACTTTTTCGACACCCTTTCGAAAGGGTACCAAAAGGTGGAGCTAGACGCGCAGCTGAACGCTGCTAGCACTCGCACGCGTCTAACATTATATCTGAAATAAAAAACTTCTTGAGCTGATGATAATAACCTGCGCTTGATTATTGACGTGCTTTTGAAACCCGATCCTGTCAGACACTGACAAACGTGAGAGTGAAGCGTGAAGAAGCAAAGGAGAAGCCGGAAAAAAAGGAGCACATTATTTTTCAGCAAACAAAATGCCATGTTTAACTATTATCTTCATCTTTTGGGACTAATATGAACTGGGAATGACGGAATTACTCTCTAACAGAGGCTACATGTGCTGCTGAAGATTACAGACACAGATGAGAGGTTTTCACTGACTGTAGACTATAATTTGTGTTGTTTTGAACCTAAATACGGGCGAAATGTCTGCTGTGTGTAGTTCTTCTGTAGTTGGTAACATATCAGAGACTGTAAGGGGCTGTATGTGTTTAAATATGTTCATTTATTTAGTTATTTAATATAATAACAGACGTTACAGTAGGCTGTTTCGCACTATCATTGATCTGCAGTTATAATCAACTCATGTTCATTGAAAAGTTAGTAATAAACATTTCTACACTAGTATTTATGTGTGTAAAGCATCTGTTTTGTGAGAAGAGCTTCTCATATGATATGTAAGTGACCCATACAGCTTTATTGTAGACATTTCCTCGAGCGAGAATGACGTCGACTGAAACTTTCTGTCATACACCACACCCACCAAAAGGGTACCCTTGTTAGTGGAAATGCAAGCCTGATAAAGGTGACCCGTACCAAACCGAACTGTACCGTACCGTACCAGTCAGTGGAAATGAGCCATAAGTCAGAACTGTTTGAAGATTTGGAGTTGGTT
Source organism: Danio aesculapii (assembly GCF_903798145.1). Classification (NCBI taxonomy): domain Eukaryota; kingdom Metazoa; phylum Chordata; class Actinopteri; order Cypriniformes; family Danionidae; genus Danio; species Danio aesculapii. The sequence goes on along the minus strand of NC_079437.1, from coordinate 11,448,791 downwards.
TAATGGGTGTAGTATGAAAGGTCGAGGAGGAGATGCGTTCTTAATATAGCTTGAACGAACAAGAAGTTTTTTTTTCAGCAGTTTCGAGAGAAACAGAATATTAAATGAGAAAACAGTGGGCGTGGCTTGTGATTTCTACTGTGAGCTGATTGGATGTAGTAAAGTAGAAAGATCAGGAAAAGGTTTGGGGAAAGTTATTACCACCTAACAGACACCTCCCCCTCACTATTTCTGTTTGTTGTAATAGCGCTGACTAAACTGACAATTGGGGTAGCGAGGTTAAGTATGTTAGCCACGCCCAATATCTCAGACAGATGTAATCTGAGAATTTAACTGAAAACAAACAGGAAGTGCATTTTCAGATTTCAATGTTAGATTAGGGAAAACTTTTTTATCTGAATGACATGCACAGCTGAATTGTTCACCACAAAACTAGCAATGCGAGCTAACAAAATCAATATGGTTCATTTTGATGTCATGTGTACTTAAAGATGTATGTTGGCTTTCTCAAACCACCATAATGAATACGGGTCATTGTTGATGCATGTTGCGAAATAGAAGGTGTTTGCAGATTGGTTTGGAGAAGAAGAGAGCTGTACCGAGCACTGTGTCCTGGACTGTGGTGTCAGGGTCGTCCATGTAGAGCAGCAGCTGCTGGAACAGGAGATCCAGGTGTGGACGGTTGGACTGTATGTCGTAGTTTTTCCCCAGAGAGCAGAACCACATGCTCAGAGACTTGAGAGCCTCCACACGCACGTCTTCACTGCTGTCATCCACACGCTTCAGCAGCTCTAAAACACACAGAAAAACATCCTCACATACTTCATCTGGACTATGAGACTCCACAGTAACAGTTATACTATTAAGGCAGTTTTACACAGCAAAGGGGACACCGAAAACCAAGCTTGAAGCTATGGAGCAAGATCAGTCTCAAAAATAATATATTTGCAAAAATTAAACTCATACACTCACAGCAAATTTTTTTCATTTCCAATTTATAACTTCAAAGCACAATTCAGAAATACACAAAACACTATTTATAAATTCTTTTTTTTTTTTAATTTGAATTTACAAATTGTGTTTTGAATTTACGTATTGTGTTTTGTGTATTTATAAATTGTTTTGAATTTAGTGAATTTTGCTTTAAATTCACGAATTGGATTTGCATATTTACGAATTGTGTTTTGAATTTACGAATTGTATTTTGAATTTTATAAATTGTGTTTTGAATTTACGAATTGTGTTTTGAATTTACGAATTGTGTTTTGAATTTTATAAATTGTGTTTTGAATTTACGAATTGTGTTTTGAATTTTATAAATTGTGTTTTGAATTTACGAATTGTGTTTTGTGTATTTATGAATTGTGTTTTGAGTTTAAGAATTAAATTTGCATAATTATGAATTTTTTGAATTGTGTTTTGAATTTATGAATTGCGTTTGGTATTTACGACTTGTGTTTTGAATTTAAGAATTTTATTTGCGTATTTATGAATTGTATTTGCATATTTATGACATGTTTTTTTGAATTTACGAACTGTATTTTGTGTATTTATAAAAAATTTTGAATTTACGCATAGAATTTGCTTATTTATGAATTGTGTTTTGAATTTTATGAATAAAGTTAATTTAAGAATTGGATTTGCATATTTATGTATTGTGTTTTGAATTTCCAAATTGTGTTTAGAATTTACAAATTGGATTCACGTATTTACAATTTGTGCTTTGAATTTACGAATTTAATTTGTGTATTTACAAGATGTGTTGTGAGTTTATGAATTGTGTTTTAAATTAACTAATTGGATTTGCGTATTTATGAATTGTGTTTTGAATTTCCAAATTGTGTTTTGAATTCACGAATTGTGTTTTGTGTATTTATGAATTGTGTTTTGAATTTATGAATTGTGTTTTGAATTTTCAAATTGTGTCTTGAATTTACGAATTAGATTAGCGTGTTTACAAGTTGTGTTTTGAATTTACGAATTGGATTCGCGTGTTTGCAAGCTGTGTTGTGAATTTACGAATTGTTTTGTGAATTTACGAATTGTGTTTTGAATTAACGAATTGTGTTTTGAATTTCCAAATTTTGTTTTGAATTTATGAATTAGATTCACGTATTTACAAGTTGTGTTTTGAATTTATGAATTAGATTCACGTATTTACAAGTTGTGTTTTGAATTTACGAATTGGATTCGCGTGTTTGCAAGCTGTGTTGTGAATTTATGAATTGTTTTGTGAATTTACGAATTGTTTTTGAATTTACAATTTGTGTTTTGAATTTACAAATTGTGTTTTGTGTATTTATGAATTGTTTTGAATTTTGTAAATTTTGTTTTGAATTTACAAATTGGATTTGCATATTTATGCATTGTGTTTAGAATTTTATAAATTGTGTTTTGAATGAAATGTGTTTTGGATTTTTGAATTGTGTTTGGTATTTATGACTTGTGTTTTTAATTTAAGAATTGGATTTGCATATTTATGAATTGTGTTTTGAATTTAAGAATTGGATTTGCATATTTATGAATTGTGTTTTGAATTTAAGAATTGGATTTGCATATTTATGAATTGTGTTTTGAATTTAAGAATTGGATTTGCATATTTATGAATTGTGTTTTGAATTTTATGAATTGTGTTTTGAATTTTCAAATTGTGTCTTGAATTTACGAATTAGATTAGCGTGTTTACAAGCTGTGTTGTGAATTTACGAATTGTTTTGTGAATTTATGAATTGTGTTTTGAATTTACAAATTGTGTTTTGAATTTTTGAATTAGATTTACATATTTACAAGTTGTGGTTTGAATTTACGAATTGGATTCGCGTGTTTACAAGCTGTGTTGTGAATTTACGAATTGGATTCGCATATTTACAAGTTGTGTTGTGAATTTACGAATTGTGTTTTGAATTAACGAATTGTGTTTTGAATTTCCAAATTTTGTTTTGAATTTATGAATTAGATTCACGTATTTACAAGTTGTGTTTTGAATTTATGAATTAGATTCACGTATTTACAAGTTGTGTTTTGAATTTACGAATTGGATTCGCGTGTTTGCAAGCTGTGTTGTGAATTTACGAATTGTTTTGTGAATTTACGAATTGTGTTTTGAATTAACGAATTGTGTTTTGAATTTCCAAATTTTGTTTTGAATTTATGAATTAGATTCACGTATTTACAAGTTGTGTTTTGAATTTATGAATTAGATTCACGTATTTACAAGTTGTGTTTTGAATTTACGAATTGGATTCGCGTGTTTGCAAGCTGTGTTGTGAATTTACGAATTGTTTTGTGAATTTACGAATTGTGTTTTGAATTAACGAATTGTGTTTTGAATTTCCAAATTTTGTTTTGAATTTATGAATTAGATTCACGTATTTACAAGTTGTGTTTTGAATTTATGAATTAGATTCACGTATTTACAAGTTGTGTTTTGAATTTACGAATTGGATTCGCGTGTTTGCAAGCTGTGTTGTGAATTTACGAATTGTTTTGTGAATTTACGAATTGTGTTTTGAATTAACGAATTGTGTTTTGAATTTCCAAATTTTGTTTTGAATTTATGAATTAGATTCACGTATTTACAAGTTGTGTTTTGAATTTATGAATTAGATTCACGTATTTACAAGTTGTGTTTTGAATTTACGAATTGGATTCGCGTGTTTGCAAGCTGTGTTGTGAATTTACGAATTGTTTTGTGAATTTACGAATTGTGTTTTGAATTAACGAATTGTGTTTTGAATTTCCAAATTTTGTTTTGAATTTATGAATTAGATTCACGTATTTACAAGTTGTGTTTTGAATTTACGAATTGGATTCACGTATTTACAAGTTGTGTTTTGAATTTACGAATTGGATTCGCGTGTTTGCAAGCTGTGTTGTGAATTTATGAATTGTTTTGTGAATTTACGAATTGTTTTTGAATTTACAATTTGTGTTTTGAATTTACAAATTGTGTTTTGTGTATTTATGAATTGTTTTGAATTTTGTAAATTTTGTTTTGAATTTACAAATTGGATTTGCATATTTATGCATTGTGTTTAGAATTTTATAAATTGTGTTTTGAATGAAATGTGTATTGGATTTTTGAATTGTGTTTGGTATTTATGACTTGTGTTTTTAATTTAAGAATTGGATTTGCATATTTATGAATTGTGTTTTGAATTTAAGAATTGGATTTGCATATTTATGAATTGTGTTTTGAATTTAAGAATTGGATTTGCATATTTATGAATTGTGTTTTGAATTTTATGAATTGTGTTTTGAATTTTCAAATTGTGTCTTGAATTTACGAATTAGATTAGCGTGTTTACAAGCTGTGTTGTGAATTTACGAATTGTTTTGTGAATTTATGAATTGTGTTTTGAATTTACAAATTGTGTTTTGAATTTTTGAATTAGATTTACATATTTACAAGTTGTTACTTTACGTATTTTTACGTAGATTTACGTATTTACAAACTTTGGAATTTTCAAACTGTATTTTGTGTATTTATAAATTCTTTTGCATTTATAAATAGGATTTGCATATTTATGAAATGTGTTTTGAATTTTATCAATAAAGTTTTAATGTAAGAACTGGATTTGCATATGTATGAATTGTGTTTTGAAATTATCAAATTGATTTTTTGTATATAGCGTTTTTCACTGAACTCTAAGCAGACCAGCTTTAGCGTCACCTTAAAGATCCTGTGAAGTGTTTTTTTTTTTTTTATTCGATGTTTGACGTAATTTCAACCAAAACATGAAGACAGGGCGGGACATATATTAGCCCCTCCCTTTAAAAAAACAGCCAGCATTTGGTTTTTATCACAGCTCTGCCAGTGGAAGTGGTTGAACTCAAGTGCATCAAATGAAAACAAATAAGAAGGGAGCGGGGCATGTCAGATATTAGAAAGCATCTGAACAGTCAGACGATTTGATGAGAAACTGAGGTGATGTGAAAAAAAATTGATTGATCCACTTAGATGGAAGTGACAATCTGCAAGCTTTACATGTTTATATCAGTTTTATATTTTCTAAACGCAAATTTCGTCACCCAGGACCTTTAAATCGCCTGTGTAAAGATTATTTTGTACACAGATGTGACTTAAGTGAAAGACGACAGAATCTAAAAATAAAAAGTCCATGCTGTAAATTTTTATTACTACCTGGATAGATTTGGTTGAGCTGGTCAGTGCTGATCTGCTGTGCCGTGATCTTCAGCAGGGAGGTAAGAGATCTACAGGCCAGAAGACGAGCCAGTTTTGAGTCTTCCTCCAGTGCAGAGATCAGCAGAGAGGAGAGAGAGTCCACCGCTGACACCACCTCAATACACAACACCATACATATCATCATCATACACAACACTATGCACACTTTAAACAACAGTGATTCAAACATATTTATACTTTTAGTCAGCAAGAATATACTAAACCGGTCTAAAATGAAACAAAGTGAGAAAAAAGTGATAGATGAAATGTTGCAGTAATGACATTTGTCACATTTTTTCCCCAAAATGAACGATGTATTGTTAGAGAATCATTGACAATTATTGGAAATGATCTAATCCCAATAAACTGCATTGTATTTTAATGTGTTCTGAAGAATTGCGTGACACTGAAGTCTGGATGAATGAAAAGTCAACTTCGTCATCACAGGAATAAAATACATTCCGATGTATAATCAAACACAAAACCGTTATTGTCTATATTTCACACTATTACTGTGTTTACAGTATTTTTCAGCAAATAAATGGAGACTATGTGTGAGAATAATCTATTTACCTTGTAAATCTGATTCTCTCTTTCTCTCTCTATGTATATATATATATATATATATATATATATATATATATATATATATATATATATATATATAGTCGAGTAAAAAAGTGTTTGCCCCCTTATTGGATTTCTTATTTCTTTACATGCTAGTCAGTTTAATGTTTCAGATCATTTTAAGAAGGGGGACCGGAGGGTGTGCTCCAACTATAGGGGGAATGACACTCCTTAGCCACCCGGGGAAAGTCTATGCCAGGGTACTGGAGAGGAGGAATTGGCGGATGGTTGAACCTAGGATCCAGGAGGAACAATGCGGTTTTCATCCGGGCCGTGGTACACTGGACCAGCTTTATACCCTCAGCAGGGTGCTTGAAGGTTCATGGGAGTATGGCCAACGAGTCCACATGTGTTTTATGGACCTGGAGATGGCATTCCACCGTGTCCCTCGTGGCATTCTGTAGAGGGTGGTCAGGGAGGGTGGCATGTTGGACTTCGACAGGGCTGCCAATTCTGTTCATAAATTTTATGGACAGAATTTCACAGCGCAGCCTTGGGCTGGAGGGGGTCTGGTTCGGGGACCACAGGATTTCATCTCTGTTATTCGCAGACGATGTTGTTCTGTTGGCTTCATCGAACATGGACCTTTAGCATGCACTGGGGCGGTTTGCTGCCGAGTGTGACGCGGCAGGGATGAGAATCAGCACCTCCAAATTTGAGGCTATGGTGCTCCACCGGAAAAAGGTGGTTTGCCATCTCCAGGTTTGCCATCTGAAGTCCTTACCCCAGGTGGAGGAGTTTAAGTATCTCAGGGTTTTGTTCACGAGTGAGGGAAGGATGGAACATGAGATTGACAGGCGGATTCGTGCAATGGCAGCAGTAATGTGGTCGATGTACCAGTCCGTTGTAGTAAAGAAGGTGCTGAGCCGTTAGGCAAAGATTTCGATTAACCGGTCAATCTACGTTCCTACTCTCACCTTTAGTCATGAGCTTTGGGTCATCACCGAAAGGACAAGATCTCGCATACAAGCAGACAAAATGAGTTTCCTTCGAAGGGTGGCAGAGCATGAACTGCCTTTTAAAGGTCATGACACAGCATCTCAATTGGATTGACGTTAGGACATTTCTTCAGCCCTTCAAAAGTGGACTTACTGGTGTGCTTTGGATCGCAGTCCTGCAGCAGAAACCAAGTTTGCTTCAGCTTGAGGTCACTAACAGATGTCTGGACATTCTCCTTCAGGATATTTTGGTACACAGCAGAATTCATGGTTCCATTTATAACAGCAAGTCTTCAAGTTCCTGAAGCAGCAATAACGGCCCAAGACAATCACACCACCACCACCTTTTTACTGTTGGTATGATGTTCGTTTTCTAAAATGCGGTGTCACTTTTAAGCCTCTCATAATGGGACACACAGCTTCCAAAATGTTGAATGTTTTTCCCCAAAATCTCATCAAGGGATCATCAAGATGTTTTCTGACAAATCTGAGACGAGCCTTTATGTTCTTTTTCCTCAGTAGATGTTTTCATCTTGGAACTCTGCTGTGCGAAGCATTTTTGCCCAGTCTCTTTCTTATGGGGGAGTCATGAACACTCACTTTAACTGAAGAAAGTGAGGCCTGCAGTTCTTTGGATGTTGTTGTGGGGTCTTGTTTGACCTCTTGAATGAGTTGCCGCTGTGCTCATGGAGTTATTTTGGTCAGCTGGCCACTCCTCCGGAAAGAGCTCCACTGTTCCATGCTTTTGTCACTTATAGATAAAGGCTCTCATTATGGTTCGCTGCAGAGCTTTACAAACATCTTTATAACCTTTTCCAGTCTCGTAGATCTCAATTATTTTATTTCTCAATTGTTTTTGAACTTCTTTGGATCTCAGCATGATGTCTAGCTTTTGAGGATCCTTTGGTCTACTTCACTTGTCAGGAAGGTCCTATTTAATTTAATTTAGTTTTAGATTTTGTTTTCATTAATAATAAATACCTTCATTTCAAAACTGCATGATGTGCTATATTTGACTAATATTTAAAGTGTTTGATGATCTTGAAAGTGTAAAAAACATGCAAAAAAACATGTGGGGAGGGGGGGGGTATGTCCCCCTAACTTTTAAAGCCAGACCATTTAGAAACAGGTGATTGATAATTATATGAACGTAAACTTTTGGATCTCATTCAGCTGTCTTTTAAAATGTCCACGCGTTTAACTACTGGTTTCGCGCAGTGAGCAGAAAAGAAATCTAAGTGATGCGTACGCGGTGGGATAAAACAAAAGTAAGGAATTCAATGCAGCCTAACGTAGTCGTCTGCAGTCACACATCGACTCCTGTCCATCGGCAATAAAAGACCCTGGTAACCCGGACCAATTATAGAGTCGCACCGTTATTTGTGGGTCATTTGCATCGCTCTACCTGCATTGTATTTGCATTGCCTCCCACAAAAAGCATTACATATATTTCTATATGATGTAAAAATTGTCAAAACAAATGACAACAACACAGTGTTGCTTTGTCCTGTAACAACAGCACAGCGGATAACAGTAAATCTAATTATTTATTACTGATTAATTAATTTTTATTGTATTTTTTATAATTTTTGGGGGGTTTTCACCTTTATTTGAGAGGACAGTAGAGAGTATTGACAGGAAAGCATGGGGAGTAGAGAGAGGGGAAGGATCGGCACAGGACCACGAGGCGGAATTGAACCCGGGTCGCCGCGAGCACCGGAGTGCATGCGTCGACGCACTAACCACTGCACCACTGGTGCCGACAATTTTCTTAAAAAATTTCAATCTTCTTAATTTTCTTTATTTTTATTTAATTAAAATACAAAGGGAGATGAAAAAATAAACAAATTAGAAATTAATAATATAATTAATTTCTTGTGGAAAACCTGATGCGGCCCAGCCTCACCCAGAATCTGCCTCTAGCGGCCCTCAGGTAAAATGAGTTTGAGACCCCTGCTTTAAAGGCTCAGCTGTACTGATAGTGTTTATATGTACGTGTATTATTACTTGCTCTGCTGGGAAAGCCTCTCCATGTAGGACAGCTAACAGACAGCTGAGAGCAGCGGTTCTGACAGCTGCAGCCGATCGACCCGAACGCCACACCAGATTGGGCATCAACAAATCCTTCAGGACCATTTCCATGTGTTCACCAAACCGCCTACAGAAAGAAAACACTTCATGAAGAACAAATAACTCAAACAAGCAAATGCCAATGTCTAAAATGAAAATTCGGTCATCAATTAGCTGTCACTCTCTATCAGCAAAACCACAATCATCCAATACAATTTTCTGAGGACAAAATCAAGTCCTACTCTACATTCGTTCTCATTCTGTAAGCAGTCATACTCGCATAGCATTTACAGTTCTACAAAATGATTATCCCTCCTGTAAGTACTGTAAATATATGTCTCTATATATTATCACATTATTATTTACGATTAACATCACAAAATTATTTTCAATTATTTATAACTAATTTCTTTTGTCTTGTGATGATGACAGAACTTAATATTTTTTACTAGTTATCTTGCAAGATACTAATATTCATAACAACGTAAAGATGCTTGCAGTATGTGCAGTAGTTTTCCCTGTGGATATTTCCATCGACGTCTTTCTTATTCATAAATCAACTTCACTTAACTGAACTTAATCAACTTAAGTTCAACCTCAGTTGACCAAAGTGCTGTACAGAGGTATTAAAGAAAAAAGAGAGAGAGAAGAAAGGAAAAAAAAGAAAATAAATAACAAAATATCCCCATACATTATTTACATTTCAAGAGTTCACACTTATATATGCTTGGCGTTAATAGCAGGTTTGGCATGCTGTCCTGGGAGAGAACCCTGAGCTTGGAGATAATTGAACCCAAGGCTCCCGCCTGGTCAATAAGCATATAAAGGGGGTCCGAGATCAGGTAGGTCTCGAGAGCTCCCCTTAGAAAAGGGAGGAAAAGGAGGTGATGGGGTGGAAGGGGGGATTCTTTCAAAACTAAGATAAGGCAATAGGGTAATATCTCTCTTTTTTATTGTAAGTTAAAATCAATCTGATTGGATTATTACTGATTACGGAGGAGAATTCAGCTGTGTTCAATCATATCACGTGCTCCTCTCGAAATTAGTTCATAAAACTTCACTTAAAAGCACAAGAGAAAAGATGTGTATTTAGCTTTCCTTTGAAATGAACTAGCGTGGAGGCAGTTCTGACAGGTGGTGGCAGACTGCTCCTTAGTTTTGGACCAACTATGCTGCAGGCGAGATTGTGGTATGAACATAAATATTGGAGATGATCATTATCTTTAAACAATAGGTGTCTGATATGTCGTGTGTGTATGTGTGTGTGTTGCTGTTCCTCTCACTCTGCTCTTATTTCACTTTGCAAATCAAAGATTCACATGAAAGAGGAATCTGAGGAGAGCAGAGGGGATTTTGCTACATAAGTAAAAGGGACTGAAATGCTACTTTATTAGTGTAATTATGAACACGTGTCTTTGAAATATATGATATCTATATTCATGTCAGGTTTCACAACATATCTCTTTTCTAAGAACATCTTAAAATACATTAATCATTGCACAAATAAATAACAGGAGCTCAAGTGTTCAAAAGTTTAGCTGCAGTGCTGTTTAAGGCCCCGTTATTGATCTATGCAATGTGGAAGTGCGCTCGTTTTTGTGATTATTTTAGAACTTCTGATTCTGTTTCCTGTTGGAGAAATGACTAGGACTACAAATGGTAGAAATCACTAAAACTACTTACAAGTGTGTTCATGACTATGCACTACCAACAAATAATAACTTGACTTCTAGTTGATCATTTGGAAAAGTGGCAGAAGGGCGATTTGTTGAACAGCATCCCAATCATCACAAACACTGCAGAACACCTTCTGGAACCAGCGTGGATCCAAGATTCTCACAGAAATCTGTCAAGTTTGGTGAGGGAAAAATCATGGTTTGGTTTGGTGTGACATTCAGTATTGGGGCGTGCGAGAGATCTGCAGAGTGGATGGCAACATCAACAGCCTGAGGTATCAAGACATTTGTGCTGCCCATTACATTACAAACCACAGGAGAGGGCAAATTCTTCAGCAGGATAGCACTGCTCATTCTTCAGCCTCCACATCAAAGTTCCTGAAAGAAAAGAGGGTCAAGGTGCTCCAGGATTGGCCAGCCCAGTCACCAGACATGAACATTATTGAGCATGTCTGGGGTAAGATGGAGGAGGCATTGAAGATGAATCCAAAGAATCTTGATGAATTCTGAGAGTCGTGCAAGAACGCTGTCTTTGCTTAAAGTCAGACCTTCCTGTCCTCATTAAATCATTAAATATCAAGGCAAGATCATATTTTATTTTGGTAAAATAAGCGTAATCTAGAGGACTTTGCCTTTCATATAAGCCACCTCTGACACCAAATGATCAACTAGAAGTCAAATTATTATTTGTTGTTCCTAAAACTTGGATATACAACAAGACTTTTGTCAGGTAGTGTACTTAAAAAGAAGAATAATATGATAAGAAAATATCAGTTTGCAACATCAAGAAGCATAACGAGCTCATACACGAAAAATAAGGTCAATACTTCAAACTAAATCAAAAAAAGAACTAAAATGACTTAATTTTGATCAGAAATCGGACCAAAAGAAGTTCATTTTGAGTTCGTTTCGACAGTTCGAAATAGTTCACCAAAGCAAACTTTTTGGGGGATTTTGTTTTGGTCCTAAACACCTTTGAGCTACCATTGGCCAGTGATGATAACGCAATCGGTTGGTGTATCCTGTAGCTCTGCCTTCTTTGATGTGCTTTGTATCCACACAGTTCAGAGTCAGACAACAGAAAAACATCCAGCACAATAACACTAAGGCCCAATCCCAATTCTACCCCTTAGTCCTTCCCCTTACCCCCACCCCTCGTTTTCATGTCAAGGGGTAGGGGTGTCCCAATTCTCTTTAGCTTGAAGGCGTAGGGCTAAGGGGAAGGGGTGTAGCCCTTCGAACAAAGATTTTTCAGGACCACACTCTAAACCAAGGGGTAAGAAAATTTCCCAGAATACACCAGCCACAACGGCAATATTGCTGGACCCGGGAGTAAGGAGATCCACAAATTAGTATTTTTTGTCATTATTATGAATTTTTACAACAAACAAACACATGTGTTAATATATTTATGATCACGTTCATGTTTTAGCCTCATGCTTTAAAAAAATGCTAAAATAAAAAACTCTAAATTTCGCGATCTATAATCCATAATAATTACTCCTGTATAGCAGTCCCACAACATTCTGTCACTCGATGACACTGAAATATCCTGTCAGAAAAGTCTAGTGACTGGGAATGAGCTTTTTACAGTGTCTGCTATAATGTTAATGTTGTTTTCGTGTGTTTACACAGATGTATATGGCCACTGTGTAAATGCACAGAACAGTTATGATCTTATTGCCACATTAGATCATTATGATAACATAATATATGCCTTCAGTGATTTCCTGAAGATAAAAACTAAAAAATAACACAACTGGAATAACTACAGCAGTCGCGATTGTCTGATCTCTTATGAAGCAAGAAATCACTGGTGGTGGATGATGGTGGTGGATGAGGAGATCCCCTTCTATGTGTAAAGCACTTTGAGTGCCCAGAAAAGTGCTATATAAAATGTAAGGAATTATTATTATTATTATTTTTTTTTATTGCAATGACATATGATGACGTGTGCAGGTGCTGTAGTGCTGTCCAAATCCTTAAGGGTAAATTTTGAAGCCCTTCCCCTTTACACTCGTTTTTAAGGGCCAAGGGGAAGGGGTAGGGGTACAAAAATAGAATTGGGATTGGGCCTAAGTTAGCGACATGAACACACTGGAGGGTTGACCAGCAGAGCTGGTACAGATGTATCCACACCTGTATGATCACTCTCTAGTAAAGTTTTAAACTGTGTGTTCTAAAGGAACTAGATCACGACACAAACCTCATTTATGGTAGTGTTACACTTATCATCCTCTGGATAATGCTTCGTCAGATTGCGTTGGTCTTCTGAAGTAATTTACAACTTGGTTTTGATTATAAATCTCCTCCCAAAACGACAAAATGACCTCTTTGTTTACAAGTTTGTGACCGTTTGTGTAGTTGCTGTCATGCGATGTGCGTTTGATGGTACGGACTGTACCTCACGTTCTTTTCATACAGATTGCTAAAACCAAAGAACATTTGTTTTCAAGTGTAGTTGGTCCATTCAGAGTTTCCAAGCTTTATGTGGATATATTTCTCAGGTGTTTTAAGCAAGTATTCGCTGAGATTCCAGTGTGTTTGCTGATACCAGAGGATTAATAACAACTGCAGAAACTGTCGTAAATGCACACATCTGGTCAGAGCCCCTCCTCCAAAGAAACGTCAGTCAATAGCAATCGATGACTGACTCCCGTACTAGAAGGTGGGGCTTTATTCACCATATTGAGCATTATTTTTTCCCCCATTCAAAATTATGACATGACTTGTGTATTATATAGGTTTTGCTATAGTATAGTTCAAAAACACTATCAGCTGTTGTTAGCATTTAAGAGCGTATATTAAGTGTGTGTGTGTGTGTGTGTGTGTGTGTGTGTGTGTGTGTGTGTGTGTGTGTGTCTGTGTTTATGTGTGATAACTGACCCCTGCGAGTCCAGTGTGTTTCTGGCGTCCAGCAGTAGTTTGGACAGCATGGTAAAGATGTGCAGTCTCATCTCAGGCTCTCGGCTGGGGTCAACACAGCTCTTCAACAGAGGCAGGAGAGCTGGAAGAAACTCGCCCACCACAGGACCTGAAGGAAAACAGAAACATTCTTTGCCATGATGAGAGTACATTACATTTATATGAAGTTAAGTTGGACAAATGGACAATTACTTTTACAATATTTATTAAAAATATTTCCAAACAAATTTTTTATTAACCTTTATTTCAATTGTTTATAAAAAGATCTAATAATATTGTCCTTAGCACTATTAAGTAATATATATATATATATATATATATATATATATATATATATATATATATATATATATATATATATATATATATATATATATTCCAAACCAAGCTAAGACATGTTTACTTTCTCTAACAGAAAAAATATATAATAGGAAAAATGCTGTGAAAAATGTTCTTGCTCTGTTAAGAATCCCGAAAAAGGACGTCATTCATTCATTTTCCTTCGGCTTTGTCCCCTATTTATCAGGGGTCGCCACAGCAAAATAAACCACCAACTACTCGTTTTTTCACAGCGGATGCCCTTCCAGCTGCAACCCAGTACTGGGAAACACCCATACACTCTCGATTCGCGCACACACACTACGGCCAATTTAGTTAATCCGATTCACTTGTAGCACAACAGGAAGACTGCAAAAGACCAGCTTCTGCTTTACACTGGACTGACTGAATATCTACTATTAAATATCTACTATTCACAAAGATACAGACAAATGTATATACAGTAAAACACCCTAAATCTGTTGAAACGCGTCAATCTGATGGTGGTTGAGTTTGCAGCTGGATGTTATTGGGAGATCGCTGACAGGGATTTTTTATTATTAATGAGGGGTCGCCACAGCGGAATGAACCTCCAACATATCCAGCACATGTTTTACACAGCGGATGCCCTTCCAGCTGCAACCCATCACTGGGAAACACCCATACACTCCCATTCACACACATACATTACGGCCAATTTAGCTTACCCAAGTCGCCTATAGCACATGTCTTTGGACTGTGGGGGAAACCGGAGTACCCGGAGGAAACCCACACGAACACGAGGAGAACATGCAAACTCCACACAGAAACGCCAACTGACCCAGCCGAGGCTCGAACCAGCAACCTTCTTGCTGTGAGGCGAGAGTGCTACCCACTGCGCCACCCAAATCCAAAACTTATAGTATAATATTGAGAGTTAATTTTAATCTCGCGGCTCACCTGCAGGATCACTGAAGCCCACCGGTTGAGAATCCCTGGTTTAGACGGCTTTTAAGATGTTTAGATTTAGTGTTTAGATTTATTTTCATTAGTTGTTTTTGTGTAGGTATGACGTACTGTATATAGAATAATTTCACACAGCTAAAGTCTAAACATTATGTTTTACTATACATTTTGAAATTGTATTATTTATGTGTAACTTGATTGTAGTTTACTCTTATTGTAAATCACTGAGAAGATTTTAGCTAGTGATAAAACTTATAAAATATTTGTGTACTCATATTAAAAATGTTACTACACTCAATTATTTTGGCTGTCTTGTTCAAATTTCTTATTTAATATGGGCTAAACCAAGACAATTCTTGAGTTTTTAACTTAACTAGGTGTCAACTTAATTGTTTTATGTTTAACTCACTTACATTTGTAAAAACAATTACGTTAACTTTGTGTTTGGGCAACATGAAGGAATTATTATGGAATCCAGCATTTTTACAGTGTAGATTATTTCCGCAGGTTTCATCAAGTCAGATTTAAGACTTTTAAGACCTTTATGAGAATAATGAATGAAATTTTAGACTTATACGGTGTTAAACACTAAGAATTTTTTTCTAATGGCCCAGAAATGATCGTTTAATAATTGTTTTAGTTGTCTTCCACTGATTGGGGAATTTAATGGGGAATTTGTTGTAAAAACGTCTGTTGTGAATTGTATCTCTTTGCAATAAAACTTACAATAAAATAAAAAATACAATATTTCAGTGAATTAAAGACCTAAAATTTAGTTTTGAAATTTAAGACTTTTTAAGACGCAGCGGACACCCTAAAAAAATGAGATATGCGTATCAGAAATGGCGAATTTGCTTGTAAAATATCGTCAGACTAATATTGATGTACTATTAACTATCATAACTGTGTTTTGGAAGATACGATCAGCCTATCAGACTGAATTCCGAAGGATTTTGTGACCCACCGGACTGCAGGGCGATGATCTCCAGCTGGGTTTTCTGTATGGAGAAGCTGGTCCAGGTCTGATGGGAGTCTGACAGCCATTGGAGGAGATCTGCCATGTGCTGACGGTACAGATCACACACTCCACCAAGAGACTGAGCTGCACACACACTCCTCAACAACTCCTCTGCCTGACAGACACACAGGGAGAAACGATACTGGTCAATTACACTGAAAACAAATGTTTTTGTCTTCTTGTCCAATGTTTCTTGTCCAGATATCTGTTTCAGAAATAATAAGTCAAAATTAAGTTAGTTTTTCCTTGAAAACAAGCAAAATAATCTTATTTTAATATTTATAATAATTATTATTTATAATATTTATTAATTTTGCTTGTTTAAAGCAAAAACACTTAATTTTGACTTATTATTTCTGAAAATTAGACAGAAAACAGATATTGTTGAAAAATATACAGGGGGTAACAATTCAGGAGGACTAATAATTCTGACTTCAACTGTTTATACCGTTATGGAAATCAAGAAGATTTTGTAAAACATGGTATTTTTTGTGTTTTATTGAGTCCTTGCAGTATGTTCAATATATAAGCTGAGTGTGTGTGTGTGTGTTTTACCTTGCTGTGCTGTTCATGTTGTGAGGCGACACTCTGAGCGGACACCAGAACCTTGAGCAGCTGCAGACTGATGACATCACAGTCCTGCTGACCCACACACAGCACTGCATCCACACACACCAGCAGCTGATCCACATACAGCACCTGAAAGACACACACAGACAGAGAGATTACACATGTGCACTTATCATCTGAATTTCAGCTTGAACAATTTAAAGGGTCACGAAACACCAAAACAAGCTGTTGACAGTCATATAGGTGTCCCACGCTGCTAAAAACACTATTAGGACACATATATTACACAAAATAAAGTGAAAATTGGTTGTTTTTGCGTTATTTCGAGCAAATTCGTTCTGCCGGTTTGAAACGAATGTTTGAAGCTACGTCACAACGATGAGATCCTTGCGTGTATTCCAGCGTGTCGACTGGATGTCTGTACCCACGAGTACACCGTGACGCGTTTGAGCATGCAGCATTAATTCATGAGAAAGACTTGGCTCAAACCAATCAGCGCGCTCTATTGTGAATGAGGTGCAACTTCATTAATATGCATGATAGCTTCGAAGACCTGTTACAGTCTTCAGACGGCAAAGAGACGCCACGTTGTGTGGAAGTGGAAGAAGAAGAATTGTTTGGAGACACAGGTCATCAGTGTTGCGTTTATAAATGTGCCGCAACAAAGTTTTTGTTTTCATTTTCCCGCTATGAGAGCGCAGCTGGACTCACGTGTGGATTACAGTGCACGTGACAGAAATGCGTTTGTAAGGAACATTTTTTACCTGTGAGCTTTTCACATATGGAAATGGTGAAATCTGGATCTGCCACTTGTCTCCTTTTAAAAAAGACGCAGCTTGATTGTCCTATCTCTACAGATTTGGTAAGTGATCAGTCTCTTTGTTTATGTTTATTCAGAGGCAAAGTTAGTTTGTATCGTCAGCAGTACTCTTTCTGTTTTTAAAGACAGACCTTAGTCAAAATGATTTAGTTACCAAGTTTACAGTACGTTAATATCACTACAATATGATGGGCTGAAAGATCCGCTGTAAATGCTGCTCTCCGAATGTAAAGATGTAAACACCGCAATCAAACTGTTACAATCTTGTAGAATTTTCACCGCATTTTGTGACAGAAAAGTCTATACACACACGGTTTTCTGACGCTACCTACCAGTGCATCCAAGTTACCGAGAAATGCAGAGTTTTTTTCTTCTTCTATACGACGTGTGGTATCAAACATTTCATTAAAACAACACTCTTCCAGCAGTTCCTCGCACCGAATATCTCGTTTGTCACGGGGGCATGCATGAAATGTTCCTGAATGAAAGTGAAAGTGCTTAAAACTTAAAATCAACAAGTTAATAATTTGGCAAATAATTCGATTACTGATGTCCATGTAAACACAGACACTGTCTTTCTCCCCTGAGTCTGTGTGTTTGTTTTGCCTCTGTGACGTTCAGCGCATGCTCAAACCGATAACTCCCATATTTATGCAAACCCATCCTTCTTTTCCTCCCCCGACACTCCCACCTAAAAAGAACTGGACTCACCCACTTTCCTAACTTTTTTTTTAACTAGAGGTGTGAAAACATCCTGCTGAGACAGGGGGGTTTCATGGCCCTTTATTAACTCAATACTGGTTATAAATTTGTTTATATATTTTAGACATATTTTATTAATTTTGACAAATATACACTGTATAAAAAAGACAATTCAAAAATGTGTACTTCTTTTTTTGATGATTGGTCATTATTATTATTTTATTTTTTTTTCTAATTATTTTTTAAGGGTTTTCATCTTTATTTTGACAGGACAGTAGAGAGAATTGACAGGAAAGTGTGGGGAGCAGAGAGAGGGGAAGGATCGGCATAGGACCTCGAGGCGGGAATTGAACCCGGGTCGCCGTGAAAACCGGAATGCATGTGTCGGTGCATGTGCCGGTGAGTGGTAATTATAACTAATACAGATTTGCTTAATTTTCCGTTTACATTCCATTATGAATGATTATCTTTTAATTTTCAATTTCAACTGTTGCTCTTTTGTAATATTTGACAGTGATTTTGTTTCTGCATAATTTTCAGTTTCATTTTTATTTTACTCTCTACTATTCAGTTAAACTTCATAGTAGATTCTAAAAATAATAAAAAACAATAAAAAATAAAGTGCAGATTTTTGTTTTTATATTTGTTGTTTATTCTTTTTTATTTTGTACTACTTTGACAGTTATTAAATGAAACAGACTAAAGTTATTGACTTTAATAGACAATTGCTAAATTGTATTATATTAAAAAGCTAAAAGATTTGAAATAGATTACTTTTTCATTTGTTTTTCTGCTAGATTTGTTGTTTATTTTATCAATTTTGCAAATGAATATTTTTTTGAAACAAAGCAAACATTTTAACTCTTTCAACCCATGAAGCAGTCATAAACACACAATGAGCATGTCTTTCCATCAGTGTGTTATTTTGTGTGTGCATTTTTAGCCTCCCTCAGGAACTGTGTTGGTGTGTGTGTGTGTATGTTTGTGTTTCTCTTTATGTCTAGACAGTGTGTGACTTTGACAACGAGCAGAGACTCAGTGTTTCCTGCACTCATGAACATGAGCATCATTAACCTGCAGGTGTTTCACTGCCCACAGGAAGAGTCTGTGTGTGTGCATGTTAAGCATGGGCCGGTATAAGATTCTGACGGTATGATAACCTTGGATAAAAATATTTCGGTTTCATGGTTTCACAGCATTGTGCTCACTGCTCTAAAATACATTCTTTTTAAATGTCTGGGTAAAAAACAAAACCCTTTTTCCCTTTTGAAAACAATATATTTTATTTTTTAAAAAGATTTATGATATTTTGGAGCAGTAAACACATCAGGCTATATAATTCAAATGAATCATTGTCTTCTGCTCTCTTCAATAGTTTCAAAAACACAGATTTCTTTACAATTTAAAACGGCATCTTTGGATATTTTTTTCTGCTGGAGATACTGTTGTCCTAAAAAACTAAACAAAAAATGTCAATGAAAAAATCTTACACATACCTTAGGGACCGTATTACAGAATTTTTTTTGCGGTATACCTTGAAAGCGGTTATCGTCCCATGCCTAGTGCATGTGTTTGCCAGTGTGGGAGACACTTTTACAACTAAATATAGAAGGCAAAAGAGGAAAGCACACTGAAATAAATAAATAAATAAATAAATAAATAAATAAATAAATAAATATTGTTGTAAAAAATGTATGAGTTATGAAAGAACCCAATCCAATCCAGGAGACTTGAAACAAGCAGAATTCCTTTATTAAGACGAGTTGGTTAATCTGCAGTCATACAGCGTCATCAAGAAGTCCATGTGTCTACAGGAGCCTACTGGAGGTCTGCAGTCTGCGTGTTTTTTCACAAGTCTGAATTAAGACAAAGCTGTTCTGTCTATAATGTGTTCTTAGGAGGAGGGGAGATGGCTAAACAAAGCATGCAAATTCAGTATTGGAGTCAGCATGATAACCTGCATATAGGTGTTAGAAACCGGCCCAGCCACTGACCACACAAGTTAATCAACAAAAGTGGTTTCTTTGACCTGAAAGTATCATCCGGAGACAAAGACAGAGTCGTTAAAAGCCTGATCAAAGCATTTTGATGGCCCTCATGGCTGGGCTGTTATTAAAATGATATAATCAAAAACCAAAAAACATAACTTTTCAGTTTTATGTAGATTAGTGTTCATTCGAAACTAGATTATATAAATTTATATTTCCACTATATATATATATATATATATATATATATATATATATATATATATATATATATATATATACACACTCATACAGCCTTCTCACTCTTGTGTATTACTCCGCCCACATGGAGTGACAGAAAATCAAATGCACTACAGTTTGACAAATATTGCAGCTGTTGGACAACATAATGTACTTTTGAGGCTTTTAATGGCAAGAATGTGGTTGTTTAGATTGCAACTATGCAGTTTATTTATAAGGATAGTGCCTATTTTAAATATTTATAATTTTGGAGATACAGCGATTAGGCCATTAGCTTGTCAATGAGCAAAGATGGTTGACGATCTGCCACAAAATGGCGACAGAGACCACATAATAAGCCCTTAGGGGAGGGAAAACCCATAATTTCAAACTACAGCTGATCAAATCATTATAAAACAGGTAAGTGAATAAGTAAGTCGATCTTTCTCTTTTGTTGTAGAGCTGTATTTATACCATAGTAATCTGCTAGTGTTTGCTTTGGTTTGGCTTTTTCAGGCTTAATTATTGTGATCTCCTGATTGCAACAGAGAAATACTGGGAGGTCTCTGTAGACTGAAGGCACATTTATCTTAAAATGTGAGCAAAATCGCCCGTTTGGACATGATATTAGACATTACGCTAGAGAATCATTAAAATACTAGCTTTAAAGTGACGTTTCTAAAGTAGCAACGGTTTCTGCTGTTGGCGGAAGAAAGTAGTTTCTCATACAAAAGGATTTTTAGATTCTCTGTTGATTTTCTTTTTTATATAGACGATTATGCCGTCGAACTGTTGTATAAATGCAATATCACACTCGATGCAGTGCGATATGGCTGTATGTCATCAACGCACGCATCCCACCAGTGCCGATATACAGCTATATCGCACTGCTACTTGATACAACTTAAATGTGTACATTTAATTTTTTCAGGTCAATTTTTTCAATGACTACTGTGCGTGGAGTCACCTGACCTCATTCTGTTAAGGCTGATTTAAACTTCTGCATCGAACACACAGGTGTGGTCTAGAAAAAATATTCAACTACACATCGGACGTTTACACTACAATGAAGATGATTGGAAGCTGCACCAGATATGCCTTGAGATGGCATATTTTCCATTACAATAAAATGATTATTTCCATTAAAATATTTGTTAACTGAAGATTTTAGAAACGCACTGTTTAAAATATTATTTACAGGATAAACAAGAGTTATTTTATTTAAAAAAGATACTTATTTTTTACTTTTAATATGAAAAACATTGAGAATAATTCATTTTGTTTTTTAAAAAGTGCGAGCTCTTCATTTTCACTGTTTTATAAGAAAAATCGAACTGTTGGTTTCAGGCAGCGTGTGCTTTAATTTCAGTTGTTTAACGTTGATGTTCAATAATTAATCATAGGTAGTAGACAGTGTGTGAGTCCTAAAATCAAGTAACGTACCCTTCATTCAAAAATCTCTTACTTGTAATATGTGAGCATATTTACTGTACAAAACCTGTCAGTGAACTAAGAGGACAAAAAAAACATTGATAAAATAAAATAATCGTTCATTAATCGTAATCAAGTTAAAACGTTCAATTAATCAAGATTTTCATTTTAGGCCAAATCGCCCAGCCCTAATTTAAAAACTGTGAAATATATTAGAATGTTGATTGAAGAAATACATAATAATTGCTGTAATTTTTTTTAAGCAACTTAAAAATTACAAATTCCTCACTATTTACTCACACTCAAGTGGTTCTAAACGTTTATGAATTTCAGAAGAAAATATTCTGAAGAATGTCTGGACATTGGCAGCCATTGACATCTATAGTAGTATTGAAAAATAATACAGAAGTCATTGACTGCTTTTGGGTGAACGACATCCTTTTTAATGTATATCTCTGTATACTTTTAGAAATAAAGGTAGAAAGGCAGTCGCTAGGGTGGTAACTTTCAAAAGCTACACATTTGTACCTAAAAGGTCGATATTGGTAACTAAAATGTAAATTTGAATACCTAAAATACATATACAGTACTTAAAAAGTGACCTTCATTTCTGAAAGTGTAACAGTCAGTATTTCTGAAGGTATTAAATTCCAGCAGTGTGACAACACTAATGTGAACTTTTATGTGTACCTTCCTTTCGACAGCTGAGATTTACATTCCTGCTTATATTCCCATGGCAATGGTGAAAACAAAACATGCAGAGCTTCTGTTTTCCATGTCCTACAGGCATCGCAAATCCAGTTCACAAGACAAGATCACATCTTCTGCTGAAGAGCATCTGACATGCCCTCAAAAGAGGACCGCAGGCGTATTATTTCCACCATGGGATGCTTTTTTTCCTGATGGTTTTGGAAAACAGACAGTGGAAAGTGTTCTGACAACAAGTGGATCAAAGAGCAGCGGGACATCAAAGGAGGAGAGATCACAACATCTGCTTCTGCTCACTCAACACCCGTCTCATGCCAAAGCGCTCCACGTAAAACCCAAAACACTTTCAACATTTCATGACTTATTTACAATAACTGTATATTTAGTATAGAACACATAGAGCCAGATTGATTAAAGCGTTGCTTCTCCCAAAAATGAGACCTTCTGAGATCTTTGTTTGTCTTCGAAACTCAAATTAAGATATTTTAGATGAAATCCTGGAGCTCTCTTGTCCTCCATAGACAGCAATGGTCTTGACTTGTTTAAAGTCCAGAAAAAATACAAAAACAGTCCCTCTGTTATCAGTGGTACAACAGCAATATTTTCAAGCAACAAGACCATTTTGTGCACATTAAGCTGAAGTACATTCAGAAGGTTGTTGTACACTAACCTGCGCAATATTTAGTCACAAGATGGCGCTAAACAGTCAAAATGGAAAACTGACAGAAACAAAAACAGCTGATGGAGTATACACTAACCTGCGCATTATTCAGTCACAAGATGGCGCCAAACAGTCAAAACGGAAAACTGACAGAAACGAAAACAGCTGATGGAGTATACACTAACCTGCGCATTATTCAGTCACAAGATGGCATCAAACAGTCAAAAACGTAAAGCTGAGAAATTAAAACAGCTGATTAAGTATACACTAACCTGCGCATTATTCAGTGAAAACCTGCTGAATAGAACATAGACTAATATACGCATAATTAAATCTCAATTTTTTTCTAAAGCTGTAGCAGTTTGCTGCTTAAAATTTGAAACTTTTTTTCCCCAAGATTCTTACATGAAAAACACCAACACAACAGAGTTTATTTGAAGGAGTATAAATGTAAGTGTATTTACTGTCTTATTTTGATTGCAAAAATAATAGTAGAAAAACTAATCAGAAAAATATTTATCAAACAATTATAACGGCCTCATGACAGTCATGTTTATGACAGATTTATGACAAATTATGTTGTCTTGGTAATGTCAAGTTGTCATGATTAAAATGAAGAGCAGTTGTGATGTATTTGTTAATGTCAAGTTGTCATAACAAACAATGTTATCTTTGCATTTATAATTATATCACTGAGGAAATAACAGTTGTCATTAGCATGCATCTCATTTCACAACAAGTTAAGTTTTATCGACAATATTTTCATAAACAGATTAAACAGTCACTCTAATGTTCTTCTACGTTATTCTTCGATTTCCGAACTTTCAGTTATTTTTTACTCTGGGATTAAAAACAGGATAATTTGCCATTTCCTTCCCGCAAAAGCCCCCCCAAAATTTCTCTCCTCCTTTTTTTGTTGTCTCTATGGGACAGTCAGAGGTCCTGCAACATCTGTGATGTACCATGTCTTTACAGCATGTCAGGCAATGTTTCTGAAGACACATTATTGAACGGAAGGAAAACTTTGTGAGATTCTAGCGTGACGTTCTAGATGAGACGAGGACAGCTGGACTGAAGAATGCAGGATTGTGGTGGACACCAGAGGAGGTCAGGGCAAAATTAGTCTTTTTTTTTCTTTTAGCACTTTTAATTGCACGATAGAGGAAATTCCTGCAAAGCCCTCCGGTGTGGCAACTTGGCACCAAAAAGACGGTGGACTCAAAAAATAGAGTGATATTTTTGATATCAAAGCGAGCCGAATGTGGGTTGAGAGGAAACCAGGGCCAGACTCTTGGGTCTGGGTGGGATTTTTTCCACTCAGTCTGAGAGAGATGTGCTCTAACACATCTAAAACATGAGTGTGTGTGGTAGGAAATATAATAAAATACATTCTTTAAGTAAACTAGATTGGAGAAGCTTAAACTTAAATTAGATTAACCAAATAAAAGTGCAAACTGTTTTTTAAATGTAAATAAAATAAAAATAGGTAGATAAACATTATGATTTTGTAAAACTGATGCCACAACAGAGTTCACACATGTATTTTTTAATCGAGTTCCCACTTTAAGACAAATGTCAAATTCCCATACTGTTTTTCTGATTTTGTGGACTAAAATCTATTTTATTTATCAAATAAGTGTGGGGTGACTATTATAATATCAATGTGTAAAGATTTCAGGTCTCATTCACTTCCATTCATTTACAGTCAAACCAAAACAACTAATGCTTGATGCTGTGAATTGTCATTTTCTTATCATATTGTTTTAATTTATTTGATTGTTGGTTGACAAGTGGAAAAGGAATTAAACGACACAGATGGTTAGACAAACAGATGGTTAGATGGATGGATAAAAACAACAAAGAATGTATGGGTGGACAGATGAAAGAGGCAAAGAATGAACTTATGGATGGATAGATGTTTGGAGAGAAAAAATTGATGGATGGAAAAAATAGTGATGTATGGATGGATGGAAAAAATAGTGGATGGATCGATGGACAAATAAAGTTGGGTAGACATGAAAGGATGGAAAGAATAAATGGAATAATGATGGAGAGAAAATATGGATAATGGATTAAGAAAATGGATGGATGGAGAGAAAGGAGATGAATAGAGGAAAAACACAGACGAAAGCAGTGGAGGGCAAATTGGATGGATGTATAGATGAATGGATGGAGAGAATGGATGGATGGATGGATGGAAAGACGAATGGATGAAAAGAATTAATGGATAAATGGATGAATTGATAGATGAATGGATGGATGGAGATGAATGCAAAAGAAAAGAAAAGATGAATGGAGAGAAAATAAATGGTGAAAACAATGGAGGGCAGATGGATGGGTGGATGGATGGACACAGAGAAGAAAAGGGATAAATGAATGGACAAACAAACACAGATGGGTGGATGGATGAATGGATGAATGGACAAACATAGATGGGTGGACTGATGAATGGAAGAAATGGATGGATAGATGGACAGACGGACAAACATAGATGGGTGGACCGATGAATTGATGGAAAGAATTAATGGATAAATGGATAGATTGATAGATGAATGGATGGATGGATGGATGGATGGAGATGGATGAAAAAAAGAAGAAAAAAGAAGAATGGAAAAAAATATGGATGAATACAATGGAGGGCAGATGGATGGATGGATAAATGGATAGGTAGCTGGAGAAGAGAGATGGACAAACAAACAGATGGGTGGAGAGATAAATTGAAGCAATGGAAGGAATGGATGGACGGATGGCTAGATGGACAAACATAGATGGGTGGACAGATGAATTGAAGAAATGGATGGATGAATGGATGGATGGATGGATGGATGGATGGACGGACAGACGGACAAACAGATGTGTGGACAGATGAATGGATGGATGGTAGAATGGGTGGATGGAAGGATGGATGGATGGATGGATGGATGGACAGACAAACAGATAGGTGGAGAGATGAATGGAAGGAAAGAATTAATGGATAAATGGATGGATGGATGGATGGATGGATGGATGGATAGATGAATGGATGGATGGATGGAAAGAATGAATGGATAAATGGATAGACTGATAGATAAATGGATGGATGGAAGGAGGGAGAAAATTGATGTATGGACAGACAGACAGATGAAGTGACAGCAAGAGATGAATGAAGAAAAAAGATAGATAATGGCATGAATAAGATTGAAAATACAAGAAACAAAAAAACGAATGAAAATTTGATAAATAGAAAGTAAAATGCAAAACAACAACGAAAAAAATCCATGCTATGCCATATAGTAAACCCGGACTTTCAATGTCTGGAAAAAAGACTTTTTAAAATTCCATGATATTCCACAAACTCCATGACCTGTGAGAACCCTGTTGATCAATGGAGTCATTTCTATTGTCAAATGTTATTGGTTGAGCACGCGCACGCATGCACGCACACACGCACACACGCACACACGCACACATCCTAGCACTATACCCAAATTTGTTAACTTATAATAAATACTAATAAAGTATAATAAATTATAAATAATAAATAATAATAATAAATACTAATGAGAGAAACAGAATTGTTGCTCTCTCACCTGCTGGGATCCCAGGCAGACTTCAGGCTGGGCGAGTGTGTCTCCGATTTTTACCAGGTGGGGTCGTAGCGTCTCTTTGGAACTTCCAGATAATACGGCCCCCAGAACCATGAGCGGAGCCCCAGGAGAGGCAGATGAGCTGGAACTGGAGTCTTCAATGTGAGGTAAGAGTAACTTGAGGTAAACCTCTGGACTAACAAACGCTCCCAGGAGCTTGGCTGACTCCAAACACTGTCAAAGAGAGAAGCAGAGGGCCAATGAAAACAGATATCTCTATGTAAAAAAAAAAAAAAGAAATCAATGCACTTTTACAAACTCAATCAATCCACTACAGTATAGCGCTATATAGAAGTGCTATAACTGTGCTCTAAAGGGATAGTTTACCCCAAAAAAGGAAATTTACACATTTTTACTTACCTTTACTTTTTTACAAGACAAGTAAAGGGCAAGTAAATGATGACAGAATTGTAAGTTTTACGTGAACTATCCCTTTAAGGTGAAGCGTGTTATTGCTAAAAAAAAAAGCAGAAGGAATAAATAAAAACATATGGATGGATAAAGATAAAGGGAATGGAGAAGGACGAATTGATATGTGGATGAATGAATAAAGAAAATAGAGGACAGATTGACAGTCAGATATATGGACAGACAGATAGTAGGACAGGTGGATGAATAAATAGATGGATGGAGAAAATAGATTAAGAAAATGGAATACAGATGGATGAATGGATGAATGAATGAATGAATGAATGAATGAATGAATGAATGAATGAATGAATGAATGAATGAAGAGAATGGAGGATTAGAAAGATGAGATAGATGGATAGAAAGATGAATAGACAACTGGATGGACAGATGAACAGATGAATTGATAAAGGGGCTGGATGGATGAATGGAAAGAGTAGATGACAGATGCATAGACAGATGGAGAGAAACATGGATAGATAAATAGATTGATGAAGGGATGATTGATGGATGGCAAATTTAGAAGGATAGACACATATAGAAAAACAGATGGAAGGAAGGTGAGGATGGATGGATGGATGGATGGATGAATAAATAAACATAGATGGGTGGACAGATGAATGGAAGGAAAGATTCAATGAATTGATTGATTGATGGATGGATGGATGGATGGATGATGAATGGAAGGAAAGAATGAATGGATTTAATGGATAGATGGATGGATTGAGAGAAAAAATGTATGATGGATGGATGACTGGATGGAGAGAGAAAATAGATGGATGGGCAGGCAGATGGATGGCGAGAAAATAGTTAAATGAGAGAAAAGATAGATGATGGAAACAATGGAGGACAAATGGATGGATGATGAAAGGAGAGGATGGATGAATGAATGGATGGAAAGAAAAAAGATGAATGGAGAGAAAAGATAGATGAGGAAAACAATGAAAATTAGATGGATGGATGGATAGATGGATGGATGGACGGACAAACATAGAAGAGGTGAAGAGATGAACGGAAGAAATGAATCAATGGATTGAGGAAAAATATAAATGATATATGGATGGATGGAGAAAATGGAGGCAATGGCAGACAAAAAAAGAGAAGAGAAGAGAAGAGAAGAGAAGAGAAGAGAAGAGAAGAGAAGAGGAAAGGAGAGGAGAGGAGAGGAGAGGAGAGAAGAGAAGATGGAAAAAAACAGTGGAGGGATGGATGGATGGATGAATGGATGGACGGAAAAACAGATGGGTGGATAGATGAATAGAAGAAAAGAATAGATGGATAGATGGATGGAGAGAAAATATGGATGGATGGACAAATGGAAGGATGGATGGAAAAGAGAAAATAGATAAATGGAGAGAAAACAGATGATGAAAAAAATGGAGGAAAGATGGATGGATAAATGGAACAAGAGGATGGATGGATGAACAAATAGATGGGTGGACAGATGAATGGAAGGACAGAATAAATGGATTGATGGATGAATGGATGATTGGACGGAGAGAAAAGATGGATGGATGATTGGATGGAGAGAAAAGATGGATGGATGGATGGATGGATGGATGGATGGATGGATGGATGGATGGATGGATGGATGGATGGATTAATGGACAAACATAGATGGCGGACAGATGAATGGAAGGAAAGAATAAATAGATTGATGGAAAGATTAATAGGTGGATGGATGGATAAACAAATGGACAGAAAAAAAAGATGGACGGATGGATGGATAGATAGATGGAGAGAAAGAGATGAATAGAGAGAAAAGATAGATGATGGAAACAATAGAGATGGATGGAGCAGATTAATAGATGGAATAATGGAAAGTGAGGATGGACAGACGGATAGAAAGATGGAAAGGCAGACAATTGTATGGATGAATCAAAATAAGAAATGAATGGTTGGAGAGAATGGAGCATCGTTCTATAAAATTTGTTCTGTCTGATTGAAGAAATATCAGAAAGATCAACAGCTAGACTGAGAGAATAACCGGTGCTGGTGATTGGCTGTTGTGTCACCTGTGTCCTGACGTCAGTCTCAGCATCTGCACAGGCGTGATACAGCAGTGTGAGCAGCGTCTGCATGTGTTGAGTACAGTGATCTTCAGCATGCAGAAGCAGAACCCGCAGCAGCTGCACTGTCTTCACCCGCGTCTGCACCAACCAGTCACCAATGTCCCGACCCATGGCAGGAAGCAGCTTAGACAGATTCCTCACAACCAGCTCCCTGCAGCCCAGCCCCGGACGTTCTCCTGGAACAAACAAACAGAAACAAAACACAGATTTTTATTATTCCGTCACACACAACCATTCTTATTAGGGCAGCATGATATTTAGGAAAAATCAAACATTGTAATATTTTGTTCATTCATTCATTTTCCTTCGGCTTAGTCCCTCATTTATCAGGGGTCCCCACAGTGGAATGAACCGCCAACTATTCCAGCATATGTTTTACGCAGCGGATGCCCTTCCAGCTGCAACTCAGTCTCACATTCACACATACACTACGGCCAATTTAGCTTATTCAATTCAACTATAGCGTATGTCTTTGGAGTGTGGGGGAAACCGGCGAACCCGGAGGAAACCCACGCCAACACGGAGAGAACTCAGAAATGCCAACTGGTCCAGCCAGGACTCGACCCAGCGACCTTCTTGCTGTGAGGCCACAGTGCTAATCACTGAGCCACCGTGCCACCCTGAATACAATTTCACCCGATGAACTCTACTTAGAAGGAATTTATCATTGTAGATTGATTGAGATGATTCTGTAAGGGAGTGTATCATTGAGATGATTCTGTAAGAAATTTAATAAGCAAATTAAAATCGTAGATAAATACAATTAAGAAACGTTACAGTTGAAATAAACAGCGTCATTAGTATTCAGATACAGTAATTGAATAATAAAAATAATTCAATAAAGTTACTAACGATACAATTACGTATGCCTGAATGCTTTTAAAATCATCGTATAGTCACAAGCCCCTTTCACACATACAGACCTTTCCGGAAAATTAACCGCCAATTTTCCGGAAAGGTCTGTATGTGTGAACAGGCCCTTTTTGAAAACACCGGTAAATTCGTTCCGGCAATTTTTCGGAAAGAGAAGTTGTAACATTACCGGTAATTTGCCAGAATGCTGCGCTGTGTGAACGCAGAAGGAAGATTGCTGGAAAGAGCGCGTTCACGATTAGAACATTAGTGAAACGTCTACTCCAGCCAATCAGAACATTCATATCTGCACTGTATATGAAAATAAAAGCCTTCGAATATCTTTCCAGACACATTTAGCTGCTAGATGTTAGTCGGATAACGTTTCTGTTCCTTCTAAATGCCAACTGTGTAAAAAAAATGATCGATAAAATGCTTATGATAAACCGCTGTTTCTTTACCTTTAAGCTCTGCATCAGTTGCTTGACGCGTGTGCACGTAAAGTCAGCACACACACTTATTATCAAAGACTATAGAGAATACACCTTAAAGGGACATAGACGTTATGTACATCTCGACAGCGAAAATGTTCCTCCATGTTTTCAGCGAAGTAGTTCACAATACTTATCCACAGAGTTTGTAATGTAGTCAAATGTGTAAACATTTAGCTGCTGTTCGCGCATCTGCCTTTGGATGTCTTTGGGACAAAGCAGTTGCATGAATGCTTTAAATAAAAGTAAAACCATAAACAAAAGGCAGACAACTTTTATGTTTACAAAATCAAGCGCAGCCATTTGGAGCTCATTTCTGGTTGATGATGTCAGAATTTATCTGTATTTTGGAATAGATGTGTGAGCGGTCTTTTCCAGAAAAATTTCAGAATGTTCTTGCCCGTGTGAACAGAGCTTTTTTGAATTTACCAGTAAAGTCGTTCCGGTAGTTTTCCGGATATTTACCGGTATCACTGTGTGACAGGGGGTACAGACCTCAAAAACACATGCACACTATCACTTTTAATACAGATTGAGCATTGCAAATCCTGCGATGTGACCCATGCGAATGATCACATTGCGATATCAATGCTAAAACCATATATTGTGCAACCTTAATACATACACCGTTTTTTCCCCCAGAATATACTAAAATATATTTATTGGATTTTGTTTGAACTTTAGGGGCACATAGTTTACCTCTTTTTTATGTTTTAATATTAATATTATGGTTCTTCTGAGTGTGTCAGTTTAGGTTCAGTTTAAAACACAATTCAGATTTTTTTATTATAATGTGTTAAAAAGTGTCATGTTGGGGGCGTGTCCACAGTTCGCTGATTTAGGGGTGTGTTGCTTCACATGTAGACTAGTTTCGGCTTCCCCATCCAACGTAACAAGGGGGCGGGGCCATGACCCGCTCTGTGTTTGCAACACAGACAGGCAGATTGAAAGGAGGAGGAGAGGATCAGCATTCAGTCGTACATGTACGACTCTGACACAGACCAAGCAGAGAGTAGAAAATCATTTGTGTCTTTGTACAGTTTTACAGCCAACTGTGTGCTAGTTTCAAGTGCCGAGCTTGTACACAAAAACTAATAACCACGCACACTGAATTAACTTTGACTGAGGCACCGGATGCGCCGCGACACGGCACACCAGACACTCTGTAGCTAGGCAGATACATGAAGTGTCCCGAATCGTTGCGCCACGCATTTTTGAATTCTAAACATAGGTTTCTCAACGGTCCGCTGTGCCCAGCCGTCGAATTGAGTGTACCCTGATAGAAACCTATGTTTAGAATTCTAAAACGCATGCTAGTTAAGATCACAGGGAGCTTCTGGGATCGCGAGAAATGCAAACGGCTGAAGTATAAGGTAGACTCAATGAGAAGTACACATGTTTGCAAACCTACCTAAAGATACAACCAATAATTCCGATTAGAGCGATAATGTGGAGAATATTGCTCTTGTGTTGAGCCCAATGAGCCTTGCATCTAAAAATAGAGCTAGGGTGTTCCTTTAGTGATATCGCTTCGACTCACGCTGAAAATGGCGGACGTGAATCAACAAACTGAGGATATGAGGACGCGTCTGTCAATCAATATTGGTGGGCGGGGGGACCGCTCTCCTACGTAAAGTTGTGGTCGGTTTGAAAACCGCTCCAATTGGTCCACCGTTTTTTTATGTTGTTAAATTGAAAAAAAAAAGCACTGGGTGTGCTTATATCACCCCAATATGACGGTCTATACACCATACATGCACATATGTCTGTCCAAACAGCTTGAAAAGTAGATTTTTTACCATAGGTGCCCTTTAATAGAACAAAATGCAGTGTAAAAATACAAACAAATACTGAAATACTGAAACATCAGGAATCAAACAAATAATTAAAAAGGTGAAAATTAATTCATACATTCACATAATTTACTTAAATAACAACGTTCAATACACATGTTTGTACATTGCATTTTACAGCATTCCAGTGTGTTGTTTTGCCTTTTTTGATGGCTTAACAAAATTGTTAATTGTTTTGCTGGAATATCAGACATCTAAACAATACATAAGAGATCAACAAAAGTTTGAATGCTCAAACATCCACAAATGTTCCATAGTCCACCTGCTTGAGAAAATAGTTGAAAGGGGGTCACATACACCATGGCTAAAAAGTTTAAGTGTTTTTAAAAGGAATTTCTTCTGCTGAGCAAGGCTCCATTTGTTTGATCAAAAGTACAATAAAATTACTAATGCTAAATGTCACTTAAACAGCTCTTTTAATATTTTTTAAATATGATTTCATTATCAGTGAATAATGTCACATGACCCTTAAAGGTCCCAATTTTCAATCGATGTTTGACGCAATCTCAACCAAAACATGACGAGAGGGTGGGACATATAGTATCTCCTTCCCTTTTTATAACATAGCTAACAGCGTTTTGCTTCATCACAGCTCTGCCAGTGAGAGTTGAGCTGAAGTGCATTAAATGTAAGGCGTCTTGAACGGGCGGGGCATGTCAGATACTAGAGAGCATTTAATTGGTCAAGATTTGATGAGAAACTGAAGAACGAGGTTAATCCATTTAGGCTGAAGTGACAATCTGCAAGCTTTACATGTTTATATCACTGTTATATCTTCTAAACACAAATTTTGTCACTGTTTTGGTGCACACTAGCTTATAGATATCCTAAAAACTAACAACAGCGATACTAACATCTAAAAAAACTTGATTCTAATTTCATTGGACCTTTAAAAAAAATAAAATCGGTCTAATATAGTGATTTGGTTAAAATATTTCTTAACATTATCAGTGTTGAGAACACATTTTTGCTGTACTACTATTATTTTTTTAAGAAGCTAAATAAAAAGTTCAAAAGCATAGCACAGCATTTTTGCAAAGTGTACATCTCTTTTGATCAATTTAATGTGTTCTTGCTAATGAAAAGACTTTAATTTTTATACATAATTTATACATACTTTATGTATATTTTACACACACACACAGTTAAAGTCAAAATGATTAGTCCCCCTTTGAATTTGTTTTCTTTTTAAAATATTTACCAAATGATGTTTAACAGAGCAAGGAATTTTTCACAGTATGTCTGATAATATTTTTTCTTCTGGAGAAAGTCTAAATTGTTTTATTTCAGCTAGAATAAAAGCAGTTTTAAAAATTTTTAACACCATTTTAAGGTCAAAATTACTAGCCCCTTTACGCTATATATTTTTTTCAACAGTCTACAGAACAAACCATCAATATACTATACAATAACTTGCCTAATTACCCTATCCTGCCTAGTTAACCTAATTAACCTAGTTAAGCCTTTAAATGTCCCTTTAAGCTGTATAGAAAAATATCTAGTCTAATATTATTTACTGTCATCTTGGCAAAAATAAAATAATCAGTTATTTAAAAATTTGTTATTAAAACTATTATGTTTAGAAATGTGTTGAAAAAAAAAAGTTATCTCCGTTAAACGGAAAATGGGGACAAAATTAACAGGGGGGTAATAATTCAGGGGGGCTAAAAATTCTGACTTGAACTGTATATAAAAAATTTATATATATTTGATTTAGTTATCTGACTTTTTTCTCTCCATCCAGCATCTGCAAAACCCAGAAAGCTTCTTCCTAGTTTCTCTCAGAGATTAAATAAACATAAACTAGATCAGGCCTGTAGGGATTTATTCTAGGACAAGATAACTGAGCATCAGTATCTGTTGAGGGGTATACAAGGCTCAACATTACCTTTTTTGCTTACCAGAAAGCACGGCTAGCAATTTTCCAAAGTTATTAGCCACAATTTTAGGAAATACATTTAATATGCTTAAATTTCACTTTAGCATGTTAAAATTACTTAATTTGGGTCAATTGAAACCTTCCTGACCACCTTAATTATAATATGCATGGTATGCAAGCTGGTATGCAGTAGTCAAATGTTTGAAGTGGATCAAAACCTTTCATCAAAGTTGACGTAAAACCAAAACACTCGTTCTTGTCTTGGGGTAATTTTGATCCACTTCAAATGTTGACTCATACATGCACTACAGTTCAAACCAAATAAACAGAGTAACTTCTAACGAATACAACAAAAGTGCAAACTGAAAAGACGCTTTAAATATATATTTTTAAACTATTAATTAATTATTTATCAACTACAATTTACAAAACTCAAATTAACAAAGATATATACATGAATCAGAGAGTGAAATTCATTAAAGACCTTTTTTTAAACCTCTTTCCATACATTTATTGCCACTTTAGGTTTCAACCGGTAACACTACTTGGTGACATTTTAACTTAAGAAAGTACATAACTCCTTGTGATAACTCCTTTAAATGCAATGTAATTCAGCATTTTATTAATTTGAGGAAAGACTGTCACTCTGTTAATAGTTAGTCTCACCTCCACATGTGTAGAGAGCAGGTGACGGCAGCTGGAAGTCCATCTTATCCTTCAGATCATCCTCATTTTCCTTCTCCCACTGAGATCCTACTTGCTTCCATGAGTTTTCAGCAAGAGACCTGGATCACAAAAGCATACATTTAATTCAAGAATCAAGTAAGTGCATATTGCATTGATCAAAAGTGTCAGAAAGATGTATACAATAACAAAAATGCTGTAAATTATTATTTTTTTAATCAAAGAAATCCAATATAATACATATTTCCTGAGCAGCAAATCATCAAATTATAATGATTTGCGAAATATCATGTGACACTAAAGACTAGAGTAATGATGCTGAAAATTTGAGAAGATTTAAATTATATTTTAAAACATATTCACATAGAAAAATCACTATTTAAACAAAGTTTTAGGCCAACATTAAACCTGTTGATTTACTGATGATATAGTGGATTTACGTGACTCTTTATCATAAAACCAGTCATAAATATACATTGTTAATTCTTTTAAAATTGAGATTTATAAAGGATGAATAAATGATCTTTCAGATGATGTATTGGTTGTTAGAATAGGAGTTGGGTTAGGTTAAAGTTTAAATTATTTTGGAGAAAGGCTGTCCTTGTTTGAGCAGTGTTATTAGCAATATTTCATGAATTGATGGATTTGTGAGTGTTGAAAAGTACGGATTAAACCATTTAAACCAATATTCTGGAAAGGACTATGATGTATATGCAACAGTTTTCATTTTCAGCATGATAATGATCCGCTAATTGCAGTGAAATTCTTGTTTACTTTTAAAGAAACAGTTGATAAAACACAGACAGTCATGAAATGGCCTCCACAGGGTCCAGACCTGAATATTATGGAGGCTGTATGAGATCACCTGGACAAAAGAAGTGCTAAAAGAAGCTTGATATTACACAGCACAGTATTTCAGAGATTGTCAGGAGAACAAAAACGGTTCAATTAGAACAAAAGGGTTCAAGCTCTGCTTGGTGCCAAGAGAAGGCACATTAAACATAAACTTTAGTTTGAAGAGGTAATGTTGTGACGTTGTTGTTTGTTTGTACATATTTACTACAGTTTCTATTTGTTTTCAACAAAGAGACTGATTGATTATATATTGCGTAAAAGTCTTAGGCCAACAAAGTTAGTACAGTGCTTAGAACCTTTTCACAGTACTATATTTCACAATTTTTACTCTATTTTTGATTAAACAAATACTGCATTGTGGGAATAATAGATTATAAAAAATAAAAACAGAACATTCTTAACACCACACTGTGGTAGTATAATGTAATAAACCCAATAAATAAATGCCTCAGCCTACAATTTTGCGAAACGCTAAATGCATTTCGTTGCACATTTCAGATGACAAGTCCACTAGAGGGCGCTATCTACATGTGCAAATCTGAAATGATTTAAGATATGTTTTGCTTTACATTTCATATATATCTATTTACATTTACATTTACATTTAGTCATTTAGCAGACGCTTTTATCCAAAGCGACTTACAAATGAGGACAAGGAAGCAATTTACACAACTATAAGAGCATCAGTGAACAAGCGCTATAGACAAGTTTCAGGCGTGTAAAAGTCTAAGAAGCAAAACATTAGTAGAAATTTTTTTTTTATATATATATATAGAAGGAGATATATATATATATATATATATATATATATATATATATATATATATATATATATATATATATATATATATATATATATATATATATATATATATATATATATATATCTATATCTATATATACATATATCTATCTATCTGTCTATATATATATTTATATATCCTTCTTGGACACGTCCAGAGTAAGCAGGGCTTTTCGTGCAGATCACTAGTGAACCGCTGACCTAAACCCAACCAATAGTGTTTTCAACAGTAAACGTAAAAAGTGCACTGTCTCTATGTAGTTTTACCTTGATTTTACAATGCTTTTATCTTTTACGTTTATTTATTTGGATCTGCATAAAAACAATTCTTTACTCTTCAATGATAAGTCCCTGTAAATATCATTAGTGTGAAAAAAAACAAAGTAATCTCCGGTAGCCCCTATAAACAACAGTCAAACTTATGTAGAAGGACATTTTTGCGGTTTCAAAAAAAGCAGGTATTTCCAATAAGCCTGTGTTGGATATGATAATATACAGGTTTTCAAACACACCGAATCATTTGGATGAATTATAATGATTTCCTTGTATTTTAGAGGTTTGAAAAACACTAGTATGTTTACAGGTTATGTTTTGTCACCTTATTTCAGGGATCTCATCGCTGATGCTGGTCAGAAGCAGCGGGATGAGCTTGTGGAAGTAGGAATATCTGTCCGGCAGACGGAGAAGCCAATCACCAACAACTACAGCAACAGCCTTCCTCACCTGAGCAGATTAACAGAACAATAAATCATTCATACAGCATACATGTGCCCTTTAAAGCAGGAAATGTGTTCATGGAATAAAATAAAATGTAATTTAATAAAAATAAATAAAAATTAAATAAAATGTCAACCATGAAGCAGGAAAAGTGTTATTGGAGTACAACAAAAAAGTAAAGTAAATAAAAGAAAATAGAATAAAATAAGTGTCCCCTGTAAAGTAGGAAACGTGCTCTTGGAATAAAACAAAACAAAATAAAACAAAATAAAATAAAATGTCCCCTATAAGGCAGAAGGTGTGTTCTTGGAGTAAAATGTAAAAAATTATAATACAATTTTAAAAATAAAACAAAATAATAAATAAAATAAATGTCCCCTGTAAAGTAGAAAACGTGTTCTTGGAACAAAACAAAACAAAACAAAACAAAACAAAACAAAACAAAACAAAACAAAACAAAACAAAACAAAACAAAACAAAACAAAACAAAACAAAACAAAACAAAACAAAACAAAACAAAACAAAACAAAATGTCCCCAATAAAGCAGAAAGTGTGTTCTTGGAGTAAAATGTAAACAATTATAATAAAATTGTAAAAATAAAATAAAAAAATAAATGTCCCCTGTAAAGCATTTTTTAAATAAAATAAAATCATAAAAATAAAACAAAAACATAAACATATATAAATAAATAAATAAATAAATAAATAAATAAAATCAAATTTTACTAAGAAGCATTGCTCAAGAAGCTTCTTTGGTATATTTGTTTTATTGATGGATTTTTCAATTTAAAGCAGATTACCCGTGGCGAGTCGTCAAACAATCTCTGTGCCAAGTGGGACAAAACCTCATCCACATTCTTGCCTGCGCTGTACTGAACGACTGCACCGATGGCCTGTGTGGCAGAAACTCTCACTTGGGAGTGCTGGTGAGAAATAGTCTGCAACAGGGGCTTCAGAAGACTCTCAGCCTGAAGATGGAAATGTTCTGGGCAGAGAAGAACAGAAAGAAGGCAAATACTTGTGCCTTACTTGTAGATACTGGAAGAAAAAATGGGTTTTTCCAAACATTAAAACAATAAATAAATAAAGGTGAAATTTACATTTACTCATTTAGCAGACTCTTTATCCAAGTGAGGATAAAAGTAGCGCATCAAATCATTCGAAAGTTGTGGTATATACATGCTAATCTACCTCAAGATGTTTTCCGGAAACACAGAATGATGATAAAGAAAGTGTCTGGTGCAAATGGAAAGAAGAGAGTGTGTCCTACAGGTGGTTTGTCCAGCCTACTCACCTGTGTGGAGCACATTTAGAATTGCAAGATGTTTTTCATGAAGTATGGGACATGTAGTAAGCAGATGTGGTCGATGGACACATGGTTACGTTGAAGGCGGAGGAAGGCTAATATCGGTCACTAGGGTTGGGTCGATAGACATCCCATTAGACGTCGCACAATGCCAAATTTGTCACCTGTTCACTCACAAAGTTTTAGAAAGGGGGGCCAAAATCAAAACTTATACTGTTAAATGTCAAGAAGACTAAACAAGAAGACATCGGATAAACTCTGTCTTTTGATACGGCCATGGTCTTTAGCCTCTTTGTTAAAGCAACCGACTCCAATGCGAAGAATCGCCAGTTCGAACCTAGCTCAGATTAGTTTGGGTGCAATAGGACTGGTGGATTACACGTGGGGGCTCATCCGGGATGGAAGTGAGGTGAGTGTAACGGAGGCCAGCTAGTGAAGTGCTATGCAGGTAACCCTCACTCCTCTGACCTCAAAAGGTGCCCTAGCGACAGACAGGTGTAGGGCAGTGCGATTAATTAAAATCGAATCGTCATCACGATTTGAAACGTTGCAATTAGCTAATCGCAAGAGGCCGCAATATGAAATATATTTGTATTATTTCATTTCCCCCGCCCAGAGCAAATGCGTGACTGTCATCTGTGTGTGACAGTCTTACTAGCCAACTGAGTAAGCACACTTTCGTTCTACCCAATCAAAATTGGGCAACTGAACTATGCAGAACACCCACAATAAAATAAACAAACAGGAAAGCGAAGAATAATAGCGTCTGCTGCTTCAGAAGCATTAATAGAGGAATTTATATTAAAGAAAAACAGCCTGTCTGTAATATGGGAATATTTGTGTTTCAAACTCACAGACACTGAACAAAAAATGGTCATTTGTAAGAGCTGTCGCAGAATTGTTGCCACAGCAAAAAAGGAAATACAACAACCAGCACATAAAAAGGCACCACAGAGGGCTATATGAGGAGTGTCTTGCTAAAAAGTCAACTGAA
Source organism: Danio aesculapii (assembly GCF_903798145.1). Classification (NCBI taxonomy): domain Eukaryota; kingdom Metazoa; phylum Chordata; class Actinopteri; order Cypriniformes; family Danionidae; genus Danio; species Danio aesculapii. The sequence continues at coordinate 11,409,450 of NC_079437.1, read as the reverse complement.
AGTATTCCCAGTGACACGATCTAGTAGCAACAACAGAAAAGTGCAATTTCAGAGTTGTTTGCAACTGTTACAACATATGAAAAAACATTACGAAGGCACCAGGAGACACCATAGCTCACTACTGTTTCCTATAGAGAAAAATTAGTGTTTAATTATTTATAATTATTTATAAACAAATTTGAATAATAATTGGAGCTAATATTTTTTCAGTTCCTTTTTAAACTAACACTCACTGCATTTTAGCAGTAAGTAGCTATGATACATAATGTTGAGTTGAAGCTTGACTACAAAATTAAATCACAAATCAAAAAGAATTTGCAATATCTGTTAAAAATAAATAAATAAAAATCCCAATTAGATATTTTCCCCGAATCGCACAGTCTTACCATGGTCTTTAGCCTCCTTGTTAGAGCAACTGACTCCCATGCAAAGAATCACTGGTTCAATCGCAGCTCAGACCGGGTCGGGTGCAATAGAACCGGTGGATTACATGTATTTATTTGTTTGACTTTTTTTGCATCACAAAAACAAGTCTCTGGTTTAGCCTCTCAGCAGAAACAAATCCAAGCCATCCAATCTCTAGCACCTAATTCTGAACAAAAATTTGACTCTGCCCTCATTTACTCAACCTTCGCTTGATACAAACCTGTTTGAGTTTCTCCGTTGATCTCAAAAGAAGATATTTTGGAAAAATCTCAGAAACAGACTGACTTCTATATAGGCACGGGATGATAACCGGTTTCAAGGTTTATCGCGGTTTGGAAAAGTCAAGGTATTAAAACCACAAAAATGTTTTGTTATACCATTTCTAAGGTATATGTAGAGGGTTTTTAAAAAAAAATTGTGTTGTAAGTAAATCTGTGTTTTTGAAGCTAATGAAGAATAGTAAAAGTCAATGGTTTATTTTAATTATGTAGCCTGACATGTTTAGTGTCCCAAAATATTATAAATGCTTCTTAAAATGTAATATGTTGTGTTAAATGGGGGGGGGGGGTTGTTTTTTCACTAAGACATTTAAAAAGAAATGATTTCACAGCAGTAAACAGAAAACTGAGATACTGTGAAACCGTGATATTGTTATACAGTGTTATTACTAGGCCCACGCAGATTTTGCGCAGATTTCAGCAAATTTTTAGCCCATCATTAATTCTGTTTATTTACTTGAGTAAATGTGTGTAAATCTATATTTATTCATTTTGGTTATTAAAGTAATATTATTGACTAATATTAAAATGTTCATCTGATTTATGTACAATGCAGTAATATTTTCTGTCTTTTAGTAGAGATATTATATGAGAGACTTGCTTTGTTTACGAAGGAAAGTGAATCTATTTGGATTTGCCTTTTAAACCTTAAATAAAAGTTAAAAAGATTAGTTTTAGTTATGATACTCCCAAAATCAATCCGCAGAAATCCGCAGATTTTTACTAAAATTCTCAGAAGAAATAGCAAAAAACGTCCGCAGATTCCATCTGGCTTTAGTTATCACACAGTCAGAAACTTACACCGGCCCATGCTTACTTCCATAGTACAGGTTACAGGTTTCCAACATTCTTCAAAATACCTTCTTTTGTGTTCGACAACAACCAATGTTGGTGAATTAGACTTTTCTTCATTTTTGTAGAACAGTTTATCCATAGATGATCCACTGATTATCATCATACATTGTAGAATGTGTTTGTATTTTCCCATGTGTACATGTTTTTATACGTGTATGTGTGTATATATGTGTATGTGCACATGTAAATGTGTTCGGAAGTATGTATGTACATGCCATGATTAAGCATTTTTTGTATATCTGTGCATGGTTTAAAGTCACCCTCTATCTATGCTGAATTAATGATGATAGTTGACTATGTCGGTTAAATTATTTGAGTATTGTAGAGATGTTTGAATGAGTCATGTGACCTTAGTACTCAAAAGAGACTCTAAACGCACCTGATCACTGTTTACCATGATGAAGGCAGATCTCTGCCGAAACGCGTAGGTTTCTTTTAAGATTAAGCCATGTGAATAAAGGCTTTTTAAATTTTCCACATATTCCGAGTGCCTTGGACTAATTTCTTTTGAAACTCATAAATGTTTGGAACCCCTTGATAGAGAGTAAATGAAAATAAAAATTCAAATTTTTAAGGTGAACTATCGCTCACTTTTGAAGCACATCAACATCTTACCAGGAATACACTGAGCTACGCTGACGGTGCATCTACAGCTCTCCTTCTTGACTTCAGCGAAAGGATCAGTGATGGTCCTCTGCAGGATTTTGATCAAGTCCTCCAGGTAAGGGGCGATCTGCTTCCCGCACACCTCCACCAGCAGAGAGAGCATCTCCACGAGCGCCAGTCTGAGCTCCTCCGCGGGCTCCAGGATCTCCTTTCCGCCGAGCCTCTGCGCCAGCGCGGGGATCAGATACGGCAGACAGTCCTCTGGTTTGGGGACAGCCCTGATAAATCCTGCGATGATCTGGATTGAAGCGTCCCTGCACGTCTCTGCTGGATCTGACAGACACTTTAGCAGCGGCTTCAGCAAACAGCCGAGAAGCTCCTGCATCACGCCGCTGGATAACCGCTGCTCGACGGTTTCTCTCCTAACCGCATCTAGAGCTCGCTTTCTCGCGCTTTTGTTGTCTTCGTTTAAACAGTTTAAATGGCGAGCCAGAGATTTTAACACATCCGCCGCGGCTCGGTCATCACCGGCGGCCGCCATTGCTGCTTCACATGTGTTGTTGTTGTTGCTGGTTGTCATGGTTATTGTTGCCACTACGACTGTAAATCGCGACAGCTGTGGTTGCTTTACGGTAGATGCACATTCAAAACTGTTCAACTTTATTTTACTTCGCGTCCTTGGTCAGAATAAATATATGTTGCGTCCCAATTCGCATATTCATACTACGGCCTAAAAGTATGTACCTTTTTTGTGAAGTAAAAATTGATACTTTTGAGTGTGTGCCAGAAGAGTATACAAGATTATACAAGAGTATACAACTTCCTCGTTAACAGATCGTTATGTTGCTTAGTTATGAGACCTGTCAATCATCTGCACACATCATCAACATTACTGTCATGTTTAATTTCCTTCCTTGTTGGAGATGCAGCAGCAGGTTAATCTCCCATTCACGAGTCTTTCATGCAGAGAAATCTCCTCAGGTCTTTGGATTCAGACGTTAATGCGTAAACACGTCTATATAAAAGTTCAGTATTGTTGTTACAGATAAAATATAACTCAGGAAACGTAATTTAAATATTTTGCAGTGGGCTAGATATTGATTAACAGTCAAACATCTTTACCGAAGCCTCTCTACTTGACAGTTGGTCTCGCGTGTCCTCCATGTTTGTAGTTTATTTACACTTGTCACCTGCGTTTGTAGTTCTAATCGAATCACGTCCAACGCGCAATGTACTGTGGGCAATATCGGAAATAGTACATGATTTGGAAACCTTTGGCATACTCTTTTCAATATAGTACGAGATTTGGGACATACCAATTCTATTTTCACATACTATTTAGAACGGATAGTATGCGAATTGGGATGCAGCAATAGAATTTGCAAGCAGAGGCCAGAGAGCTCTGTTGATTTATTTTGGTATTGCCCTTATGTGTAATTTCTTTGGCAAAATGTAATCGACTTGTATTGCAGATGTCCTTTTAGGAATTTTTGAAAACTCAGACAAAAAGACCCAAACATTTTTATTAATGTCTTTATTTTAATGGCCAAATTTCATGTTCATAAATGTAAATTTTCAGGTAAAAATTCAATTTTTATTGCATTAAAAATATTTAATGAAACATTATGTTGAGTCCATATTAGCCTAAAAAAAAAATCAACAAACTATGCGAAGCTATGCGACTTGCGTTGTATTTTTGACGTTATTCAATAATAAATAAATAAGATATTAAAACACACATTTATTTATTCATTTTCTTTTCAGCTTAGTCCCTTTATTAATTTGGGGTCGCCACAGTGGAATTAACCGCCAACTTATCCAGCATATGTTTTACACAGCGGATGCCCTTCCAGCCGCAACCTAATAGAATGGGAAACACCCATACACTCTTGCATTCACACACCTACACTACAGACAACTTGGCTCATTTAGTTCACCTACCACATGTCTTTATACTGTGAGGGAAACCGGAGCACCCAGAGGAAACCCACGCAAACATGGGGTGAGCATGCAAACTCCAAACAGAAATGCCAACTGACCCAGCTGGGGCTTAAACCAGTGACCTTCTTGCTGTGAGGCGATCGTGCTACCCACTGTGTCACCGTGACGCCATGTAAACACACAATAAGATAATAAAAACATAGTTATGGACTAAATTAAAAGGCTACTTGGAAACTCTTTGTTTTTTCTGGATTTTATAGTTATGTGTTCTAGTAAAATGTAAATTGTTCTGCAAACTGATGACGTTTCATCTAAATGTAAAATATTGTTGTCGTTTAGTGCCTAAAATGACAGAAAAAAAAGAATTTGTTGGATTTTAGACATCTTAATTTTCATTTTTGGACAACACAGTACCAATGTTTTGACTTCAGAAGAGTTCTATATGTATGTGTGTAAATAACAGACTTGTGTATATGTATATGGGACATTCTACCAGAAAGGTACATTATCTGTCCTTGAAATAAAAATACAAATACAGTGAATAAAAAGTATTTTATCCCAAAAATGTCTAAAATGGACTGATGGAAGATTTCTGTGAGTTGTTCTGTAAAGGAATAAATCATTCCTTTGGTTATCAGATTTTGGACTCTCAGTAGTGATTATTAAACCACACTGAACTGAGCTAAACTGAACTGAATTTAAACACTAAAAACTGAACTACACTGTTCCAATTTACTGTGACCTTTTATGTGAAGCTACAATCTACATTGTAAAAGCGCTATACAAATAAAGGTGAATTGAATTGAATTTTTTATTTATTTTTTTAATTAAAAACCATTTACAAATGTACAAACCATGTCATTGTCCTTAGCCCAATTGAACCTACAGCTTTAATAGTTTATTAGTTTTTAGAAATTTATTTAGATTATTTATTATTTTGAAAAAAAAAACTTTAGAAATAGCAAAGTTGTTATTCACATCAATTGATTAAAAACATAAAATTAGAAATACATTCTACAAATAAATACTACAGATAAATAAATTTACAATTGTCCCAATGGTTCTGTGAGTCCTGTCACATTTCCATTAAATTTAACATAAAATACGTGCAATACACTTTTAAGGGAGCCTATGATATGACTCAATAGAAGTGCCATCATTTGATGAAGAAGTTGGCAGTCATCAAGGATACGTTCTATTGAATTGTATGATTTTATGCTTGTTTTTGTATGATTTTTGAGGATGACCAGCTTAAAGGTCAGGTCCTGTGACATTTTTTATTAGTGAAAATGTACGTTTCTGGTAGAATGTGTGTGTGTGTATATATATATATATATATATATATATATATATATATATATATATATATATATATATGTATGTGTGTGTGTGTATTTGTGTACTACTATTACCCCCAATTTCTAGGCTGTAGGCTGACAATGTTTACACATACCAAAAAAATGAGGACATCCAGAGAAACGGAGAATTTTAAACTAAATGAAATATTATCTATATATTACAAAAAGAGGCGACATGGTGGTTCAGTGGTTAGCACTGTTGCCTCAGCAAGAAGGTTGCTTTTTTGATTCCTGGCTGGTTCTGTTGGCATTTCTGTGTGGAGTTTGCATGTTCTCCCCATGTTGGTGTGGGTTTCCTCCAGGTGCTCTGGTTTCTCCTGCAGTCCAAAGACATGCGGTATAGGTGAATTGAATAAACTAGCCGTAGTGTAAGAGAGAGAGAGTGTGTGTGTGTGTGTGTGAGAGAGTGTATGGGTGTTTCTTAGTGCTGGGTTGCAGCTGGAAGGGCATAAGCTGCGTAAAACATGTGCTGGAGTAGTTGGCGGTTCATTCCACTGTATATATTACAAAAAGAAAAACATCAAATGCCAGATAAATCCATATTTTACAAGCAAACATATTAAATAGGTTAACGAATTAGTTATCTCAATAATTATTTTCAACACATCTATATTAATGAGCAACATTTACATCATATTTACAGTATAAAGCATTATTCATGGGATTGTTGGCAAATACGTACAGTGTTGTAAGTTGTTGAGTCGTATATATAGCACTGTGCATTTTTGCCAACTATCCCGTGAATAATGCAAGATAACTCTGATTATTTCCAAAACATATTGCTTATGTTTAGACTTTTCCATAGCTGCTCAACTGGGGGGGGGGAAAGACTGACATCAGCACAGCCATCTCTGCATATAAATGCGTTTGTTCACAAAACATCCCAGTTTGTAGAGGTCAGTTCTGTGATGTAAAGCCTGTGAAAGCATGCGTGCTATTCTGGATGACGCACAACGCCCTTGATTGGCTGAAACAGGATATTATCGCAAGTAAATAAATAATACATTCATAAAACGCACACAACTTCGCTCCATAACCATCTACATAACAGCTAAATTACTTTTTTCGTTTTTTAAAATTATAATCTTCATTATAAGTGTATTAATTTCAGCGTCCAATCGGAATACGGATTGACGTCATAGCGCTCGCGAGCTGCAGGACCAAACAAGCAACATCCCAGAGCGCGAGCCTTGCATCTCCGCCTCATAACGGTAAGCCAAATTAACATAAAACACCGTGACAGACGCCGCCGTTTTCAGATTAAAACACCGACAGACGCCGTTTACGAGGTCACAAGTGACTAAAATCACACGTACACAGCATAGGTTTGTATTTCGAAGCGGATATGTTGTGATAAAAACGTAAACAGGTGAACAGAGAGTGATGCTCGAGCGTTAAACCGACGGTTTTTTCTTCCACGCACGAGTAAATGCGGCATCACGTTTCGTTAAAGTAACGTTACAGCTCGATTAAAACCTTATTTATTCGTCAGTTGTCGTCTTTTAGATGTTTGATATCAGTAAATGGCGGAAGTGGAATGTAAATACGTTAATATAAATGGCCTTTAAATATATATGTCATAATGTCATGTCCTATGTGCAGTATCTATCTATCTATCTATCTATCTATCTATCTATCTATCTATCTATCTATCTATCTATCTATCTATCTATCTGTAATGACTGACTGACATATATGTACATTCAATGGTTTATACATTGATTATTTATTCACTTAACAGGCAAGCATTATTACTTGAGAGAATATAAGATGCACAGACTTAATATCTCTCTCTCTCGATCCTCCCCACTTTTTCCCCCCGCAGCAGTGATAGTAGATAAGATGGCCACCTCCTCCTCCAATCTGGAAGAAGATGAAAGTCTGAAAGGCTGTGAGGTTTTCGTGCAGAAACACAACATACAGCAGATCCTCAAAGAGTGCATCGTCAACCTGTGCATCGCCAAGCCCGAGCGGCCTATGAAGTTCCTGCGGGAACACTTCGAGAAGCTGGAGAAGGTGCGTAGCTCTTACTGTGTTTTGCTGTGCTGGGGTTGTGCTTGTGTAAGTTGAGAGTTTTTTGCATGGGGATGATGGTTTGGGATCTGCGCAACGGATGTCGCTTCATTTCCCATGGAGCTGGAGAGCAGGAGCTGGAGAGTTATTGAGATCATCGCCGTCCCATTTGGCTCGGCACTTAACCTCTGGATGCTCCGGAGGGATTGTCCCTGTAATGAATGTACTGTACATTGCTTTGGAAAAAATGTCGCTGTTAGTGTATTCGGCTTTGCTTTAATTGAGGTCTTCTCCTTAAATGCTCTTAATCAGAAGCTGTCAGTGTTTAAGCATACATAATTAGGTTTGGTGTGCTTGTTTTTTTTATTTTTGACTAAAGCAGAACAGCGGCAAAGATGGGATTCTTGCTTGAACTAATTGCAAGTTTGGAATGGGAAGTCATTGCAAGTTTGGAATGTCTATTAATGCTCCTTTGATCATGATTGTACTAAGCATATGGTACAATTAGACATTTCATCAGGATCTGTGTAAAGTCTATGACGTTCATTTGCAGCTGTTTATTTTTTAAATAGTAGGGATTTTATTTTTGTACACTGTAAAAAGCGATTGCTTTAATTTAAAAGTGAGTAAACCTCAGTTAAATATGAACTATTTTTAGGGTTATGCCCATAGTTCATTTGCTTAATTATTTTAAGGTAGCTAGTTTACTTACTTAAAGTCAGCTAATCACTTTAAAAGCACAATATATCGTTTCAGCATCGATATTGCAACGATATCTGCAATGTCGAATAAGGATTATAGTTGACTAGAAGCCACAGTTAAAAATACACATGATTTTGGAGTAATTGCAAAGTTTAACCATAAAGTTACTAATATATATATTTTTTTTTAATGCCTGTGACTGTGTGTGCATTTCAAGCCAGTGTAAAGCATTTATGCACAACAAATGGACTTTTTTGTCATTTCAAGAAAGAGTATACACTCACCGGCCACTTTATTAGGTACACCTTAGTACTGGTACCAGGTTGGCCCCCTGTCAGAAATGCCTTAGTCCTTCGTGGCATAGATTCAGCAAGGTACTAAAAATATTCCTCAGAGATTTTGGTCCATACTGACTTGATAGCATCACACAGTTGCTGCAGATTAGTGGGCTGCACATCCATGATGTGAATTTCCCGTTCCACCACATCCCACAGGTGCTCTATTAAATTGAGTTCTGGTGACTGTGGAGGCCATTTGAGTACAGTGAACTCATTGTCATGTTTGAGTAACCAGTCTGAGATGATTCACGCTTTATGACATGGCACATTATCCTACTGGAAGTAGCCATCAGAAGATGGGTACACTGTGGTCATAAAGGGATGGACATGGTCAGCAACAATACTCAGGTAGGCTGTGGCGTTGACACGATGCTCAATTGGTACTAATGGGCCCAAAATGTGTCAAGAAAATATCCCCCACACCATTACACCACCACCACCAGCCTGAACCATTGATACAAGGCAGGATGGATCCATGCTTTCATGCTGTTGATGCCAAATTCTGAGCCTACCATCCAAATCCTGCAGCAGAAATCGAGACTCATCAGACCAGGCAACGGTTTTCCAATCTTTTTTCTAATATTCTAGAGATGGTTGTGCATGAAAATCTCAATAGATCAGCAGTTTCTGAAATACTCAGATCAGCCCGTCTGGCACCACAACCATGCCACATTCAAAGTCACTTAAATCATCTTTCTTCCTCATTCTGATGCTCGGTTTGAACTGCAACAGATCGTCTTGATCATGTCTACATGCCTAAATGCATTGAGTTGCTGCCATGTGATTGGCTGATTAGGAATTTGCGTTATCGAGCAGTTGGACTGGTGTACCTAATAAAGTGGCCGGTGATACAATGAAAATTATACAGTTTTATTTCATTAAATTATCCAGGAAACTATAAAGCTTTTGTTTCATTTCTAACTTTACTCTACTGTATTTGTCAATGCTTGTGATTGGTTCATTACATGTTATGATAATGTGCACGCCTATAAAGACAGCCTAATCAATCAAAAATGATTAACTCTTTGCAAATAGAGATATTTAAATCATCTGTTAAAATGAATCTCAGTATCGCAGAAAAATAAAATATCGCAATGTCAGTTTCTCCAATATCGTGCAGCCCTAATGGGTATACAAACTTTTTAAAATAAAGTCCAAAACCTAATTTCTTGATTAACTAATGTAGATCAACAATGTTTAGTGTTGTTGATTAAATCGAATAGGCATATATTGTACAGTGTCTACCACATTTGAAATACAGGAGTTAAATCCTTACATCATTGTAGTGTGTGTGTGTGTGTGTGTGTGTGTGTGTGTGTGTGTGTGTGTGTGTGTGTGTGTGTGTGTGTGTGTGTGTGTGTGTGTGTGTGTGTGTGTACCAGCGAACATTATATTGAGGTAACCATTGGAATGGTCTTCCATTTTACATGTTTGGTATTATTTGCTATTTTTGTTAGAAATTATTTTACAGTGACCAAAGGCTTTTTATGGTTTTTGATCCTAAGCAAACTGTGGTTTTTGGTTGCATGACCTCTTATTTTAAGGAATAGTTAAATTGCTTTTTTTTGAATAAATGGTTATTATAAAGTCGCTGAAAACTGTAGTCACTTGTGTAATTTACTGATGCTCTTAAAATTAGGGATGCGTCAAAATTTCAGCTGCTGAAAATTGCAGTTTTGGTTTGATAATAAAATTTTGATAATAAAATCAAAATGGTTTGGTTTGATAATGAAATTGATTTTGGTTTGATAATGAAAAAAAGCCTATAAAATGCAAATGTGGTGCTGCACTTCATTGTAGTTTTCACACCAGATGCAGAAAACATTGCCCTATGATACCTATTCATTTCAGTGGATTTTTGTCCACTGTGCTGCAGTCAAACTAGCTTAACATTCGATGGATATTCTGTTGATGTACATGAGATTTGCTCACTATTGACTCTCCAGACTCTCAGTTGGCTTTAAACCATTTAACCATTTATTAGTTTTTTAATTCTGTTTTGAACACAAAAGAAGATGTTTTGAAGCTGAAAACCTGTAACCATTGACTTCCATAGGAGCAAAAACAAGTACAAAATATCTTTTTTTTTTGTTCAACAGAAGAAAGAAACTCATAAAGGTTTGTGACAACTTAATGTGACACAATGATGAAATAATTTTCAGTTGTGTGTGAATTAAAGACCTTTAAATGGCAGATTTTAACTTTTTGTTACAGATTTTGTTACTTTATCTTCAATATTGTAGTAAAAATAATCATGCAAATGAAGGATATTAACTGTGACATGATTGACAGGTATAGCGTATTCAATTACAGAATGCATAGTAAGTGACAGAGCAGCTAAAAAAATGTAAAAATAGACTGCAAACTTTTAAGGGCATAAGAAACCCTTGTAACTTCATAGTAACACCCTTTCAATAACCCTGAACACTTTTAACTTAATCTAATTATACTTTATAAATACCGTATATAAATTTGTTTTTTATTGAAATAGTTCAAACTGCAATGTTGTTAAATATAATTAAAGCTTAAATAAGTATTTCTTTTTTTACCTATAAATTCATATTTACAATGAGGGTAAAGTTGAATCTTCATCATCAACGCTTCAGTTTTCAGCGTCACATGATCTTTCAGTAATCATAATAACATTTGATGATGTTGAAAACAGATGATCTGCTTAATATTTGTGAGGAAACCATAACAAAGTTCATTCAATATCCATTAATATTCCTTCGGCTTAGTCATTTATACATCAGGGGTTTGCACAGCGGAATAAACCTCCAACTATTCCGGCATATGTTTTACACAGCGGATGCCCTTCCAGTACTGGAAAACACCCATACACTCCGCATTACACACACTCATACATAATGGCCAATTAAGTTCATCCAATTCACCGATAGTGCTCTCTTCCCTGCAGGCACCGGATGTCAACATGACGTCATATCCGGATGTCAACATGACGTCAAATTGATGTTGTACCCCAATGTACTACAATGTCATGGGGATGTTGATTTTGTTTGGAAATCAAAATCGGGTTGACGTCAGAACCCAACGTCAGGCCAACTTCAATCTCTAATATCTAACCTAAAATCAACCAAATATCAACGTCTAATCATGTTATACCTTGACGTTGTGTGGATGTTACCACTATGACATCTATCAGACGTTGGATTTTGGTCACTTTCCAACACAACCTAAAATTAACCAAATATCAACGTAATTTGACGTCGATAATTTTGGTCACCTGACTTCACGATTTAAATCTAACCTAATATTAACGTCTTATGATGTTGTGAGCCTGCTGGGTTTGGACTGTGGGGGAAACCGGAGCACCCGGAGGAAACCCACACTAACACGGGGAGAACATGCAAACTCCACACAGAAATGCCAACTGCCCAGCCGGGACTCAAACCAGCAACCTTCTTGCTGTGAGGCGAAAGTGCTAACCACTAAGCCATCATGCCACCTCATTCAAGATTGCTTTATTGATTAGATTATTACTTTAATGACCACTTTTGGCTAAATTAAGATATTAATTTCTCAATGTTTGAATTCAATCCTACTATATGTTGAACTAGAACAAATCATTAAGAACCACAATCGACATTCTGGCTCCGTCTCAGTATAATTAGAAGGCATGCTGATGCTGTTTGAAGTTGTTTTGCAGATGTGATTGTGCGTCCTCCTGATCGTATGAAAGTCACAGCAGTCATTCGTTTAGCTGGAGGTTCTGAAGCTCGCCCTGCACTCAGCAGCATCTGAACATCTTCTTTGATCATGTGCTCCAGGAACAACAGGCTTTTTCATTCTCCCAGACGCTCTGGGCTCAGGCTTTTGTTAGGAATGCGTCTCTGCTGAGCTACTGTTGGTTTAGGTAGAGCATCAAACAGCCGGCGTGATTGTGCATTCATAAGACCCCATCAGATGGGCTGATACTGTACGCAGCACAAGACGTCCGCAAGAAGGGAACGACTGTCCTTGTCTTCTCCTCATGATGCGGGTTTCGTGTTTTTGAGGTTATTTGGTGTCTGTCATTCTCCTAGATTGAGCCGCCGGGTAAATGGTGTTTACTGACCCACTTGCATTTTAGTAGTAGTTGCATTTTAGTTTAGTAGTTGCATTTTAGTATGGAGTTTAACAGCTCACACATTCTCTTTGACACCTTTTGTTCATTTACACTGCTGTAAACCCACAAGGATGTTCACTTCTAGTTCTAATGCATGTGTTTTTTCTGCATTCTGAAATTGTGTGCATGAAATTAAATCAGAAGGATGTGATAACTGTGCCGGATTAAACATCTCTATGTAGGGCATGAGGCAACGCCAGGCTGAGTGAATGATTATAGGATTTTCTTTTCATAAAAACCGAATGCTTAATTCTTAGTGATGGATCTGTATGTCAGTTACATCGATTTTCTGCCATTTTATGAGGCATTATGCTATTATTGCATCCGCTTTTGAAGTATTTAGCTCTTTTACCCGTTTCAGAATAACACACTCTCAGAAATATAGGTACAAACACTGTCACTGTGGTGGTACCTTTAAAAGTTTTGTTCCTGAAAGGGGTACTATATAAGGGTATAGTAGTAACAACATTTTTGACAATGTATACTACTGTACATTTAACACTTATATGCTGTGGGGGATATTTTCATCCTCTCTGGGGTGATTTTGAGTCTTAAATTGGCCCCAATTTCCTTTGTGTTTCAGCAAATTGATTGATTTTTTTTATTGACAAGCCTTATTTTGACACGTTTTGGGAAAAGTATAGGCTGTATAAAACAGATACCTATCAAGTAGCCCATGAATATTTACAAAAATAGAGCTTTAGTAAAAATAAAGCACTTACAGCTATATATTTCCAAGGTTTTAATGTTTAAATCAGCCACGAAAATATACTGCATGTGTTTTTAGTCTCGATAACGCACACATTTTGGAAAAACAGTACATAAATTGACTACCCTTTCGTTATGTTAGTGACTGTTTTTGCCCCATTGACTTCCATTATAGCAGCATTTTTTCACTGCAAAGTCATGACAGCATAAAATCATGCACACACTCTTAGAAATAAAGGTATAGAAATAAAGGTCACATATTTATTAACAACATCATTGACAAGGCATTTTGGTAAGCTTTTTAATATTGGCGATATTTGATATACTCAGGGCTTAATTTGTGTCAGAACAAGCCGCATCCAGCACCTCTGAATTCTGATCCGGGACCTCATTTTACTGGTCCCCCTCCTCACAGGCACCCTCTGCGATTCACCAAGCCTCATCACTTTTATCCGCTACACCTCTCCCTCCTCTGGTAACATGCTGGATTCGTTACCCTGATCTGTTCCGGGACCTCGCAATTTACAAATTAAGCACTGGGTATACTCTTTAGTATAAAAACAAGGTCCCATTTATATTCTCAACGACATTTTTTTGTAATATCACACTTTATTCTCATGAATGTAAATGATATTTTTGGGGGGGCCAGTCCTTCATACTGAGATCGTAATATTTAGACATAGCATTAAAATACCTGAAGGAACTGGAGAATTCAATGTTAATAAACAAAGAAACCTTGCTTGATCAAAGCTTTGGTTGATCTTGGTTCTACTGTGAATCTTAAAATTAGAGAGTGCACTAAGGTGCTTTTCACACAGGCTACTTTACTTTTTAGGTATACTCTATGTTACCTTAACCCTTGTGTGCTGTTGGGGATGTTTTCATCCTCGCTGGGGTGATATTTAAGGCCTAATTTGGTCGCAGCTTCCTCTGTGTTTCAGCAAATGGAATGATTTTTGCTGATAAATCTTATTTTGACACATACTTTGGGAAAATGCTTTGAAAAATGTAAAAAAACAACAACTCAATAATACACTTTGAGCAAATTTACTTTTCTTTCATTACGCTTGTGGCTGTTTTTGCTGCATTGGCTTCCTTTTTAATGGCATTTTTTTATTGCAAAGCCATAACACCATATAATTAAGCATTTTTCCCTGTTGGGAAGAGATCAGAATTGTCATTTTTACTGTTAATCATCAATTGGAGTGCAAAAAAGTTTAGTTTCTGGCTTTTATATGGAGTTATTTGGAGTATAGTGTCAGTCTGTGTGCGCATGTTTTTCTGTGTGAGAGAGAGACCTTTGCACATTTATCTTGATTTGTCTGAGAAAATCAAAATAAGCAGCTTAGCTCTCAGAACATGGTAAACATAGTAAGTGTATTTTTGCACCCACACTATAATTTGTTGTTTTACTCCATAGAACTCCATATAAAAGCCAGAAACCTTTTTTTTTCACAGGCCTGTCTAAAGAATTAATGGTGCCAACTGAAAATCACCAGTAAAAATTACAAATTTTACCTCTTCCCAACTAGAAAAACCACCAATAAAACGGCACAGAACAAAACAGAAGGGTAAAGTTACTATTATAGATCCTTCAGGTATAAAAATGTATCTTTTGAAAAAGCACCACTACCACCACAGTGATAGCTTTGTATTTTTATTTCTGAGTGTGCAGGAGCATGGAGATTAGCCATGATGTATCCAGCAAAAATGCTATAGGTGGCTTGTAAAAACTCAAAAATACACCACCATTGAAAAGTGTGGGGATAGATTTTTTTTTCTGTAGGAACTTAATACTTTTATTTGTTAAGGACTCAATAAATTAACTGAAAATGACAATAAAGCCGATGTGTTGCTGTTTTCAGATCAACGCAACCTTAATTTTCTCATTTTCTGCCACGTTGTTTAAATAGCAAATCCATTTGCGCCAATTTGTGGACTCATGGGTATTTTGGTCTAGAAAA
This sequence comes from Danio aesculapii, assembly GCF_903798145.1. NCBI lineage: Eukaryota > Metazoa > Chordata > Actinopteri > Cypriniformes > Danionidae > Danio > Danio aesculapii. Next base: position 11,394,135 of record NC_079437.1, on the reverse strand, counting down.
GAGGTGTGTAAAGGCGCATTGTTGGCGCGTTGTATTTTGAGGATCTAAAATAGACTGCTATAGACCAGCTGAGAGCAGGTCTAAAGTGCAGTGCAGAGCACATTAGTTGTGCGCCTCACTTACACATTGCTTAAAAAACTCAGGATGTACGGCAATACACAAATATATTTACAAATTAAAAAGAATTAAAGGATTAAAGTGTTATAAAAATTATTATTTTCTACATAAATATAAAAACCACTGCCTTCATGCCTTATATAACTCAGGTTTTTGACCACACTTTGTTATTATTGTTCATTTATTGATTTGCTGTAAATTAGAACTGAATTTAGAAATAGTTTTGAAACAAATCTTTGTGCTTAACAAACGAAATTAATTATGTAGGCTAATGGATGTCTGTGCGTACAACAGGTTTCCTTAAGAGAGAAAGTGAAAGTATCCTCTCGCTTCAGATGGTCTGTTTAACTGTTTTCTCGTTAGTGAAGCGTTCAATTTTTACACTTACAAAGTCCGCCATGTAAATAGCAAATGTCACAAGGCTGCACAGTGGCTCAGTGGTTAGCACTATTACCTCACAGCAAGAAGGTCGCTGGTCCGATACCCGGCTGGTCCAGTTGGCATTTCTGAATTGTGTTTTGTATTGAAAAGTGTCGGGGTTAGAATTTAGATTGGGGTTAGATTTGCATATTTATGAATTGTATTCTGTGTGGAGTTTGCATGTTCTCCCCGTGTTGGTGTGGGTTTCCTCCGGGTGCTCCGGTTTCCCCCACAGTCCAAACACATGCGCTATAGGGGAATTGATTAAACGAAATTGGCCATAGTGTATGTGTGTGAATGAGTGTGCATGGATGTTTCCCAGTACTGGGTTACAGCTGGAAGGGCATGAGTAAAACATATGCTGGAATAGTTGGCGGTTCATTCCGCTGTGAAGACCCCTGATGAATAAAGGGACTAAGCCGAAGGAAAATGAATAATCAAATGAAATTGGCCGTAGTGTATGAGTGTGTGAATGAGTGTGTATGGGTGTTTCCCAGTACTGGGTTGAGGCTGGAAGGGCATCCGCTGTGTAAAACATGCTGCAATAGTTGGCAGTTCATTTTACTGTGGCGACCTCTGAAATAGAGACAAAGGAAAATGAATGAATAATGTACCAAATAGTTTTCAAATAATTATGGCTGATTTAAAATGTTTTTTTCATTAGAAATGTTGATTTCCTAAAAATATTAAGCAACAAAATTGAAAGCAATAATAACAATAATAAGATATGTTTTGAAATCATTGTATTATCCTAATTTCTGAAGGATAATGCTGAGAATTCAGATTATCATAGGGATAAATAAAAATGTTGACATATTCTGAAAGAAAACAGTTACTGTAAATTGTAGCAAAATTGTACAATATTCCTTTTTGCCATTAAAAATTTATGATAGCATAAAATCTCACTGACCTTTGTAAATAGTTTTATGAATATTGCTTATTGGCGCATTACTGTTAATGCATCAATATTTTAATACATATCTGTTAACAGCACAGCATAGCAGATGACAATATATAAAGCGTAAAACAGCCATTCTGATACAATATCTGAACATACATGCAGTGTTTGATTCACGTTGGGGACAAGATGTGCATTTTAAAAACATGTTAACTTAAGGCATCAATTTTCTTGTTTATATAATGTTTATAATTCTAGTCAATAAAGTATGAAGGAAATACAGTTGGAGTCAGAATTATTAGCCCCCCTTCGATTAATTTTTTTTCTTTTTTTTTAATATTTCCCAAATGATGTTTAACAGAGCAAGGAAATTTTCACAGTATTTCTGATAATATTTTTTTTTCTGGGGAAAGTCTGATTTGTTTTATTTCGGCTAGAATAAAAGCAGTTTAAAATAAAAAAAAATCATTTTAAGGTCAATATTATTAGCCCCTTTAAGCTATATTTTTTCTATAGTCTACAGAACAAACCATCATTATACAATAACTTGCCTAATTACCCTAACCTGCCTAGTTAACCTAATTAACATAGTTAAGCCTTTAAATGTCACCATATCATAGAAGTGTCTTTTTTATTTACTGTCATCATGGCACAGATAAAATAAATCAGTTATTAGAAATGAGTTATTAAAACTATTATGTTTAGAAATGTGTTGAAAAAATCTCTCCGTTAAACAGAAATTGGGGAAAAAATAAACAGGGGGGCTAATAATTCAGGGGGGCTAATAATTCTGACTTCAACTGTGTGTTATTGCACAAATTCAAACTGGGGAAAAAACCTCAAGTGACTCATGTTGTTTTAGTCATTGTGATATGCCAGAGGCAAAACTGTCACAGTGATTTGGTTAAATAACCTCCCAAAACTGACTCAGAAGATTGTGTTCCCAAACATCAGGCGTCCACCTCTGAACAGAAGATGATATGATAACTGTAGCATTTCTGATTATGTGTGTTGTCTGTGGCTCTTCATGACAAGACATTTACTGTGCTGCAAAATGAGTTACAGTGGTTCAAGAACTCACATCAGTTTCTGAGGAAGTCAAGATTTTTTTAACTGCAGTGTTTTCTGCTTTAAATGTGCAACTTTGAATTGCTTGTTGGCATTTAGCCTTTTTGATTGATCTTAAATCTTTTGCAGCTGATTGTAACTGTCTAACTTTATAATGCTATACAAGCTCTTCATATTTCAGCTCTGTAGACCGAACAGCACTACCTGCATCACACACAACAGACATGAAATAATAGTACTACAGTACTACAAATAATAGGCATAATAATAATAATAAAAGTAATTATTATTCTGTCCTAATAAACAATGTTGATTAATCAAAAGTTGAACAGATAGTGTACTCCAGATAAGAACAGCAGAAAGCAGTTTGAGTAATTTAAGTGACTTTACTATCCATTGTATTTCTCAATATCCTTTTTTTTGTACAGCTACAAAAAAGTGCGTATATACACTGTATATTCACATTTACTTTAACATGTTCAACTCAACCAGTTTAAAAATTTTACCAATGTGCATCGTTTTTATGCAAATCTTAATACACGAATGAAGAAAATTTATTAAACAAGACCATTTGTATCGAATATTAGCAAAATGATCATATTTGTTACACCACCAGCATAACTTGTAATCCATGAAGATGTGTTTGTACAACAAAGTACAGGCGGTATAAAACAGATACCAATAAAACAACCCTTGAATATTTACAAAAATAGAGCTTTAGTAAAAATAGATCACTTACGGCCATATATTTATAATTGTTAAATCAGCCACAGAAATATACTGCATGTGTGTTAGTGTCGATAACGCACACTAAGAGAAACTTAAAGTAAAACTAAACCAAACATATAAGTACAGAGCTTTAAATGTCCGGTATGGCAGGTCAAAATGGCAAGTGGCAAGTGGCTATGTGACACCACAACAATGATTTTTTGTAACAATACATTTTTTTTAAATATTTATGTTTTGGTGGACCAAATCACGTAATATTTTTGATGTCAGTTGGGCCGGAGGGCGAATAAGAGGGTAGCGTAAATAGCCTGTGGGCCAGCAGTTTAAGACACAGGGTCCCTGCGGGGTTTTAAAAAGTCTTAAAATGTCTAAAATTTCCAAAACAAAATTTTAGGCATTAAAAAGTCTTAAATTTACTGAAATATTATGTTGTAGGTCTTAAATCCTTTTAAACAGGTCTTAATTTTCCTCTGTCCAAGAAAAGTTACCCAATTGGGATGACATCCATCCAATCACCAACAGTCTATCTCAATAAAACCTGTTTTTTAATGTTTAAGTTTTTTTTGCAAAGAGATACAATTTACAATAGCTGTTCGACATTTTTTTACAGCAATTTCTCTAAATTAAATTCCCTAATCAGGGAAAGAAAACTAAAAACAATTACACAATTCCTCATGATAATAACAAAGCAGCATATCACTTAACATGACATATTATACTTAATCAATTTAGACTAAAAGCCAACAAATGTATATTTTTGATTATTTATGTCATTGTCTCCATAATAATATACGTTTAACAATATTAAACTTGTCAATTAAAAAAAAAGAAATATGTTGAAAAAAGTGTATACAACTAGAGTTTCTTGTTTTGACACCTTAAAATGTCACAAATTTTTTGTGGCAACCGATCATTAGAAACAATCATTAGCGTTTAGCCCTGTATAAGTCTAAAATTTAGTTCATAATGGTCTCAAAAGGGTCTTATTTCAAATATAAAAGTCTTAAATTTGACTTGATTAAACTTGCAGAACCCTGCAGACCCCTGACTCAAAACTTTAAATTCTGTAATCAATTACTCACCCTCATGTCCTACCCTCATCTTTAAAACACAAATTAGGACATTTTAGATGAAATCCAGGAGCTCTCTCATCCTCCATATCAAAAGTGGAGAAAAGAGACTAAAAACATTGTCAAAATTCAACTTTTCATGGGAATTGGAGTCAGCTATAATCTCGCAAAGCTCCAAAAAGACTATATTTGAAAGAATATTGAAAATTGGCAGATATTGGCATCCAGTTAGAAAAAAACATCATATGGAGGTCAATGGCCAGCTTTTTTTTTAACATTCTTCAAAATATCTTTTTTTCCCAGTTAACAGGAGAAAGAAACTCAAACAGGTTACAGAGAGTAAACTGAAAAAAAAATCACATTGCAATATTTAGTTTTTCTGCAGTATATATTGTGATATGAAATATATTTCACCAGATGGATTGAATATCTCTATTTGTGCAGAATTCATTATTTCAAAATGGTTGGGGTCATTTTATAGGGAAGTGCATCTGCATAAATTATTATATATATTATATTATATATTATAATTATTATATATAAAAAGGATTTTTAGGGGAAAAGACATATAAATGAGAGGAAAAAAGTGCTTTATCTGCTACATTTTCTGCTAAGTCTTATTGGCATTTGGACACAAATATTCAAAAATCTAATGTAAAATGACAGCCTTCACTATAAGCTTCAGAGGGTATCATTTCTTGTGCCTGAATGCTTTAAACTCACTTGATATCTATAACAGAAAAAAAAAACTATTGCAGATAATAAACTTGAAATCCACTATGGCCAATAATCTACAAGCTCCTTGTCAACAATAACCCATACTCTGATGTGACTATTGCAGATATTGTGCATCCCTAGTGTAAACAATGACAATGTTTTTTTTTTTTTTTTGGTGAACTATTCTTTTATTTAATGTGCGTATGATATTGATCTCTTATTCGACAGATTTCAGAGTATATTTGCACTCTTTTGTATATGTTATTTCACAGTCAGGCCTGTTGATGGCTGTCTAAAGCTTTGGAGAGAGCACATGTGTGTTTTGTGTGTGTGTGTGGGGGGCATGTGCCCAGCTGTTCTTTTGCATCTGCCTGCCTTCACTTTGGTATTTGTGGCTTGGGATGTTTCAGAAGGAGACTTTTGTGCCATGTCACAAACACTTTATTTTTTATATCCCGTAAAGTTTTATTTATGGACTTAACAGACTGATATTAGATTTATAGGGGCCAGAATGTCATAAAGAATTTGTCACAGAACATTTTTTGTCTATTGATAGACATAACTAGAAGCATAACAAAAATGGTCATACACATTTGGACACAAACTGATCACCAAACTCTGCTTTCAGATGTCACCTCTATTTTTTAGTTTGTTATTTCATAATATATGACAAAATGGTGCAAAACGCAAGGGTTTATAAAATTTTAAGTGTTTTAAAACTAATTTTCATGGTTGAAACAACCTCAGTTTTTGGTCTTTTTTTTGTCTTTGGATGCTTCAAATGGAAGTTGTAGCAGTTACTTTGAGACAATGGCAATGGACCCTTTTCACAAGTTATGGCACATTTAATGGTCAATATAATGTTAAATCCTTGAAAGTTTTTAATATTTAGATAAAAAAATGTATGTACATTTATATGTATTTACGCATGTCATCATTATATCATCTTTGCGTTAAATTGCGAATAAATAAATAAATAAATAAATAAAATAAAAAATTGTCGCTTATGTGAGGTGTTTCTAATGCAGCGTCTATAGGGAGGACAGTAAATTTGACGATGTTCTCTCTTCTCGTTGCCGTTATCAGTCTATCATTATTTTTTCTTTTTTCTGCAAGTCGTCATAACACTATCATAGAGTTTTTCTTTTATTATTTTAGCAAATGGGATTGTGTAAAATATAATTTGTTGTACTCTCCCATTAATTGCGCTCCAAGTTTACTCAACTATGACGACTTCTGCTACTGAGTAGTCATGGGCTGGTATACGTTTCTGATGGTATGATAACCTTGGACAAAAACATCACGGTTTTACAGTATCACAGTATTGTAATTACTGCTCTATAATAAATTATTTTTAAATGTCTGGGTAAAAAAACAAACAATAAAAAAAAGTTTTCCTCCATTGAACAAAATACATTTTATGTTAGGAAACATTTATAATATTTTGAAACAGTATCAGACATTAGTTTCAAAAACACAGATTTCTTTACAACACATTTAAAAAACCCTTACATACCTTGCTTACCTTAGGTACGGTACTGTAAAACAGAAAATTTTAGCGATTTTAAAACCTTGACTTCTTTAAACCGTGGTAAACCTTGAAACCGGCTATCATCCCATGCTGAGAAACCCGGAAATGCGAAAAAGGTCCATTGGTGGTTTCAAACAGTCATAGCAAATGTATTTGTGTATTGTGTGTTTTATTCAGTATGGAAATATGTAAAGTGTTTATGAGTGAGTAATTGAATCATTCATTTATTCAAATGAGACTTGAAGATTTTTAAATATTGGAGAATTAGAGATGTGAATAATCATAATATATACACTACATGACAAAAGTCTTGTCGTCAATCCCTGTTGTAAGAGCAACAAATAATAACTTGACTCTTGATTAATTTGAAAAAGTGGCAGAAGGTAGATTTTTCTGCTGAATCATCTGTCGAACTGCATCCCAATCATCACAAATACTGCAGAAGACCTATTGGAACCCACATGGACCCAAGATTCTCACAGAAATCTTACAAAAGTTTGGTAAAGGACAAATCATGTTTTGGGGTTACATTCAGTATGGAGCTGTGCGAGAGATCTTCAGAGTGGATGACAACATCAACAACCTGAGGTATCAAGACATTTGTGCTGCCTATTACATTACCAACCACAGGAGTGGGCAAATTCTTCAGCAGGATAGCGCTCCTGCTCATACTTCAGCCTCCACATCAAAGTTCCTGAAAGCAAAGAAGGTCAAGGTGCTCCAAGATTGGCCAGCCCAGTCACCAGAGATGAACATTATTGAGCATGTCTAGGGTAAGATGAAGGAGGAGGCATTGAAGATGAATCCAAAGAATCTTGATGAACTCTGGGAGTCCTGCAAGAACGCTTTCTTTGCCATTCCAGATGACTTTATGAATAAGTTATTTGAGTCATTGCAGAAATGTATGGATGCAGTCCTCCAAGCTCATGGGAGTCAGACACAATATTAACTCCTTTTCCACTGCACCATTACCTTATATTCTATACTGTACATTATTTCTGTTAAGTGACAAGACTTTTGTCTAAGCAAAGTCAGATCTTACTGTCCTAATTAAATAATTAAAAATCAAGGCATGATCATATTTTATTTTGGCCAAATAAACACAATCTAGAGGCCTTTGCCTTTCATATAAGCCACTTCTGATACCAAATGATCAACTAGAAGTCAAGTTATTATTTGTTGTTCCTAAAACTTGGATAGACGACAAGACTTTTGTCAGGTAGTGTATAGAAAATGCTTCTTAGTATACGAATTTGTAGATATTTGTACTAGAAACAAGACAAAACATCCAAGAAAGAAAATCTTTTTTAAAGTGTAATTGTAGGTAAATAAGTAAATAAAATAATAATATTTAAATCAGCGATTCATGTACAGTATGAAAAAGGTTAGCTCCTTTTCAGATTTGCTAAAGATTGCATATTACGAAAACTGCACACAATAAGTGTGTTTTTCAGTAAATGTACAGTAAGACTGCGTGTGCCCTGCCTGACTGGTACACATCTAGTTGTATCACACTGACACACACACACATCATTTGTGCTGTGGCATGCAGCTTCATTGTTGTGCTCTCTTTCATACGGGCAATGTTTCGCTGTCTCTCTCTATCTATCGCTCTGCCAGAGAGTGAAATCTCAGTGCTGTTGTGTCTGCTGTCTGTGCTCGCAGTAGGTTTCACTCTGCTACACGCATTCGATTTATTAGATAAAATCCTAATTTCTAATGGTAGCTTTAACCTCTCAATGTCTGCATTGGGTTTGTTTTTGTGACGGGAATGCATTCAAATGGATGTTTAATCATACGCTTCATCCACTTCCTCTCTCCACAGGAAGAATGCAAGCAGATCATGGCCCGACAGAAGTCCAACTCGCAGTCGGACTCTCATGATGATGAAGTGTCTCCTCCTCCTCCAAACCCTGTGGTGAAGGCCCGGCGCCGGAGAGGTGGTGTCAGCGCTGAGGTCTACACGGAGGAGGATGCCGTCAGCTACGTCAGAAAGGTTGGAAAAAGTGGATACGCTTTGGTTTATGTAACCATTGTCAATTCAAGCTTTGTTGTCTACATATGAGGACGACATACAGCCAAAATGTCTGACATTAGCTTATATGTCACGATATTACCAAATAAATCTAGTAATTGTTTTGTAATTCATTTAAACCTTTCTCAACTTAAGGATTATTTTAGATTACATTTACATTTACATTTAGTCATTTAGCAGACGCTTTTATCCAAAGCGACTTACAAATGAGGACAAGGAAGCAATTTACACAACTATAAGAGCAGCAGTGAACAAGCGCTATAGACAAGTTTCAGGTGTGTAGAAGTCTAAGAAGCAAAACATTAGTAGAAATTTTTTTATTTTTTTTTATTTTTTTTTTTTTGAGAGAGAGAGAGAGAGAGAAAGAGGGCACAGTTAGTGGTATAGCCAGAGAGGCAATTGCAGATTAGGAAGGAAAGTGGAGACTAAACAGTTGCGTTTTTAGTCGTTTCTTGAAGACAGCAAGTGACTCTGCTGTTCTGATGTAGTTAGGGAGTTCATTCCACCAACTGGGCAGATTGAATGTGAGAGTTCGGGAAAGTGATTTCTTCGCTCTTTGGGATGGAACAACGAGGCGACGTTCATTCACAGAACGCAAGTTTCTGGAGGGCACATATATCTGCAGAAGTGAGAGCAGATACGAAGGAGCACAGCTAGAGGTCACTTTGTAAGCAAACATCAGAGCTTTGAATTTGATGCGGGCAGCAACTGGCAGCCAGTGCAAACGGGTGAGTAGCGGAGTGACATGTGCTCTTTTGGGTTCATCAAAGACCACTCGTGCTGCTGCGTTCTGAAGCAGCTGAAGAGGTTTGATAGAACTAGCTGGTAGCCGAGTTGCAGATTAACTTTGATATTTGTAGGGAATTGGATGCAATCAGAGTACGGCTGTTTGTAGAGTATTTGCTGTAAAAACTAAGCTCAGAATCTGTTAAGAGAGAATAGTGATGCATTTTGAAAACTCCTGTTGTGCTTCAGATTACGGATTAAACAGTGCATGTGGTATGAACAAGCTACACATTTTAGTTCCGCTTTGAAGCAAATACATTATGTTGAAGCGTTATCAAAAATCTTATTGCTGTCATTTTACTGAGGGTGAATTATATTGCAATAATAATATCGCAATATGTCATTAATAACTATCATTAATAATTTTATCATCCAGGATTTTATTATGCCTGCTAACATCTATTCGCTGCAAAGCCCATTCATTAACACATTGGCCGTTGTGTTCACGTGCTCAGCTGATATGGCCAACCCAGGCTCATTCCGATTACGTACCCATATATACATTTCTGGAGAGTGCAAAACACATCCCTGGTGCTACAATTTTTTGCAGCTTTTGTTTTCGCGAATCCACCAGAGGCCGCTGTGTATGCTTTTTCAGATCTCGGATTTTACTTACGAGTGCCATTCATGCCTGCTGTTCTCACGTAAATCCACCAGAGGAGCTGTCGATTGATTGACTTATTGACTGAACAGTCGACCGATTTTCCCCCCACCCTCCCACTTCCCTAAACCCAACCAATAGTGTTTTCAAAAGCATCGATTGACCCGCCCACCCCTTTCCTAAACCCAACCGCAGTGTTTTAAAAAGCAATTCAGAAAAAGAAAGCCCCCTGATTTTTACTATGTTTTCGGATTTTACCACATTCTTACCGTTATTTTTAGCATTTGTTTTTGTTTTACCCGCTTTTCTGGAACTGTTCTTCATCAGACTTGAACCCTGTTGTCGTGGTCAACTCCACTCTGTGTCTCAAGTCCGCCGCCATACATGTCGAGCAACCAAACAGACAGGTAACAGTGGAAAAGCCATCCATACAAAGGTAAGCGGTCAGCTGGTAAATTGAAAAAATTAAACGGCGCCATACCGCCCCGAAGCATTCGTTTTAAAGATGAAATGCAGCCATACGTAGCTCTGGCTACATAATTCACGATCTCCAGAAATGTGTATATGGCTACTTTTTCAGAATGAGCTTATGTTGGATATGGCTCTGAAATCATCACTTCACACATGGTGTTTACCAAGTGTGAACACAGAGACGCGGACACCGGAGTGTTTGAAATTCACGTCTATCAGCTGATCCATCAGCAGACATCACATGTATCTGCTAATAGATGGATCAACTGATAGACTTGGCTTTCAAACACTTCAGTGTCTGTGCATCCAGCTTGATCTCTTGAGGAAACCTAACTTTACGTTTTGTCAGTTTAGTGGCTAATTTGTTCGATTTTTAAAAGGAGGCATTACTCCAAACCCCACCTCTAAACCCAACCATCATTGGGAATGAGCAAATTGTTCAAAATCATATGAATGAGATTCAAATTCATACTCATTAGCTACTAAATAGCGTTGGTGTATCTGTATTGCCGCTCAAATGTTACTGCACCACCGTGACGCCTATAAAATTATTCAGTAGTTCAGTATTATTTTACAGAATCACTATGAGAAGATTTTGTAATAGGTTTGCTTTATGGCTGGTCATATAGTAACTAGGCTTGTCAATTGATTAAAATAATTAATCACAATTAATAGCATGATTGCCCCTAGGTAATTTGTTATTAATCGCATCTGAATAGCACATTTGATCTGTTCTAAATGTACTTAACAATAATATAATTGATATAACCAATTAAAAGTGCATTTTGAAGCTGCATAACAACATCAGGGACTTAAGTGCACACAATAAAAGTAAAATAATTTTTTTTAACCATAACTCAGCTTCATAGGGATGCAGTGAAATGAAAATTATTATATAGAAGCATAATGAAGCACTTGGCCAAAGACCAAATAACAAACACGTTTCTTCTGCAGCTCTATTTTCACATATATTTAGCAAATTTTTCACCATGGCCTGAATTAAATGAAGCGGGTATATACACACAAACTTTACGTTTTCAGTCAGCCAGCCCAAGTGCTTCTGGTGAACTGTCACGCCATCACAAAATCGCCATGTTTAAGATCTGATTTCTTTAAAAATCAGTGATCTTCAATTTCTTATTGGTGTATGATATAAAGTGGATATCAGACCAGACAAGAAGTACTGCATTAAATTATTATTTTTTCCCACCATGTCTTTAAAATGTGGATTTATTTTATTTTACCGTTTATTTTACCCTAGTATTTTTAATGGAGTTTCTGCACTAGCCTGCTGCTACTGGCGACGCTAGTGTTTGCATGGTCTTTCGTCTCGTTTTACGCTTAAACAAATAAATGAATGCTTATGTCTACTTACCAGATTGTATTTTAATGATATTACAACGTCGATGCTTTAAAAGGAACCAAAATGAAATTGAAAATAGTCACAGAAAGCTTTCACCTGAAGTTTATCAATGCCTGGAAAACACTAGCTGTGCATGTAGCCCATTCAATTTTAATTCATCTATTAACACATATTCATTAACTTTTCATGAACTGCTTTTGGCATGAGGGAGAAGAGTTCTCTGCGTCAGCTGTATGATTTACCATTAAGAGACATTTTAAACTTAATGGTGATAGTTTAATTCACATTAACAATAAACTCAGATAACTTTTTTCTTGTTGACATAACTATCAGACATCGTTACTTAATGCACATTTTTCCAACCATGGACCAATTGAAACAGAAAACACTCTGCGTTGATCATGCATAAAATTAGTGTTAATTAATTAGCTTTATTTCCCAGGGGTTGGGTTGCAGCTGGAAGGTGCATCCGCTGCGTAAAACATATGCTGGATAAGTTGGTGGTTCATTCTGCTTTGGCGACCCCAGATTAATAAAGGGACTAAGCCAAAAAGAAAATAAATGAATGGAAAATTTGCTTTAGTGCAGTGTTTCTCAACCACGTTCCTGGATGACCACCAACACTGCTTGTATTAGATGTCTCCTGTATCTGTCACACCCATTACAGGTCTTTCAGTCTCTGCTAATGAGCTGATGATCTGAATCAGTTGTTTTTGGTTAAGGAGACATTGAAAATGTGCAAAGCTGGTGGTCCTTCAGGAACATGGTTGAGAAACACTGCTTTAATGCATTCATTTTGACAGCCTTACGTTGTTTTCTTTAATTATAGGTCATTCCAAAGGACTACAAGACGATGACGGCCCTGGCCAAAGCCATCTCTAAGAACGTGCTGTTCGCCCACCTGGATGACAACGAGAGAAGGTAAATGCACGTCATTCCAGCTCATTTTATGGTCTCCAGATGAAGTGTTTCTTGTGCATCGGGTTGCATTCGGTTCCAGCTTGTTTCTTGTTGTCAGCGCCCGGTCGGGTGAGGCGTGAGTCGTGTCAGAGGGGCTTCTGGGTAGCCACTGTATTCGCTCTGTTGCTCTGGTCGCCACGGCAACCAGCGTTGAAATAAAGTGAGCCATTGTGTCTGACAGCGGTGGAAAGTGTGTTTTAATGTGGGTGTGGGGAAAACAGTGTTGCTTGGATTGTTTCAATTCGAGTCTTTTGGAGATGCCACAAATCCTAAACAACGATGAGGAGGAGGGGGAAAAAGCCTCTCCCAGTCTGTAAGGAATTTCGCTCAGGTTGCTCCGTCTTTTGTGTACGGAATACAGTTTCACTGCTGAGGAGAATCCATTATCCGTACAGATCCACCATGAAGAGAACAAACTCTCAGCTTTCTGCTTTTAAAGCCTCTGTGAGAACACACCAAACCTGCCCAAAAAACATCCAGCTTGCACTCAGCTGGAAATTCACCACACTTATTATCAGGCTGTGTTCGCCAGGCTGCAGATGCGCGCCATCGTGTATTAAAGGGATAGTTCACCCACATCATTTACTTGTTTACTTGTTTCAAATTTATATGAGTTTCTTTCTTCTATTGAACACAAATGAAGATATTTTGAAGAATGTAGGAAACTTGACTTTTATAGCATTTGTTTTTCCTACTATGACAGATAATAGCTGTCTCATTTCAGAGGCTGCATCCTCTAAAGAATGCAGACTTTAAAGGTGAGCTCTTCGAAGTCCACACAAGCCGAACGGAGCATTTTGAAATGAAATGAACAGCGTACTAAGGACAGAACTCGTCACACAGCAACAGCTGCTGTTAATCTTGTTAAGTCATGACGTATCGATGACATATGGAGTACTGTTTCCGGGTCCAAGCTGCTACTGATTTGAATTGAGAAAATATTAGTTTATGACAACTTTTTAGTCATATCACACATTAAAGTGAATTTTATATCAAATAATGGTGTACACAACAGTCTCAGGACTTGCTGCATCACAAACTATCCATGTTTTTGGATATGCACATAAAAAAATGGTTGATGGAAATGCCAAGATGCGCATACATTTTGAAAATGCGCATAAAAAACATATACACATAACTCAGTAGGATAAACTTGTTATTCGACAAGAAAAGATGCACATAAACAGCGAAGGAAACACTTTTAGCGAACAAATTCCAGTATGCACGTTAAAGTCATGTAATCATGTGATGATAAAAATGTGTGTGACTGGACAAACCAGCGCCTGACCGCATTGTAAAGCAGTGTAAAACAAACTGAAATGTTGTTTTGGTCTTTCTAAAACACTTTACCTGTTTCAGTATTAGTGTTATTATATTATTAATGACCTCCAGAATCAAGAGCGTCTGTGCTTTGCATCTCACGGCTTCAAACATCACCGCACGTTCACTGCGTGTCAGGATTGCCTTCTGAGGCACAAGTCGTTTATTCAATGAAGAAAAGCTTTACGCAGCTTCTTCTTCCGCAGCTAATTCTGTTTTTACTGTTGATATTTGGTGCCAGATAATCAGGAAGGGACGATTTTGACTCATTGGATGGAAGCGCTGCTTTATTCGCACATCTTTTATGCGATAATCCAGTTTTGCGCATAAAGTTAATTTTTGAATGGAAACATCGTTACAGACGCCAATATTTGAACAATTTAATGAAAATTTAATCACTTTCTGGCTACCTTTTAGGCATGTATATGTATATATATATATATATATATATATATATATATATATATATATATATATATATATGTATATATGTATATATATATATATATATATATATATATATATATATATATATATATATATTGTGATTGTGATTGTGATTTTCGAAAGTAAGACATTGCTTTGTAAGCGTTCATTATTACCACTTGATGAGTCTCCCCAGTTTGATGTAGCACTTAGACCCGGAACACTTAACAAGCGGATTACATATTAAAATAAAATATGTAATGACTTTTTTTTTTTTTTAAGTTATTCTAAAACTTATTTTAAGCAAAGTTTACAGAAGCTGGAAATATATTTGAGCCATACATGTACACATAAAATGTAAACTTGAAAATCACCATTTAGTAAGACATGTCATACTCTAATGTGTGCCGACATATAGCACTGACGTGCTCACGGCGACCCGAGTTCGATTCCCGGCTCGAGGTCCTTTGCCGATCCTTCCCCTCTCTCTGCTCCCACAGCTTTCCTGTCTGAAATCTCCACTGTCCTATCATATAAAGGTGAAACCCCCCTAAAAAATAATTATATATAAAAAAAAAAACATCCTGACGTTATCAGCGCACAATAAATCTTGTCTTGGGATGTTCGAGGTCACAAAAGATCAGCTGGTTTTATCTTTTATTACCTGGCAAATGAAGGACCTATTTTGAGCCTGCATTTGAAGGAGCCTTCAAATGTTTTAAAAATGAGACAGCGTTCGTTGTGCCATCTGATCAAGGGCATCAAAGAAAAGCAAATGAGAAGTGTCTCGAAGGGGGTGGGGCATGTCTGATACCAGAAGGCATTTGATTGGTCAGAAGATTTGATGGGAAGTATGAGGTGACGGTAAAAAGAATTGTTGATCAATTAAAGATTTCAGCCACTATTTTGTCATCTGAGATCAATTTGGGAAATCTTTAAATTCCTGAAATCCTAGGCTAAAATCTGTGGTGTTTGATGGTTGGTTTGACATGTTCACAAACATAATGCTGCTTATTGCTCGTTGCGATCAGATTTTTCCTCCGATAATGTTCTGGCAGTGTCAGAAGATTTCAGACACTTTCCTGCAGTGTGGCAACAGCTGCGATGAGCATGAATCCAAGAACCAATAGCAGCGCCGAACCTGATCATGGAATCCATGCGACAATTCAAATGACCGCGGTCAAATGTCAAAACAGTTTTTTCTTCCTGGTTTTATACTTGAGGCGCTCTGTGTGCAAAATTGGCGCTGCAGATTGTTTACGTTTGCTGTGAGGGATCATTTCAGAAGACGGGATAGTGAAAGTGTCACAGATGGATGACGTCAAACTCTGGGGGAGTTTTCTTTTGTGTTTGGTGCATCTTCAATGTGGTTCAGTCTGACATTATGACAGCTGAGATCTGACAGTGTGACATGAGAGCCATGTTTGTGCAGTCTGACAAGCTACAATTATTTAGGATTATAAAAAAATTGAACAGTGAAAAACTGTAAGATTTGGATGTTTATAATAGTAATAATAAGTCCTTACAATTATATAGTGCTTTTCTGGACAATCAAAGCGTTTTACACATTGGCGGAATCTCCTCATCCACCACCAGTGTGCAGCATCCACCTGGATGACGCAACAGGATTTATATTGCGCCAGACCGCACACCACACACCAGCTGATTGGTGAAGAGGAGACAGAGTGATGAAGCCAATTATGATATGGGGATAGATAGGAGGCCATGATGGACAGAGGCCAGTGGGCAGTTTTTGGCCAGGATGCCGGGGTTAAACCCTTACTCTTTTAGAAGGACATCCTTGGATTTTTCATGACCACAGAGAGTCAAGACCTCGGTTTAACGTCTCATCCGAAAGATGGCGCTCACTGACAGTAAAGTGTCCCCTTCACTATACTGGGGTGTTAGGACTCACACAGACCACAGGTTGAGCGCCCCCTGCTGGCCTCACTAACACCACTTCTGGCATAGCCATGTAGGATGTTTATATGAGTTTTATATCTTGTAAATGTAAATTTTGCCATTCTTTTGGAGCACACTAGCTTATAGATATCCTTAAAACTAACATACAGATACTAACATCTAAAAAAGCCATTGTTTTAATTTGACAGGACCTTTAAGATTGACATAACTGGCTGTTATGAATTCTTTTATCAGTATTAGATGCAGATTGAGCTAGAGAACAGTGATTATCTGTGCATGATCCTCTTATGCTGTCGTGTTTTTCACTTCGTAATTCTGACTCAGATTTGTGCAGAACATTAATGTTGTTGCCATGGTTACCGTATCTTGGCTCCTAGCGACGGCAATGTTCTGCATGCGTGTCTGTGGTGCTGTCAAAGCATCATACACTGAGATCACAGCCGAATATGACTTCGCAGTATCTGGTAAATAACAGGAAAATCACATTATGTCTGGATCGTTTCATTGGTTTATGGAGTTGTGCTTGTCTGGCATGTTGCTAATGCATCGAGGATCGCCTGGATTTCTCTAGGCATGCACTTTAATGACTCTAATAAACATTTGTTAGTTATTTCTTTGATTAAATATATATATATATTTAAATGTTTTATACACTTCCAGGTGGGTTCACTATGATTTATTTATTGGTTTTAAGTAGAAATTCTGGCAACAGTTAAGACATATTTTTACAGTATGTTACAAAAGATTACAAGTTAGATCGAATGGCACTACTTTAAGTATATGGTAAGGGAAATATATTGTTTAAAGAAATTATATATATATATATATATATATATATATATATATATATATATATATATATATATATATATATATATATATATATATATATATATATTTATGTAGTTTAAATTTAATAAATGCAGCTTTGGTCAAATTTACTGTAGATATTTTGGATTTTTTACTTTTCCCCCGAAATGGAAATTAGCAGTTAGAAGGTAATAATAATTTCATTTCATTACAAAAAATGTTAAACTTTTATCTGATCTTTTATTATCATTTTTATTAAACTGTATTATTGTAATTATTATGTTATTCCTTGAATTTATTAAGTTATTGTCTTTATATGGTAAATTCAGCTTTGGTAATATATATATATATATATATATATATATATATATATATATATATATATATATATATATATATATATATATATGTATATATATGTATATATATATATATATATATATGTATATATATATATATATATATATATATATATACATATATATATATATATATATATATATATATATATATATATATATATATATATATATATATATATATATATATATATGTATGTATGTATTGATACAACAGTTTTATCTGGTTCTTGAATCTGATTGACTGATAACTGATATTCTGCAAATAGTAGCACTTGTACCAAATCTTTACCCTTCACCTTTGCTGCAGAGGTTGGTAGTTTCTCAACTTTTCGAGCACCTATGGTTGCGTCAGCCAATCAGATCATTTTATGCAAATACACCAGCCTGGACACTAGTCGATTGCGGACTAATTTCTTTGGCTGACACTGCTATGACAAGCGCATCAGTTCTAACTTCAGACATGCCCTCTGTCAAGTGTTGACACTGAAGCCCCTTGTGAATCAGACGTTACTCCACCCACATACAGTGACAAGCAGAGGACACTTTACAGTTTGACAAATATTGCAGCTGTTGGACAACATAATGTACTTTTGAGGCTTTTTAGGTGGGAATGTAGTTGTTTAGATTGCAACTATGCAGTTTATTTATAAGGATAGTGTCTATTTTAAAATATTTATAATTTGGCACGTTGTCGGACAGCATGTCATACTAAGCAGAGCGAAGACAGTTGACGTTTCGCCACAAGATGGCGACAGAGACTGCATAATAAGTCTTTAGGGAAGAAAAACAGCACTTTTCAGTGTAAGTTTCAAACTACAGCTGAGCAAATCATTATAAAACTGGTAAGGTAAAACTTTATTGTCCCAGTTAGGGAAATTTGTCTTGGGCTCTTGTCCTCAGCTGCAGTCATCACATACATGAACAATAACAATACAACATACAAATAAGTATTTCAATAAAAGTTACATGCCTCTCTCCATATACACATAAATAAGCAATCAGATACTCTCAATCTAAGCCACCACTGTTATTTAATAGCTTAATGCTCATAGGATAAAAATTATTCTTATATCTGTTTAGTCTACAGCAAGGTACTCTGAACCTTTTCCCCGAAGGTAACAACTCATATTCCTTGTGCAGAACATGTGATACGTCACAAACTATTAGTTTAGCACATCTTAATGCGTCCTGTTCATACATATCCTGGAGTGACATGTGCTTTGATACACCAATAATTTTCCAGGCAGTGTGAATCAAAAAAACTTATTTAGATCTCAACTGCACAGACAAGTTGCCAAACCAGGCTGTGATGGCATACCTTATTAAACTCTCAAACACAGCCTTATAGAACATGATCATACATTTCTAAACCACTACATAAATTCTTAGACGTCGTAAAAAATACAATCGTTGCTGAAGCTTACTACTGAGATTATCAACATGTATATTCCATTTTAGTGAGTTATCAAAGAAGACACCAAGATATTTATATGAAGTGACCCGTGTGATGGTTTGAGTTTTAATGATCACAGGCCTATGGTCAACAGTTCCCCTAGGGTGATAGGAAGTGATATTCTAAGTTGATTTTTCTATTTTGTATTTTGTAGTGCTGTATTTATACCACAGAAACTGGTAGTGATCGCATTGCTTTGGCTTTTTCTGGGTTAATTATTGTGATCTCCCGATTGCAACTGAGAAATACTGGGATATCTCTGTAGACTGATGGTATTTCATGCTGTTCAGCCTTATAATCTTAAAATGTCAGCAAAATCACCTGTTTGGCATCCCTTAAGACATTACACTAGACCAGAGGTGTCCAAAGTCGGTCCTGGAGGGCCAGTGTCCTGCTGACTTTAGCTCCAACTTGCTTCAACACACCTCCCTGGAAGTTTCTAGTATACCTAGGATAGGTTTGTTTAGCTGGTTCAGGTGTGTTTCATTAGGGTTGGAGCTAAACTCTCCAGGACACTGGCCCTCCAGGACCGAGTGTGGACACCCCTGCACTAGACAATCATTCAAACACTAGCTCTAAATTGGCTTTTGTGAAGTAGCAACAGTTTCTGCTGTTCTGACGTCAGCTGCAGATGTAAATGAGTGGCGGAAGAAAGTAGTTCCTCATACGAAAGGGTTTATGAGACTCTCCGTGTTTCATTTTCTTTTTTATACACACAATTATGCTGTCAAACTGTTGTATAGACGCAATATCGGCATGCTGATAAGAAAAAAGGCTGATATACAGCCATAACCCACTGCTACTGTGATATTTATTCATTTTCTATATATTTGTATTTTATGTACAGCATGTGTGTAAATACCAACAGTACACGCATATATAGTATATAAATAGAATCTTTTGTCTTGGATATGATTAATCATGATTTAAATGATCGTTTAAATAGTAATTTAAAGTGTTCCCCAAGAGTCATGAACATCCAAATGTAAGCAGCAGTGTTAGCAATGGTTCTTACAGGCGATCCGCCATATGGCCATATAAATAGTAGAGCAGGCCATACAGTGTTTGCTTGATTATTCAGTCAGAGCTTCTTGTTATGATCACTGGAGACACAAAGCCAGATGCTGGAGTTCAGCAGCATTACAGCTCAATGGCAGATCGTGTAAGGGAGTGTCTGGCATGTGGCAAAGCCCACCCGAGGGCCACCCTGTGGGTTTCTCTGTGGTCCTGTGTGGTTTTATTGCCATGGCAAATGAAAGCAGTTGCCTCACGGTGGCATGGGAATAAACCCACTGGCATATTTCAGCAGAGACACTGCAGGCAAAAACACTGCTTTTCATGCATCTGTCCATTTTTGGGGTTTTTTTTATAACGTGTTTGTAAGTCTAATGCAAATAAACCATCTAAATTGCATATTTAAGTCTTTCTTTTATAGCACCATTCATTTGTGTCTGTAGATTTCAATCATGATACATGTTAAAATAGCAGTGCTTTCCTTTTTTTTTTTCTAAGTTCTGTTTTTAGTTTTGTAGGACTAATTATTTATTCGTTAGTATTTGCATAAGACTTTTTATTTTATTTATGTTTATATTATAAATAATATTGCTGTGCGAAATATTCAGTATTTTGTAGTCAGTAAAAATATAAATACAAAATGACTAAATACGTAAGGTAGGTAAATAAAATAGATGAACACGCCATTAAAG
This sequence comes from Danio aesculapii, assembly GCF_903798145.1. NCBI lineage: Eukaryota > Metazoa > Chordata > Actinopteri > Cypriniformes > Danionidae > Danio > Danio aesculapii. The sequence continues at coordinate 11,373,369 of NC_079437.1, read as the reverse complement.
TGTTTATTGTTATTTTTTATTGTGCCAATAACAGTTGTTATTTAAAGTTTTATGTTTAATTAGTAAAATTAGATATAACAATCTAGACTGTGTTTAGTGCACATAATATATATATATATATATATATATATATATATATATATTATATATTATAATATATATATATATATATATATATACAGTTGAAGTCAGAATTATTAGCCCCCTTGTTTATTAATTCCCAAATTTCTGTTTAACAGAGAGAAGATTTTTTTTCCAACACATTTCTAAACAGAATAGTTTTCATAACTCATTTCTAATAACTGATTTATGTTATTTTTGCCATGATGACAGTAAATAATATTTGACTAGATATTTTTCAAGACACTTCTACACAGCTTAAAGTGACATTTAAAGGCTTAACTAGGCTAATTAGGTTAGCTAGGCAGGTTAGGGTAAATAGGCAACTTATTGTATAACAATGGTTTGTTCTGTAAACTATTGAAAAAATATATAGCTTCGAGGGGCTAATAGTTTTGACCTTAAAATGGTGTTTAAAAATGTATTTATTAATTTATTCATTTAATAATTTTTTTTATTAATGTTATTAAAAGAAGTCTCTCATGCTCACCAAGGCTGCATTTATTTGATAAAAACTAGTATGAAGAAAGCTATACACGATTAAGTCCAACATGATATGTTTTGTGAAGTTTATCTTACTATTTCTATGTCATTTTAGTTATATCCCATTTCCTTTACAGTGCTTTATTCAATATGCTTGTTATTTCTAGAAAAATCATGTTTTGATGTGAACAAACACCATCCTATCTGTGGCCCCAACTCTCCCTCTCCTGCAGCATTACAAACAACAGCGCATTGTGTTTTCATTAGAATAAAACAATGGCAGCAATCAGCAGTAATGAGTGCTGGAGCTGCAATGAACCACTGAACTGAGCGCCTACTGTATTTACACAGAGATTTCTCTCTATTTTTAAATTCCCTCATAAAAGATGTGCTGTGCTTTTGGGTACACACATTTTTGCACGTACACAAAATAATCCACTGTGTGTGTGTGTGTGTGTGTGTGTGTGTGTGTGTGTGTGTGTGTGTGTGTGTGTGTGTGTTATACTTGTTGAATTAGACAGTTAATCTGACAAATATCAATAAGGCTTTTTATTGTTTATTATATAATATAATGTTTTCTTTGTAAGAAAGAAGCCACAAGTAACATAATGTGCCTGAATAAGAGTATTCATGATTTACTAAAAATAAAACACTGAAGTGATTGTTGTGTGATATTAATGCGGACAAAAATGGCACCAAAACGAATAAAAACACACCTCAAATTCCAGATGAGAGGGTGAAAGCTCAGTCATTCATTCATTTTCTTTCCGGCTTAGACCTTTCATTAATCTGGGGTTGCCACAGCGGAATGAACCGCCAACTTATCCAGCATATGGTTTACGCAGCGGATGCCCTTCCAGCTGCAACCCATCACTGGGAAACATCCTTACACACTCATTCACACACATACACCATGGACAATTTAGCTTAACCAATTAACCTATAGCGCATGTCGTTCGACTGTGGGGGAAATCGGAGCACCTGGAGGAAACCCACACCAACACGGGGAGAACATGCAAACTCCATACAGAAATGTCAACTGACACAGCCGGGACTCGAACCAGCGACCTTCTTACTGTTAGGCGATTGTGCTGCCCCCTGTGCCACCCTGACGCCTCTGGGTGAAAACTTTTAAAATTAAATAAATAAAAAGTTAACTTGTTAGAAGTGGTCAGATAAGCTGATGTAATATAATTTCTATTTGTTTGTTTATTTGAATATTTTATTATATTTATTGTATTGAATAGTTTTTTGCCATCAAGATAGCTAATGAACCTAATACGATACAATACGATACGATACAATACCATATGATACATTACGTTATGGTTGAGGTGATTTATGACATGGTATTAAATAAAAGATACAATATATGATACGATACGATACGATATGATATAGTATGATATGATGCGATATTATACAATATAATATGATATTATATGATATGGTACTATACAATACAATATGATACAATATGCATTTATGGTTAAATGTAATATAATTATAAATTCACTTTACAATGTGAAACATATTTTCTGTTTTTCTAAATGTAAACAAATAAATAAAAAGTAAACACGTACATAAAGTAATTCACCGTTCGCATTTGCATCATACTTGCTATAATTGGTCAGATAAGCCGATGTAATATAAGATAGCCAATGAAGCTGTTACAATATAATATTATACGATGTAATACGATATGATACGATTTGATTTGATGCTTAAAGGCATGGTATGGTATGATACAATACGATACAATATGATACAGTACAATATGATACAATAAGATTTAGGACATGGCATTAAATAATAGATACAATATAAATGTGATACTATACAATTTAATTTAATACAATTAGAATTTATGGTATAATCTAATGTAAAATTTCACAATATGAAACATTCCAATTTCGCAAATGCAATATATAAATAAAACAAAAACAATTAATAAAAACTAAACGCGTACATGAAGTAATTTACCATTCGCATTTACGTTGTAATTGCTAGAATTAGTCTGATAAGCCGATGTAAAATAAATTGTGTTTGTATGTTTTAATGTACTGAATAGTTTTTGCCATGAAGATAGCCAGTGAAGTTGATACGATACAATATGATATAATATAATACGATGTGCTACGATTTGATTTGATTAGATTTTTATTTGATACGATACAATGCGATACGATACAGTACAGTGCAGTGTAGTACGTACGATTTAATACAATATTATACAATATGATACAGTACACCATGATACAATAAGAATTTAAGATTCAGGACATGGCATTAAATAAAAGATACAGTATGAAGCGATACAATACAATTCAATATAATACAAAAAGAATTTATGGTTACATGTAATGTAAATATAAATTCATTTCACAATTTGAAACATTCCAATTTCGTAAATGCAATGAAATAAAAACTATACATGTACATGAAGTAATTCACCATTTGCATTTACCTCAAACTTGCTAGAATTAGTCAGATAAGCTGATGTAATATTAATTGTGTTTGTTTATTTTAATGTTTTTTATTGATTGTATTTACTATATTAAACTGTACTGAATGATTTTTGCCTTGAAGCTAATACAATATGATATAATGTGATTTGATTTGATACGGTACGATACGATGCATTGTGATATGATACAGTATGGTATCGTACGGTACGAAACAATACAATAAGTTACAATATGATACAATAAGAATTTGGCATGGCATTAAATAACATGGCGTTAAATAAAAGATACAATATGGTACGATACGATACGATACTATACAATATAATATAATACATTACAATACAACACAATAAGAATTTATGCTTAATGTAATGTAAATAAAAATCCATTTCACATTGTGAAACATTCCAATTTCGTAAATGCAAATAAATAAATGAAAACTAAACATGTACACGTAGTAATTCACTGTTCACATTTACGTCATATAACTTGTGTTTGTTTGTTTATTTGAATGTTTTTTTATTTTAAAATGTTTTTTTTAAAACACAATGTGGCTAAATAAAATAAAATCATGCTTAGTTTGATTTTAAAACCATTTAGATGGAGGATAAAGGTCTGCTGATAACAGCGCGTAGCTTTATCGTGTTGAAACACATCTGTTCGGCTCTGCTTTATAATGTTAACCTGCTCTCAGCATAATGGCTCTCTGGTTTCCTGCTCGGATCTGATATAAACTTCACACTGTGATTGTGGAGAACAGCTGTTTCATGCACCTGCGGACCAGACAGTACTATTAAAAATGACCTTTCAAGTAGACAGTCACGCTTTTGTAACGCTAGATATTGAGTTTCCAATGCAGTTTTGGTTGAAAACTAAAGGTGGATTTGGTAGAACTTTTTTATTTAATAGTATTAAAAAACAAAACAAAAAAACAATGATGTGTCAGGGATTCAGACTGATGGAAGTGTGTGTGATTTGTTTGCGTTCTTCAGTGGATGGATGGATTTGTCTCAAGAGAGTCTCCAGTCTGTCAGCACGTGTGAATGCTAGATACCGTCGTCAATCGTGCTGGTAATTTCTTCAAACTGACACTTGTTTTTTTATTGAAGAACATCTCGAATGTGGAAGCAAATCCAGGGTGTCCGCAGCATCTTAAAAAGTATTAAAATTTGATATCGGTAAGCTACATTTGACCTGAATTTAATCATGAATGTTGGGATGCTGTGTAGTTTATAAAATAAATAAAAAATCCTGCTAGATTTGACATCACGCTGCTTTGTTTACTGCAGTAACCAGGGAAACACTGTTATTCCTGCTGCTGTAAAGGCGCCACCTGCTGGATTAACATTTTTATTCAGTATATAAATATAGTTTTAGTTTAGGATTAATTTCTTGCAATCAGTAATTAGTTGATATACTGCAAGTTAAAATGTTGGCAATGTTACTGGTTGACCCCTGAAGAGGTGATGAGGTCTTAAAATGTATGCAAAGAGTCTTAAAAAAGGTCTTAAATGGTATTGAATTTTAATCTCTGATTCCTGTATACCCTGAAATGGTCAGAATTTGATTAAAGATTACCAAAACAAACATTTTTTTAGTGGAGTAACTTGCATTTTTTTTATTTTATTACATTTTTTTACTCTAAAGAATGTCTTTGGAATAAAATAATGAATAAAAGCATTTTTTTTCTTTGATTGAACAAACGGCTGTTGTCCAATGACTTGCCTAGATAACCTAATTAACCTAATTAAGCCTTTAAATTGCACTCAATACTAGGGTTGGGTACCGAAACCCAGCACCATTAGAGCACCGGTACCTTTGTATGTCATGTATGTGCCGGTATGTGCAAGACACATTTGGGGGCTCATGGAATCAACTTAAAGGCAGAGGAATGCACTGTCTCTGAAAGCTTGCGGCATCATCTGGCACATTCAGTGAGTATGTACATGGACACCAATGCTCCGATTTTAATATGATTAAGACAATACTCTGATTAAGAGTTTAGACTACCATGTAAACGGTGATTTAAATTTTTTTATTATTACCTTAAAGTACCACAGACACCTGCATCGCAAAATGCAGAGTTTTTTTCTTTCCATTCAATGTGCGCTATCAAATTCCATTAAAAGAGCACTCTTCCACCGGTCCTTACTTAATGCTCGCATCAAATACCTCAGTTTGTCATGGGGACATGAATGAAATGTTCCTGAATGAAAGTGAAACTGCAGTTAAAGTAAAAAAATGTTAAATGAAACACATGAATTTACATGAAACTCTGTAGGAAACATGGATAGCGTGGTGACGCAATGACATTAATCGATCTATGAACTATAACATGTAAGAAGGGATCATGAAAGGAGCATTCAAACAGCAACTCATGTAAACACCTTGATCATATTATTGTCTTATTCAGATTAAGGCAAATCATTAGATTACTGATTACCATGGAAAAGTAGTCACAAGCCCAAACCCTAGAAAAAAGGAGTTCAGTATTTTGATGAGAGCCTTTCCACAGGTTAGTAGTAAGCTAATGTAATTTCATAATGCAAATCTTAAATTCATGCTAACCAACAAATGATCCAAGGAAATGTATTAATGTAATTCAAATATATGAAATATGAATTGATGTTTAATTTAAACTTTAATTAAATTGTTCTATTAAAATGATTTTTTTCAAAGATTTTGTCAAATAAAAGGTTTTTCTAGAGTCATCCACCATAATTTTGAGCTCAAAAGTATCGGTTCAGGCACCGGTATTGTTTTAAAAGTATCAATTTAGCACCGGTATCGAAATAACTCCAAACGAAACCCAACCCTACTCAATACTCATTCGACACAATACTAATATTGTAAAAAACAGAATGTACTGTCATTATGGCAAGGACAAAATAAATCAGTTATTAGAAATTAGTTATTAAAACTATTGTGTTTAAAGATGTATTGAAAAAATTGAAAACAATCCCATTCAACATGTTGGAAAATATTTGAACAAGAATTCAAACTTCACAAGAAGGCTGACAATTTTGTCTTCAACTGTATGTTGAAAAAAAAAATCACAGCGAAAAAAAAACACCGGATGATTTATGCACCAAAGTAGCTCAGAGGAAGAGAGATGTATGAGGTCTTATGTTCAATCCCCAGCAACCCCCCCCCCCCCCTCAAAAAAAAAAACTCTAACCAGGAACCCCTCTTCTCTCCCAACCGCCACATCATAAGACAACCTCAAAACATTATGCAATTCTGAGTGTGTCTCACACAGGTTAGTGGACTTGACAAACCACCTGTAGAAAACACTCCTTCATCTATCTGACACTTTAACCAACACTTGCACTAGTTTTGCCGATTTGCACCGGACACTTCCTTAAAATCACTCCATATCTCTAAAAAAAATCATTGTGCATCTATGAAGTGTGCCTTACACAGGTGAGTGGGTATGACAAACCACCTGAACAAACACTCTTCTCTCTATATATAAAAACACTCCCTCCTCCTTACTCTAGCACTTCAGTACTAACAGCTCCTTTGTATAATTGGCTCTTCTTGTGTGTATTGCCTCTTCTTGTTGAATCAATAAATGCCTCCTGAATTCTAAGTCGCTTTGGACAAAAGCAGCTGCTAAATGACTAAATGTAAACCCTAATGAAGTCTGGTTGTGAATCAGAAGAACATTTAGAGCTTTTTACAGATGCAGTGATATCATTTTTTGGTTCACGTTAGCTTGTCTGTGCTTGCGCTTCTCTTTTATAATTGCATTTTGTACCAGCAATAAATTACCATACGATAACTAAAGGTTTCCATTATATATATGAGCAAAGATTTTTCCTCTTTATGGTACGATTATAGGGATTACTTTGATTTATCTGGCTTTGGCTGTCACATCAGTGTAAGAAAGCACATGCTGAAGCCTGTCCGACACACACTGCAGTCGAGCAGTAAATCAGCAGCGCAGAGCAGACATGCAGTCTGAAGGAGAAACACACTCGGGTCACACACTTCCTGACGCCCCGTGCTTCGCCTCATGTGGAGTGTGGGTTTAAGTGACAGGGAAGACCTTTATAATGTTACAAAAGATCTCTGTTACAAGTTAACATGCTTTAGATTTTGCTTTTTAACTCGGTGATTTCATTAAAATATTATAGAGCACAACCAATTTCAGCATTGATAATAATAGACCATTTTAATGTGGTCATGCTATTGGCCCATGAACATTTCCTGCTTGTTATCAAACTATTTCGTAACTGTAACGCAAGGTTGTTCAATCATAGCTTAATGTTAAAACAGCTATCATAAGATTATTTATCGATATGTGGCTCTTTTTGGATTCTTAGAAGCTCTAGAAATTAAAAATGTAAAACAGGAAATAAAAAAAGTATTTAATTTAATTTAATTTAATTTAATTTAATTTAATTTAATTTAATTATTTCTTTTTATTTTATTAATTTATTGTATTTAATTTTATTATTTTTAATTTTATTATTTTATTTTTTAATTTAATTTTGTTTTATTTAATTTAAATTAATTTTATTATTTAATTAATAAAATATATTGAATTATTTTATTTTGTTAGATTTTATTTTATTATTTATTTTATTTAATTATTTTCTTTTCTTTTATTATCTAATTTGGTTACATTTTATTATTTTGTTTTATTTTATTTTGTTTTATTTTATTATTTAATTTATTCTTATTGTTTCTTTTTATTTTACTTTATTTTATTATTTTATTTTATTATTTAATTTGGTTACATTTTATTGTTTTGTTTTATTTTATTTTGTTTTATTTTATTATTTAATTTGATCTTATTGTTTCTTTTTGTTTTATTTTATTATTTTATTTGATTTTTTCATTTAATTTGGTTACATTTTATTGTTTAATTTAATTTTATTTAGTTTTATTTTATTTTTTAATTTAATCTTATTGTTTCTTTTTGTTTTATTTTATTATTTTATTTCCTATTTACTATGACCTTTTATGTGAAGCTGCTTTGACACAATCTACATTGTATAAGCCCTATACAAATTAAGGAGAATTGAATTGAATTGAATATTTGATTTTTTTCATTTAATTTGGTTACATTTTATTATTTTGTTTTATTTTATTTTATTTTGTTTTATTTTATTATTCTTTCTAAACATAATTTAGTTACTATTTAAATTTTGTCACTTATTATTAATTCAGTCTGAAATTTCATATTTGTTTAGTTGAATATTATTTCTGAATTTAGTCACTATTACTGTGTTTTGGCACAATATATCGATATCACAATGTGTTAGTCACATCGCAAAGATATGCAATGCTGAGTCTGAATTATAGTTGACCAGGGGCTACAGAATTTTATTTAATCACTATATTTGTATGGCTTTTATATGATTTATGCAAAAAAATAAAAAATTCTAAAACTGTTGTCTTGTTTCTAGTCCAGATATTTCAAAGGGAAAACCAGATTTCACTTCCTCTACTGGCAGATAATTTAGCTTGTTGTAAGGAAAATCTTATAATTGTGACTTATTTCTTCTGACGGTGAAAACAAAACAATATTTTCACCTGCTCTAAAAATGTTTGACATTTGGACTGGGAACAAGACAAAAAGTAAGAAAAGCATTTTTTTCCTAATTTGGTTATGTAATTTCAAATAGAGCTACTCAAACTATCTTGTGAAACGATATTCATATCGCAGTATTTATAACAGAAAAATAACATATTGCAATGTCAGATTTTTCCAATATCATACAGCCCTAGCATGGAAAATCTATTACTTTATTATTCTATTTATTTCTTTATTATTTTTTAATTTTTATTTTGTTTATTTATTTTATTTTCTAAACATGCAACTATCTTATATATTTATCAAAAATATTAGATCAGTAAAAGCAGATACAAATTATTATTAAAAACTACATTTTTTGTATAAAAATACTTAAAAAATATAGCAACCTATTTACTTTGGTGTAAAGGATCATACTTTCTTAACATTTGGCATTGGTGTTTCTGGAATATTTTTTGCTAAAATGTATTAAGTAAAAAAAAAATTCCTTCACTTTCGTCAATTGGTGAAGTTTGTTCCTCACCACTGTCACCACTGGATTATTTGGTTTGGAGCTGCGCATCGATGGATTTTCTTTTCAGTGTTTGGCCTTACAGCAGTGAAAATTAAACCACACTGAACTGAACTGAAAAAACTGCTCTTCAACTGTGAAAACTGGACTGACTGTTTCAATTTACTAGAACTTCTAAGCTGCTTTGAAACAATTTACAATGTAAAAGCGCTATAGAAATAAAGATGAATTGAATTTAATATATCACAACAATTGAAGTCATCCTGGAATATTGTACTTGTTTTGTCGAAACTTATTTCGGATTTTTTTTAAAATACCTGTAGCATCTCAAATTTAGCTAATCCCAGTGTGTGTGTGTGTGTGTGTGTGTGTGTGTGTGTAAAGTGGAGTATGCAGCTGGGGTAATCCACCAATTAAGCAGCGAGTAATGACCCTTTTGACCTTTGACCTCTGACCCCTTACCCTTCAGCCTCTGGCCTTTGCTCTCATATCCCAGTGCTGATGGACAGTGAACATCTTTAGACACAACAAAGTGCATCCGATTATAAATGAACTTGTTGATAAAGCTCCACTCAATCAGTCATCATTGAATCACCGCTGATCTTTTCTACCACGGCAATTCTTATATTGGAGTTGGAATGGCACTAATGGTGAAGCTTTCGTTTAGGAGGGCTTTTTTAAAATAGCGCAGACTTATTGATAGGCCACACACACAGCTCAGGTCTTTAACAGCAGGTTTATTTTCTCCCAGTCTGTTTTAGGCAGAGGAAACTAGAAAGCTGCGGGTGACATAACACTTATCACATACACCCAAATCAGAGACTCCAGATATAAGTAGTGTGTTTGCGTTTTAAAATACGCAACTTTTACTATGTTTACTATGTCCAATTTTGGTTATTAAAAGGGTTAGTTCACACAAAAAATATTATTTTTTTATTAATTACTCACTCTCATGTTGTTTCAATCTCCTCAGACCTTCATTCATCTTCAGAGCACAAATGAAGATACTTTAGATGAAATCATGGAGATCTCTCATGCTCCATGGACTGCATTGGTATCAAGACTCTAAATACGATTCGTGTGTTTTTGTTTTAAAATACACTACTTTTACTATGTTTACTATGTCTAATTGTGGTTATTTAAAGGGTTAGTTCACACAAAAATGAAAACTGTTATTAATTACTTACCCTCGTTTAGTTTCAGTCCCCTCAGAGCTTCCTTCATCTTCAGAACACAAATAAAGATACTTTAGATGAAATCCTGGAGCTCTCTCATCCTCCATAGACAGCAATGGTATCGAGACTCTAGAAACATTGTGTGTTTTCCTTTTGAAATACACTACTTTTACTATTTTTACTATGTCTAATTGTGGTGATTTAAATGGTTAGTTCTCACAAAAATTAAAACTCTGTTATTAATTACTCACCCTCATTTCGTTTCAGTCCCCTCATAACTTCGTTCATCTTCAGAACACAAATGAAGATACTTTATATGAAATCCTGGAGCTCTCTCATCCTCTATAGACAGCAATGGTATCAAGACTTCAGATACATTTAGTGGGTTTGCATTTTAAGAGACACAAGTTTTACTATGTTTACTAAGTCTAATTTGGGTTATTTTAATGGGTTAGTTTACACAATAATGAAAACTGTTATTAATTACTCACCCTCTTGTCATTTTAACCTCTTCAGACCCTCGTTCATCTTCAGAACACAAATGAAGGTACTTTAGATAAAATCCTGGAGCTCTCATCCTCCATAGACAGCAATTTTATCGAGACTCCAGATACTTTAGTGCGTTTGCGTTTTAAAATACACAGCGTTTACTATGTTTACCATTTCTACTTGTGGTCATTTAAATTGTTAGTTTACACAAAATTGAAACTTTTTACTTTACCTTCATGTTCATTCATTCATTCATTTTCTTTTCGGCTTAGTCCCTTTATTAATCTGGGGTCGCCACAGCAGAATCAACCGCCAACTTATCCAGCATATGTTTTACACAGCGGATGCCCTTCCAGCTGCAACTCAACACTGGGAAACATCCATACACACTCATTCACACACATACACTATGGACAATTTAGCTTAACCAATTCACCTGTACCACATGTCTTTGGACTTGTGGGGGAAACCGGAGCACCCTGAGGAGACCCACGCCAACGCAGGTAGAACATGCAAACTCCACACAGAAATGCCAACTGACCCAGCCGAGGCTCGAACCAGCGACCTTCTTGCTGTGAGGTGAACATGCCACCCACTGCACCACCGTGCTGCCCTACCCTCGTGTTCATCTACAGAAAGCAAATGAAGATATTTTTTTATGAAATCGTGGCGCTCTCTCATCCTAGATTGTTGCTAAGGTTTTGCTAGGTAGTTACTAAGGTGTTCTGAGGGGTTGCTATGCAATAGCTAAGTTGTTGATTAGTGGTACTAAGGTGTTGCTAGGCAGTTGTTTGGGTTGCTATTCCCTATCAGATTTTTACTTTGGGCAATATCTTGGCTAATAGATCACAATTAGCTGCAATTTTGTACTATGATTTGTTGCTGCTGTGATTTTTGCGTGTCAAGCAACACAACAAAGTTGAGAATCTTTCAAATTTATGCAAATAAAGAGCAACTTTTGCGACTGACAACCAATACTCTTATAAATGGCATTATAAAATAAGTAAATGCACTACTGTATGTGTACTGTGCTCACTACTTACACTGTACACCCAAAATCTCAATGCATTTAGGCATGTGGTCAAGATGATCTGCTGCAGTTGAAACCGAGCATCAGAATGGGGAGGAAAAGTTATTTAAGTGACTGAACGTGGCATGGTTGTTGGTGCCAGACGGTCTGGTCTGAGTATTTCAGAAACTGCTGATCTACTGAGATTTTCACGCACAATCATCTCTAGGGTTTACAGAGAATTGTCTGAACAATAGAAAACATCCAGTGAGCGGCAGTTCTGTGGACGCAAATGCCTTGTTGATGTCAGAGGAGAATGGCAGACTGGTTTCCAGCTGATAGAAAGGCAACAGTAACTCAAATAACCACTCGTTACAACTGAGGTATGCAGAAGAGCATCTCTAAACACACAATGTGTCCAACAAAGAGGCGGATGAGCTACAGCAGCAGAAGACCACACCAGGTGACACTACTGTCAGTTAAGAACAGGGAACTGAGGCTACAATTCACACAGGCTCACCAAAATTGGACAATAGAAGATTAGAAAAATGTTTTCTGGTTTGATGGGTCTCGATTTCATTCGGATGGTCGGGTCAGAATTTGAAGTCAACAACATGACAGCATGAATCCATCCTGCCTTGTACCAACGGTTCAGGCTGGTGGTGGTGGTGTAATAGTGTGGGGAATTTTTTCTTGGCACACTTTGGGCCCATTAGTACCAATTGAGCATCATGTCAACACCACAGCCTACCTGAGTATTGTTGTTGACCGTGTCCATTCCTTTATGACAACAGTGTACCCATCTTCTGATGGCTACTTCCAGCAGGATAACACACCACGTCATAAAGCGTGAATCATCTCAGACTGGTTTCTTGAACATGGCAATGAGTTCACTATACTCAAATGGCCTCCACAGTCCCCAGAACTCAATCCAATAGAGCACCTTTGAGATGCGTAATTGGAGATTCGCATCATGGATGTGCAGCTGACAAATCTGCAGTAACTGCGTGATGCTATCATTTCAATATGGACTAAAATCTCTGAGGAATATTTCCAATACCTTGTTGAATCTGAATAGTTGGCAGTTTATGCCGCTGAGGCAACCCTTAATAAAAATAAAGTGACTAAGCCGAAGAAAAATTAATGAATGTTAGTTGCTGTTATTAGATTTTTATTTAATTTAGCTTTATTTTTATTTAACTTTTAGTTGTTTTTGTTGTTGCTGTTGTTGTTATTTTCTCTCTTTTTTTAACTTTCAGTTTATGCAGTATTTTATTTTCAATATTTTTTTATTTATTATAATTTTGCATTTTTATTCATATCTTCTTTACTCTTCATTTATTTTATTTTAGCAACATTTTTAGTTCTATTTTACATTTTATTTACTTAATAGAAATGCATATTTTATATTTAAGATCAATTATTTAAACAAGTTAATTGTTTATGTGCTTTCATTTGGTTAATTAGTTATTTTCTTATTCTCATGCTCCTTTACTTTTTCAACTTGCCTATCTATACATTTATACATGTATTCATGTATTGTGGAGTCAACTTGGGTGTGATTACTGTTTAATTATGTTAATTTCATAAATCATGGAAAAAAAGCTTATTTATTTTGACCAACAATCAACAGACTGAAGTTTTGTATAAATAAATAAATAAATAAATAAATAAATAAATAAATAAATAAATAAAGATTAATTGGATTAACTACATTTTGTGAAGTAAGTAGTCGCAAACCGTTTATATAGGCTGAATTTAAACAAACGAATTGAACATGGCTAAATTTGATTGGTTTAAATTCAGCCCATATCAACTGTTTGCAGCCACTTACCTTAAAAAGTATTTTTTTAGAATAACTTCATAAATAATTGCTTCATAGAGCAAAGTAAGAACAATAGTGTGATATCTGCTGATGGAAGTGTGTGATTAATAAATGTGAAATGACACTAAACCGTGTAAACAGTGCAAGTGAACAGTGGGCCTGCAGTTGCAGCATGTGTCCTGTGAGAGTCGCTGTTTCTCCAGCTGGTGTCCAGTACTGTGGATGATCGTGCAAAGGCTGAGCTGCTGGTGTTGTGTGTGTGTGTATGCGAGTATGAGCACTGCTGTATTCCTGCTTCTCTACATGCTCTGCTGCTGCTGCTGGAGGAAGCTCTGATGTTTGCCTGTGATTCAGAGACTCTTGACAGCTTCCACACAGGTGTGTTTGCTCTGGCCAGTGTCGTAATCGCTCTCCTGCGTACACGTGCAAGCACACACACACACACACACACATCGTCAAACTTACATCCACACACTCACATTCCCAAATACACACAGTCACACACACATATACTTGCACGCGCACACACACACACAGACATCCACAAACTCGCATCCATACATACTCACATCCACACACAACACACACAGAAATCCTTACAAACACGGAAATCTACAAACATACACACACACACACACACACGCACACGCACACGCATGCACACGTATACACACATGCGTGCACAAACACAAACACTTACATCCACACACACACACACACACACACACGCACACACACACACACACACACACACACACAAACACATATACACACACACACAAACACTTACATACACATCCACACACATACATACACACAAACACACTCACATCCACAAATACACACTTGCACAGACACATACACTCACATCCACACACAATTCACATGCGCACACACAGACACATACACTCACATACACACCAAAAACACATTCGCTCGCACACACACACACACACACACACACACACACACACACACACACACACACACACACACACACACACACACATACACACACACACATACATACTCACAAACGTTGACTTCCAAACACTCACATCTACACATAAGACACATGGACATGCACTCACACAGACTTACAAACGCTTATATCTACACACACACACACACACACACACACACACACACACACACACACACACACACACACACACACACACACACACACACACCAAGAACAGTAGGAAAAGTGGCTGGCTAATGAATAGCCTTAACTGACTTGGCCTGAGGATGTTTGTCTGGGCAGCTGTACAGCAGGAGTGTGTGTGTGTGTGTGTGTGTATTCAGTGAAGGTTGTGTCCAGCTGCAGGTTTCTCTCCTCTTTCTCTCCATGCAATTTCTCAGTGTCAGTTTTATTTTGTGTGTGTGTGTATTTGTGTATGTACTGTATGTGTGTGTGTGTTGTAAAGTGTAAGTCTGTGTGTGGTCAATATTTAGAATAGCTTCATGGCATCACAAAGAGAGTTTCTGCTAATGAGGTCAGTCTTTCTCTCTCTCTCTCTCTCTCTCCCCCTCCCTCTCTCTCTCTCTCTCTCTCTGATTTATTTTGCTCTTTTCTGTCCTCACGCTCATGTCTTCAGAGAGTGTTTAAGGGGCTGTTTTGGGCTGTCTAGACCCCTGAGCTGTGACCGGTTACCAGACACTTATTGCTTCCATCTTACCTCAAAGGCACCGGCGCAGTAGCCTACTGCTGACAGTTCTGAGGACAGCATTTTATTTATTGAAGTTTCTATGGGGGAAAGTCTGAAACAAGTCATCTTCAGTTCTGTTCAATAATAGTCTTTGAATTCGACTAGTAATTATATTTACTAATAATTACTCTATTCAATTCAATAATTGCTTTATTGGCCTGACAAATGTTGGAAATGTATCGCCAAAGCATTTATAAAGTTTACATTAAAAGAACATTAAAAAAACATAGTAAACACTGTAAATATTAGTAGCAATAGTAGTAGAAAAGAATTAAAAATAATACATCAGAATAAACTGTACATTTAACAATCAGCTTTTATGGATAAACAGTAATAATAAATAATAATATTCAGTATATTAAGAGTGAAAAAATGTAAAAAAATTGTGTTAATTATTAAATTATTCTAGAATTTATTACATATTATTATTAGTTTTATTTTGATTATTACCTACATTATTTCTTTAGAAATATATTTAAGAAAACAAAACCTAACATCACATTTATGAATAAAATACATAACTTCACTTGTAAAATAAATTAATTCAACTTGTAAATAAATGAATGCTTACATTTTGTTAAACATTATATTTGCTTATTTATTCATATATTTTTATTGTTGAAATATATATTTATTTAAAAATCTATTAATTTATCTATGTAGTTCATTTTATTTAATTGTTTTATTTTATTTATTTAAACATAGAAAAATGTATTATTTATATTTTTTAAAATTTACAAAAATTTTGAATTGTGTAGTTGAATTGAGTTATTTTATAATATTATATTGTATATATACACTCACCAGCCACTTTATTAGGTTAGATATTACCTTACTAGTACCGGGTTGGACCCCCTTTTCCTTCTGAATTGTCTTAATCCTTCGTGGCATAGATTCAACAAGGTACTGGAATTATTGCTCTGAGATTTTGGTTTATATTGACATGATAGCATCACACAGTTGCTGCAGATTTGTGATACGAATCTCCTGTTCTACCACGTCCCAAAGGTGCTCTATTTGATTGAGATCTGGTGACTGTGGAGGCCATTTGAGTACAGTGAACTCATTGTCATGTTCAAGAAACCAGTTTGAGATGATTTGCGCTTTATGACATGGCATGTTATCATGCTGGAAGTAGCCATCAGAAAATGTGTACACTGTGGTCATAAAGGGATGGACACGGTCAGCAACAATACTCAGGTAGGCTGTGGTGTTGACACAATGCTCAATTGGTACTAGTGGGCCCAAAGTGTGAAAAATATTCCCCACACTATTACACCACCACCAGCAGCCTGAACCATTGATACAAGGCAGGATGGATCCATGCTGTCAGGTTATTGATGCCAAATTCTGACCCTACCATCTGAATGAAATGGAGACTCATCAGACCAGGCAACGTTTTTCCAATCTTCTATTGTCCAATTTTGGTGAGCCTGTGTGAATTGTAGCCTCAGTTTCCTGTTCTTAACTGACAGGAGTGTCACCCGGTGTGGTCTTCTGCTGCTGTAGCTCATCCGCCTCATTGTTGGACATGTTGTGTGTTCAGAGATGCTCTTCTGCATACCTCCGTTGTAACGAGTGGTTATTTGAGTTACTGTTGCCTTTCTATCAGCTCCAACCAGTCTGGCAATTCTCCTCTGACCTCTGGCATTAACAAGGCATTTGCACCTACAGAACTGCTGCTCACTTCTCTTTTTCAGACCATTATCCGTAAATTCTAGAGATGGTTGTGCGTGAAAATCCCAGTAGATCAGCAGTTTCTGAAATACTCAGAGCAGCCCGTCTGGCACCAACAACCATGCCACATTCAAAGTCACTTAAATCACCTTTCTTCCCCATTCTGATGCTCGGTTTGAACTGCAGCAGATCGTCTTGACCATGTCTACATGCTTAAACCCACTGAATTGCTGCCATGTGATTGGGTGATTAGAAATTTGCAGGAACGAGCAGTTGGACAGGTGTACCTAATAAAGTGGCCGCTGCGTGTATATCATAATTCAGCTTCCCTGTTTAATAGATATACCAATGCCCTACTACTTAGCAGTCCAGCTCTCTCTAATGTGAAAGACTCTGTGTAATTATCAGTGTTATACTCATCTGTCCATTCTAAAAGGGTTGAGTTCCTGCAGCTCCAGCATTTTCAGGCCTCCGTTTGTCCTGTGAACAGTTTAAACAGCTTTTCCCATTAACACCGGACAAAAGAGAGGAGCTGTTTGTGCTGATCTTTCCTCTTCCAGCACATCTCTCTCTCGCTCTCTCTCTCTCCCTCTCTCTCTTTCTTCCTCAGCTGCAAACACAGAAACACAGCGCCAGCAGACAGCGTTTCCTGGCAAATGTCAGACACTGAGCTTTGCTTTTGACTGTTTTTATTGCCCGTGTGAGTGAATGTGGGTGAGACGCTCGACCTTGTGAACGTGAGAAACACAGAGCCTCTGTCCTGTCAACACTTTCCGGCTTTCCTTTGTTTCTCTGGTGTGCAAAAAAAGCACGATTCTCTTGAAGAAATGCCAGCTCATGCTTCACCTCAAAGCATTAGATAAAAAGAAGACATCATGTTTTAAATCAGCTGAATTAGATTTTGTTTATGCACCTGTCAGATTTGAGATTTTGCACTGTTTGGCTTTTCATATAATTTTTATTTAGTCTAAGAGAAAAAAAATGTTTTAAATGTTTATTTTGATGGTGGCTCAGTGGTTAGCCCTGTCGCCTCACAGCAAGAAGGTCGCTGGTTCGAGTCCTAGCTGGGCCAGTTGGCATTTCTGTGTGAAGTTGGCATGTTCTCCTCGTGTTGGCGTGGGTTTCCTCCAGGTGCTTCAGTTTCCCCCACAGTACAAAGACATGCTCTATAAGGTGACTTAAATAAACTAAATTGACCCTAGTGTATGAGTGTGTGTGTGTGTGTGTGTGTGAGAATGTGAGTGTGTATGGGTTGCAGCTGGAAGGGCATCAGTTACGTAAATCATATGCTGGAATAGACTCAGACTTAACTTTATTATCCCATTTAGGGAAACTAAAATTGCAGCAAGGTGCCATAACACAGGCGAAGTTCCATTGTACACATTAACAAAATATTACCACTCAACACGCAATACTGCACTTCATACATACTTCATTGCACATACTCATTGCACTACATTGCACTGATTCACTTATCTGAACTGTACATACCCACTGCACATGAACATTTGTAATTGTTTATCTATCTGCCACTCCTGATTATTAATATCATCCTGTACATATATTCATTTATTATAAATCTGTTTAAAGCTAATACAACCTGTATATAATGTTCATAGTACATCCATCTGTAAATATCACCATTGTTTTTCTATAACTGCACTTTATAACTTATACCTGTATCCTGCACTTGCTGCTATTGCACTGCTGGTTAGACCGAAACTGCATTTCGTTGCCTTGTACGTGTACATGTGTAATGACAATAAAGTTGAATCTAATCTAATCTAAAAATACATCATTTTGTAGGTGCATCTCACTCCCCCTGGACTCATTTAATGACGTAATGGCCACCATTATAAAACAATTTCTAGTTCTAATTGTCCTGCAAATAGGAACTCTAAAATGACATCCTGATGGCAGCAGCTGAAACACAGAGTACAATGATGGATCCGGGGTGCATAGGATACCCTGAGCTCTCTTTAAAACATAATTATGGTTAATTACCATTGGACCAGTTTGGTTAAAAAAAAAAAAGAATAGTGGAATGGAAAAAAAATTGAATAGTTGGTGCTTCATTCCACTGTGGCGACCCCTGATAAATAAGGCACTAAGTCGTAGGAACATGAAATGTTTCTTTTGTTTCACATTATCAATGTATTGTTTCTCAAATGCATATTTTTAAAGGCGGCTTTCAAAGACATGCGGGACAGGTGAATTGGGTAAGCTAAATTGTCTGTAGTCTATGCGTGTGAAAGAGTGTGTGTGGATGTTTCCCAGTGATGGGTTGGGGCTGGAAGGGCATCCGCTGTGTAAAACATGTGCGGTTCATTCCGCTGGGGCGACCCCGGATTAATAAAGGGACTAAGCCGAAAAGAAAATGAATGAATGAATATATAATATAATATAATATAATATAATATAATATGATATGATATGATATGATATGATATGATATGATATGATATGATATGATATGATATGATATGATATGATATGATATAATATAATATGATATGATATGATATAATATAATATAATATAATATAATATAATATGATATAATATAATATAATATAATATAATATAATGTAATATAGTATAATATAATATAATATAATATGATATAATATAATGTAATATAGTATAATATAATATAATATAATATAATATAATATAATATAATATAATATAATATAATATAATATAATGTAATATAGTATAATATAATATAATATAATATAATATAATATAGTATAATATAATATAGTATAGTATAATATAATATAATATAATATAATATAATACGATATGATATAATATAATATAATATAATATAATATAATATAATATAATATAATATAATATAATATAGTATAATATAATATAATATAATATAATATAATATAATATAATATAGTATAATAAAATATAATATAATATAATATAATATAATATAATATAATATAATATAATATAATATAGTATAATAAAATATAATATAATATAATATAATATAATAAAATATAATATAATATAATATAATATAATATAATATAATAAAATATAGTATAATATAATATAATATAATATAGTATAATATAATATAATATAATATAATATAATATAATATAATATAATATAGTATAATAAAATATAATATAATATAATATGATATAATATAATATAGTATAATATAATATAATATAATATAGTATAATATAGTATAATATAGTATAATATATTACAATATAATATAGTACAATATAATATAATATAATATATTATAGTATAATAAAATATTATGTAATATAATATAATATAATGTAATGTAATGTAATATAACATAACATAACATAACATAACATAACATAACATAACATAACATAACATAACATAACATAACATAACATAATATAATATAATATAATATAATATAATATAATATAACAACATAATACAACATACTGGCGTTGTTGTTGTTTTTATTATTCTAACAGTGTATGTGGAAAAATCTGTTTAAACTTAGCTCCCCATGATATTTTCATCAGTGCATGTGTAACATTTGCTGGAGTTCTTTGGTTAAATGATTTATTGAGCCTTTTTGTCATAATTTCGTAGTCTGTTACTTTTTAACTTGATAATGCGTGCCAAATATGTAAGTGCACAGGCGGTTAGTTTTGATCAGATTTTTCCATTTTGCAATATCTTACTGATCTAGAAGGAAATCACATTGCTCAGATGTTGAGAGATATTCCCCAGGAGAAATATAATTGGCACAGCATAAAGTACTGTTCAAAAGTTTTGGTTTGGTAAGATTTATTTATTTGTATTTTGAAATAAGCTATTAATGTTCATAAAGACTGCATATATATATATATATATATATATATATATATATATATATATATATATATATATATATATATATATATACAGTAAAAATAGTAATAGTTTGATATAATAATTTGCAATAAAATATGTAATTTATTCCTTTGATAAAAAGTGGTATGTTTCAGCATATGATCCTTCAGAGATCATTTTTATGTGTAAATAAATAATGTATTGAATTAGTAATGTTCTTATTAGCAAGTTTGAAAACAGTACTCATGCTTAATGTTTAGCATGAAAACATTTTCAGTTTTAACAACATTCATCAATCTTTGTAGAATCGTGCTTCACATGACTCGAACCCGAGCGCTCTGCAGCACAAGTATTACACTGTACAACACCACATACTAACCGTGTTAGAAAAATTGTCCATATGCAGATAGATAAGTGAGGCAAATGTATTCGATTACACATCACAGACACAAATGAGTTGTTTTGCGATATTTATTTGGTGTTGCGCAAAGAATTGCATGAAAATAATCCTTGATACTAAAATCAGTTAATATAGTAATATGGAGGTAACGCATTGCAAGTAACGCGCGTTATGTAATAATATTACTTTTCTAAGTAACGAGTAAAGTAAGGCATTACTTTTAAAAATGAAGTAAAAACATTAAGTAATAACAGTTACTTTTTAAATAATGTAATGCAAGTTACTTTATAGTTTAGTTAATTATCTTAAACAAAAATTGCTGAATTAAAATGACGTTGAATTGTGCACACAATGAGAGAATGCAGGAACAGCAAGAAAGGAAGACGGTAGAACCTTACATTTCTGCGATTCACATATTCTCATTATTTTGAACACATGGAAGAAAAGGAAAAGAGAATTACCTCAATGGACAGTGATTTTACTTGTTAATAAGACAAAAAGTACAAAAGTAGCAAACACATTGCTTACAGCATGTATAGCTCTGGGCTTAGGAAGTTCTCAGAAGATACCATTATCCTATTAATTCTTTATGTGTTTTATTTGAACATAAATGAAGGTTTTACAGTGTGTTGGTCAATGCAGAGCTCTTCTATTGTTAAAAAAAATCCCTGCAAGTTCTGAAAGAGGATCAGCTGGGTCAGAAAAATTCATGCAAAAGTAACTCAAAAGTAATGTACACTGAAAAAAGTGTGGCATGCAAAACTGTTGCTAACAATTTATTTGTGTTGAAATTAAACAAACAAATTAAATTGAGCAATGTTCAACTTAATTTGTTTGTTTAAATTCAGCTTAAATAAATTGTTTACAACCACTTAACGTAAAAAATTGAGTAAATCCAAGGAATCATCTTTGAATATTTTTTTTCCGTGTAGCGCATCACTTTCCATAAAAAGTAACTAACACAACTAGAAACTTTTTGGGGGAGTAACGCAATATTGTAATACATTACTTTCTAAAGTAACTTTCCCCAACACTGATCATTACTGTAAAAACAGCGTTGTACTGCCCCCATTCTACCTACAAACTGCAGTCAAATTAAAGGTTTTGAGGTTTAACAAAAATGTAAAGTGATGCACTTATTTCTATTGAGCCTGTGTTAGATATTATTCAATATTATTTGTGCGTCACACTGAGTTCACCTGCAAAAGAGTTCAAAATGGCCTCAACTAAAACCGTGAGATGCATTTGAGTGCATGTTAATACCATGTTGAAACAGTGTCATTCTGTTGGAAGATAAAGTTCATATTGTTGTTTGATTGCATACTTGCATATCTGTGTGCAGTTTTCACAGTAGAAATAATATATACTTCCTCATAAGATTCATCAAGAGACTCTATGAAGTCTCTGTTTGCTCTACTTCTAATCTCATTGTTGTCATTGTGATTTTTCTTTTGTGTGGTGCAGCTCAACATTGGATTCTGCTGTCTTGAACTGACAATTATTACCATTGTTTCTCCTTCCCTCCATCTGAGCCTGTCTCTCTTTTCCTCCTGTTGTTCTGCTGTCGTTCCTCCCTCCCAAACATTCCTGCATTCTTTCTTTTTCCTGCTGTAAAGCCCGCTGTCTCCTTCAGCTGGCTTTCCTCAACGTGTGAGGTGTTTTTTCTGGGTGTGTGTGTGTTGTTTGTAGGATGAGGTCGTTTGTTTCCTGGAACTCCATTGAACCTTGTTGTGAGGGTGTTACTTTAATGCTGATGCTTGCCTCATCAAAACTTGACTAAAGTGCTCCTAATGGGTTTCCCCCCCACTATTATCGTTCATGCAATGTGTAAAGTAGCTGTTTGTGACTATAAAGGTCTGCAAAGTTGCAAAGATGTAAGTGGACATAAATGGAGTTTTTGTCTTTCAAAGCTTTGGATCGAATCTTACTTCCTGGACAAACACTTATTTCTAAGACATTTGCATAGTGCCAGTATGACCCTCAAACACTCTAGTGATTTCAAAGGCCTGGAAGAGTTTGGGTTGTGTTAGGGATGAAATAAATACTGAAATAAATATTCACGGCCAAAACCATAACTAATAATATTTGATTCACTTGGCCAAAAACTGAAACCGAACATTTTTTATAATAATTATTTAGGTAACACTTTAGTTAGGTCACATTTCATGGTCTCCACAAACCATTAACTAACACCACTAGCTTAATAAACTGCTGATTAGCTGCTTACTAATAGTTATTAGGGTAGAAGTTGGGTTTAGGTTTTAGGTAGGATTAAGGATAAGATCATACTTAATATGAACAGTTAATATCAACCCATGCTCATTCTGAAAACGTAGCCCTATATACATTTCTGGAAAGTGCCAGGAGGTAAGGTTTTCTTGGCATGTTTTGTTTTCCAGAATCCACTAGAGGCCGCTGTGTACGCTTTTTCAGATTTCACATTTCTCTCGCGAGTGTCGTTCGCGCCTGCTCCTCTCGCGTAAATCCACCAAAGGCTGCTGTCGACTGACTGACTGAGTAATTGACTGATCCACCCTCCCCTTTCCATAAACCCAACCAATATTGTTTTCAAAAGTACCGATTGACCAGCCCATCCACTTCCCTAAACCCAACTGATTTCAGATTTTACCACATTCGATCCATGTTATTTACTTGTTTATTTTGTTTTTTGGATTGATATTTTGTCAATAATAATAATAAATACAAGTACTACACCAACAACTACTACTACAGAAAACTATGTATGTTACAACTACTACTGCTGCTACTACAGCCACAACGACGACTACTACCACTTCTACTACAATGTCTACTGCTAATACTACTACAAGGTCTACTACAACTGATACTACTACAAGGTCTACTACAACTGATACTACTACAACAACATTTTCCACTACTACTATTGACACTATTACAACATCTACATTGACAACATCTGCTAATACTGATACTACTACACCAATGACAACTACTGCTACTACAACATCTACTAATTCTGATACTACTACACCAATGACGTCTACAATTACTGATACTACTGCAACTATTACTTCAACAACCACAACTACTACTACAATCACTACTATTACAGTGACTGCTACTATTACTACTATAACAGCTTTCGTTTTAAAGATGAAAAGCAGCCATACATTCTTCCGTCTACATAATTCGCGATTTCCAGAAATGTATATAGGGCTACGTTTTCAGAATGAGCCTATGTTGGTTAATATCTTAACAGGCAGGTAATAAGCCAGTAGTTATCAGCACGAATTGTGACCTAAACTAAAGTGTTACCATTATTTATTATGTTATTAAATCAGGAGTCTCCAACCACTGGGTTGCAGCCCAGTATCGGGTCATGAAAAAATTGCTACCAGACTGAAAGAATGCAGAATTACTCTGTATGAGATCCCACTTTACTTTGAGTTTCCCCTTTAAGAACAAATATTCATATTTGTTTACATCACAGACCGGACACTGGAAGTGCCACTCCACTACTAGAATTCTAAATGTTTTGTTTGAGGGCACAGACCAGGTACAAACACAGACGCCGCTATTAGGCATCTCATTTGATTTGATTTATTTCTTTCAAACAATAAACCACACAAAATACATTTCATCATGATCAACAAATTATTTACTTATCCATAGACACTAGCAATAACAAATGTATTTAGGCTCGAAATAGAGCGAGATGAAGTTCAAATTTAGAAATGTATAGTAAACACAGACAGGCATCAAACCTGTGTTTATTAAGATTTAGCCACAGCACACATATGAGTGGGAAACAAATATTTATCTATATTATTGTGAGTTTTAGTTTTTAATTTGTTGTTGCATACATCTTCCGGTCCATGACAAAAAAAAATAAATAAATAAAATAAAATAAAATAATATATATATATATATATATATATATATATATATATATATATATATATATATATATATATATATATATATATATATATATATATATATATATATATATATATATATATATATATATATATAGTGCTACAAACAAGGTTGCTGACCCCTGTGTTATAAATATCATCCCTGTATTACAAATATATAATTTATACCTATATCCTGCACTTGTTGCTATTGCACTCCTGGTTAGACCTAAACTGCATTTTGTTGCCTTGTACTTGTGCATGTGTAATGACAATAAAGTTGAATCTAATCTAATTACATAATTTAAATTAAATTAAATTCAAAGTCGTTTAAAATTGAACTCAATTATTTAAAATTAACTTAAATATACACATAAAAAGCACATTTAGTGACTAATATTTTATTGCATTGCCATGACATCACATTATCGCTATTGCAAGCAGCAGGAACAAATATACTACATAGAAATGTCCTGTCAGAAACGTCATTATTTGAACAGATTTAGCTTTTCCTGTGAACATGTGCTGTTCATGCACCAATAAATACAACCCAGGCTCATTCTGATTGCATACCGCTGTATACATTTCTGGAGAGAGCAAAATACATCCCAGGAGCTGTTTTTCGCAGTTTTTGTGTATCCAGCAGAGGCCGCTGTCGACTGACTGATTTACTGACTGACCAATCAACCTATCTCCTCCACTCTCCCCCTTCCCTAATCCTTACCAATAGTGTTTTAAAAAGCACAGATTGACCCGCCCACCCACTTCCCTAAACCCAACCGCAGTGTTTTGAAAAGCAATCCAGAAAAAGAAAAGCCCTCTTCTGAATTTTACCACGTTTTCAGATTTTACCACATTCTCACCCTGTTCCTTAATGTTTATTTTATTTTTTAGCTTTTGTTTTTGCCTTGCCTGCTTTTTGGAATCGTTCTTTGCCCTTATTGCTCTCGAACCCCCTTGTCGCGGTCAACTTCTTTCTGCGTCTCCGCAGACGTATGCTGCAAGCTAACTGGACAAACTGATAACAGTGGTAAGCCATCCATATGGAGGTAAGCGGTCAGCTGGTAAGTGAGAAAAGAAACAGTGTCATACTGCCCCGTAGTGTTCATTTTAAAGATGAAATGCAGCCATATGCACTTCTGGCTACATAATTCGCGACCTCCAGAAATGTATAAAGGGCTACCTTTCCAGAATGAGCCTAAGTTGGATTAATATAATCTTGAGCTAACATAAAATTAGACTGAGTGCTAGTCGACGATGTGCTCTGCTGCTCTTACGCTTTCACTGGTGCAGCAACAAACCACCCCATGCATAGCACCAGCCATTGAAATGAATGGGTTTCATAGCGCAGCGCTTTCCACATCCAGTGTGAAAGCTGCTACAGACTGCACAGTGACTACAACTGGAGGGAGAGTGAAACACATGCGCTAAATACTGCTAGGAAATGCAGTGCAGCATAGAATTATCCAACTTTGGATGTTCTTTTAAAGTATAAGGACTTGGGATTGAATTAATATCAGTCATTTTTGTGACTAAAATTACAAAAAGAAATTGTGAGAGAGAATATTTACTATTATTTACAATTAATTGAAGTTACGTGATTTATGCAACTCATGTGGCCTAGTTCAAACAGGTTTTGAATGCGCATTTTGAAATCTTCACATAACACAGATCACACACTGGATAAGAAATGTGTATTAACAAATCAACAGTTTACACACCAGATGCGCACATTAAATTTGCAAATACTCTAATGGTTTTGATTTATATTTACATTTAGCATACGCTTTAGTCAAAAACGACTTACAGTTGAGTGATGAGACTGAACTGATGAATGTAAAACTATTCAGATGACGCGGTGGGGATTTGATCGGTGTCCTAACTACCAAAATATGTGGGAAATCTGCGGCAATTAAAAAAATGTGCTTGATTTGGTCTTATATTCAGTGTTCTTGGAATAACCAGTGACCTTCTTAATGTGAGGCAACCACATCACCATCAGACTGCCCCTAAATAAATGTCAGTATGTAATAAATAAGAACTACAATCTAGTATTTAAAAATAAATACTATTACGTTTTAGTTTGAGTCTGGTGTTCATTCAGGTTTTACTCCTTTTGGCTTGCAGTCAACATGGGTGTCGATGAATCCATCTATCACTGAAGACAGACAGACAGACAGACAGACAGACGTATAGACTAGTCACACAGACTGCATACTCCGAGCTCAGACAGACAGATGGATCCCAAAGGAAAAAGTGCATCCAAAACAGCTGCAATCTTACACATAAAAACACGGAGCTCGTGGCCAATTAAATGTGGGTTTTCCCTGCCTCATAGCAACCCTGTGCAGTGTGTGGATAAACAGATCCGCACGTCTGCGCCGCATGATTGATAAGAGCTGTGTGTGTGTGTGTGTGCTGTTTTATATATGTTTATGTTAGAGGGTGTGCTTTTCTCCAGTCTGCAGTGATACTCGTACAGCGAGAACAGTTGTTAATGACGCTTTATCAGTCTGACTTTGTCCCTTCCTCTCTGTTACAGATGGCATTGCTTGTGAAACAAGGTCAGGGCTTTGTAAACACGTTCACACTTTGATTTTCGTCTCAGAGAGTTGTAGAGCTGCTTCTGTGGGACGGCAAGTGTAACCTTGCTAGTTTTGAGGATTGATAGTGGCTGATTAATGCAGTGAAAATGTAATCTACTGTATATTGTACACAGAAAGACAAAATTCAGCTGTGTCTTCAGTGTAGTATAAATGTTTTTAAAACCTATACAGGAATGCATAAAATTGATCAGTTATTGTATATGTACGCCAGCGACGCAGTGGCGCATTAGGTAATGCTGTCGCCTCACAGCAAGAAGGTCGCTGGTTCGAGCCTTGGCTGGGTCAATTGCCGTTTTTTTGTGGAGTTTGCATGTTCTACCTGTGTTCGTGTGGGTTTCCTCCGGGTGCTCCGGTTTCCCCCACAATCCAAAGACATGTGGTACAGGTGAATTGGGTAGGCTAAATTGTCTGTAGTGTATGAGTGTGAATAAGTGTGTATGGATGTTTCCCAGAGATGGGTTGCAGTTGGAAGGGCATCCGCTGCGTAAAACATGTGCTGGATGAGTTGGCGGTTCATGCCGCTGTGGCGACCCCAGATTAATAAAGGGACTAAGCCGAAAAGAAAATGAATGAATGAAATGTTATAAATGTTTTTTGTTTAAAGAAAAAGTGAAAAGGGAGTAATAAAGATGTTTAATTAGTTAAAGCATTATTTATTTCAAATAAATGTGCTTCGTTTCAACTTTGTATTTAAGAAAAAATCCTACAAAGACTTTTTAACATTGTTAGTAATAAGAGTACACTACCTGACAAAAGTCTTGTTGCCTATCCAAGTTTTAGGAACAACAAATAATAACTTGTAATAATCTAGGGTGAATCGGCTTTCAGCTACTACGCCCCTCACTGCTGGAATCAGCTTCCAGAAATGATCAGATGTGCTCCAACATTAGGCACATTCAAATCAAGACTGAAAACACATCTGTTTAGCTGTGCCTTTACTGAATGAGCACTGTGCTACGTCCGACAGATCGAACTACTATGTTTTTCTCTTCTTTTTAATTCTTTTATAACACATTTTATCAGCTTTTATTTTATTTTATTTCTATTTTTACCGTTTCTATTATTTGTTTTTTATTTCTCTTATACTTGTTTCTTTTATTCCTGTTTATGTAAAGCACTTTGAATTGCCACTGTGTATGAAATGTGCTATAAAAATAAACTTGCCTTGCCTTGCCTTGCCTTAGTTGATTATTTGGTATCAGAGGTGGCTAATATGAAAGGCCCCTAGATTATGCTTATTTTAGCAAAATAAAATATGTTTATGCCTTGATTTTTAATGATTTAATTAGGACAGTAAGGTCTGACTTTGCTTAGGCAAAAGTCTTGTCACTTAACAGAAATAATGTACAGTATAGAATATAAAGTCATGCTGCAGTGGAAAAAGAATGAATATTGTGTGTGACTCCCATGAGCTTGGAGGACTGCATCCATATATCTCTGCAATGACTCAAATCACTTATTAATAAAGTCATCTGGAATGACAAAGAAAGCGTTCTTGCAGGACTCCCAGATTTCATCTTTGGATTCATCTTCAATGCCTCCTCCTTCATCTTACTCCAGACATGCTCAATAATGTTCTAATCTGGGGATTGGGCTGGACAATCCTGGAGCACCTTGACCTTCTTTGCTTTCAGGGACTTTGATGTGGAGGCTGAAGTATGAGAAGGAGCGCTATCCTGCTGAAGAATTTGCCCTCTCCTGTGGTTTGTAATGTAATGGCAGCACAAATGTCTTGAGACCTCAGGTTGTTGTCCACTCTGCAGATCTTTCGCTCGCCCCAATATTGAATGTAACCCCGAACCGTGATATTTCGTTTACCAAATCTGACTGATTTCTGTGAAAAACTTGGGTCCATGCTGGTTCCAATAGGTCTTCTGCAATATTTGTGATGATTGGGATGCAGCTCAACAGGTGATTCAGCAGAAAAAAATCTACCTTCTGTCACTTTATTCCAAACGATCAATTTAAAGTCAAGTTATTATTTGTTGCTCTTACAACTGGGATTGACGACAAGACTTTTGTCAGGTAGTGTATTTCATTGAGCATCATGTCACTGAAGATAATTACTATTATTACTATAATATTAAATGCTAAAAATTCAGCTTTAAATCACAGAAATAAAGGACTTTTTATTTTAATAAATCTATTCAAATAGAGTACTTTACTTTAATAAACAGTATTGTACAGTATTATTGTTATTTAATCAAATATATGCTACCTTCATGAGTGTCTTTTTCAAATATATTTGCAGACCCCAAATCCGTCATGTAACAGTCATTTGGGTAATAACTGAAATACTGCGTTTTCTTTCACATATATCATTTAGCTCATATAGGATCAAAATTAATCAGTGTTGTCAATTTTGGCACCACATGCATGTTAAGGGCCGGGACTCAAGAAAGTCGACTGTCAGCCGTTGGGCTTTGTCAGTCCATATGCCAGCATCAGTCCAACTATTTGGTTTGGTGTATGGTTTGGTTTGGAGCTTGTTGGCCCAATTCAGCATGTAGAATTGCCATCGGTTGTCAGCTGAAGAGAGCACTCTGACTGGTTTTTCAGCAACGAATCAGAGCACGAGTGTGATGTAGTGAAGTGACGTAGCAAGTAAACAATTCAAGTCAAGAAGAAACACAAAGAGGCCATTGCCACATTTCTCAAATATTTTCAAACAATATGGATCATTATAGATAATCCTGACAATTACTGTGATAATGATACTAAATGCTGCTTTGCTTACACTTTGCATTGTCGGAAGTTCCAGTCTACTTGTTGTGAATGAGAAAACAAATACCTCCTCCACGCGGGTATGGAAAGACACGTCCTTCTAGACCTGCTCTCTCTTTTGAGTCAGCTGTCGTGCATTTGGTGTGTTCATACTTCAGATTTAGTTCAGATGTACAGTAAAAGTCCCACTTTCATACACTGAAAAAGTTCCACACTGATGACATGTTATCATGCGGCTGTGAATGTGAGTTCCTCTATGATGTCATTGCCTTCATCACTGCTAATAGAATCAATTCCGTCTGGAAGCAGCCAGTCAGACTGATCACACAGAAAACCATCCACTTCTGCTCCCTTTCTAGTCGATCAGAGCATCTATATCTACATGTAGTGCTAATACTGTCTGTATATTTTGAGCAGATGCAACCTCAGAGACTTGTCTGTAAATATCTGTCCTCATTCATCAACTGTGTGTCTCAGGCATCTTGAGGCCGACTCTTCTTTACAAGTCTTGTAAAAGCACACAGGTGTGTGTGAACGAGAGTGTGAACCTCTCATCTGTTTTTAACACAGAACGTGTAACAGCTTCCACTCACACATGAAACGCAAACAAACACTCATCACATCCTTTAAAGCAGAAGCAGAAGTTCCTCTGATGTGACTTCACTGATGATTAAGTAAAAGTTACACCACCATCGCTTACTCATTCTAGTTCTGTTTCAAACCTGCACTATGTGTAACAGTGGCCAGCTAGTGAAATGCAGGTAAACCCTTAAAATAATATATTTTAAAATTCTATTCTAAAAATAATTAAAAATAGCATATTTAACCATGTATATCAATTCTGACAGTGCTTTTCATAATTATAATTGTCTGCTATTTGCTCTATTACCCTGTGTACTACCTACTAATAGCCTGGATTACATATAGGTCAAAAATTTAACAGTTTTAAATTAATTTGTATGATGTTTTCTTATTGAATCTATTATCAAATTTAAGATATTTCTGTGATTCGAAGATGCTCAGTGTCACACAAACCTTCAGATCCATTATGATAAAATATTTGCTCTTTTATTATAATCAGTTATTATTGGTACTCTATAATTGCTATTGATTCTTATAATTATCAATGCTTTTTTTCCTGCTTCATTGTTTTGTGAAAACTGATACATTTTGCTTTTTAGGATTCTTTAATGAAAAGAAAGTTGTGTTTTACACAGCGGATGCCCTTTTAGCTGCAACCCAACACTGGGAAACAGCCATACACACTCATTCACTCATACACTATGGACAATTTTAGCATACCCAATTCACCTGTACTGCAGGTCTTTGGACTGTGGGAGAAACCGGAGCTCCCAGATCAAACCCGAGCAATCAACAGATGTCATGTTATAGTAAAGCAACGTTAAGTGATTCATTGAGAAACTCTGCGCTCGCTGCCTGTAACGTTAACTTTCATTATGCTCACTATCCTTGGCCCGTTCTTAATTTTGATTCTGTAAAATGTACAAGAAACACAGCGAAAATGGACCTCGTTAGGTCTCAACCTTTATTACAGCTCATGACGGACATTTCTCAAAGAGGGAATAACAGAAATCTTACCTGAGACGGTGTGTGTGGAGCTTGAGTGCCTTGTAATCAATGACTCTCGCTTGTTTATTAATGCCTGTGAGAGCGGTGATGTAATTTTGACAGTGGAGTGTCGCTGTTCGATTCGTACTCCTAATCAGGACTTTGTGTCCATGGTGAAACTGTAATTAGTGTTTTTAAAGTACGCCCATCATAAATTTATCAGTCATTTACAAACAGACAAAGAAAATGTCGTATATGTGTCTGTTCTAATCGCAGATTTTGGAATTGTACCCTCGTAAAATTACGATTCCGTTCCGTTTTCTATTAACAATTTTATAACTACGAACGCGTGAATTTTATTTACGCACCAAATATTTATGACAGTGATTTTATTCCATAGAGAACATTCAAACTCCACACAGAAAAGTCAACTGACCCAGCCGGGGTTCGAACCAGCGACCTTCTTGCTGTGAGGCGATTGTACTATACTGCGCCACCGTGCAGCCTGAATTGCATTTTATATTTGTATAATTTGATTACAGTTACTAAAGTCAATACAATTGCATTACTTATGTTACAAATATAGATTTTAGAAAACAATATTTGCTTTTTTGAAATCATGTTTTCTGCTGAAACATCAGTAAATAAGCATGCACTTTTATTGCTGGAGAACGTAAGCTGAAATAGCTGCTGACGAGAGTGATTGTATCTTCAGGTGGAAATACAGACATTACTTTGATTTCACTGAGCGTAAAAACAAAAATATTGCTGTGAAATGCAGTCCATGTCCAGTCTCTAAAGAACTTTCAACTGCTTATTTAAGCACTTAAACAGAAAGCATTCTATGACAATGCTTGTTTGCCAAGGAGGACATCGGCGCCCAAAAACACAGTGGCCCAACTCTGCCTAAACAGGCTAAATTGGACTTTTGTGCAGCATCAGAAGTGAAGGTATCTTCTGCATGTGATGAGAAGCGTAGCTGTTTATGGGGTCGTTCACATATCACGTCTTTTACGCGTGCAAGTTTATTATTTTAAATGTATAGGGCAAATTATCCCTTCAAATCTTTTAAATTTGTCAATCTGCTTTGTTAAACCAAAGTTCATTTAAGGCCAATCATTTCACTCAGCGGCCAGTATGCTCTAATCAAACAAAATGCCATTTAGGTTTAGGTTGCCCAAGCTAATGCGCATGCACACTCAAAAGGAACAGGTCATGACACAAACCTCATAGTAGTGTTACACTTATCATCCTCTGGATAATGCTTCGCCTAATCACGCTGCTCTTGTCCTTGATGGCGAATCTTCTCAAATAATGACAGCGACTCTTTGTTTAGTTGAGTAATTGCTGTCATGTGATGTGCATTTGACAGGACGGACTGTACCTCGCATTCATTTCATACAGATTACAAAACCAAAAAACTTTTGTTTTAAGGCGTAGTTGGTTCATTTAAAAGTAGACAGTTCAAGCTTTATGTGGATATATTTCTTATGTCTGTGAAGTAAGTATTCACTGAGATTCCAGTGTGTTTGTTGACCAGCAAACTGTCGTGAAAGCACATGTCTGGTCCGAACGAGAAATGTCAGTCTATAATGATCGATGATTGGCTCCTGTATTAGTAGGCGAGGCTTCATTCGCCATATTGACCGTCACACTTTTCCTCATTCAAAACTGTATGAGTGGCATGTCTTGTGTATTCTATAGTCTATGGTTAAACCCATTGTAATGTTTTTTTTCAGTGAATATTAAGTTACTGAAAGAGCTGCAGTTTATTTAGTATTTTTTATGTTTTTTTTTATATAAAGTAACTTTAAAGTAATTAATAATCTAAGTAAGGTTTCAGAAAACTTTTTGCATGAAGTAATTAGTTATGTAATCAAATTAGTAATCTGTAATTCATTACTTTTTAAGTAACTTACCCAACACTGATCCTGGCTAAATAAAAGTATATACATTTTAATTAAATTATTTTCCACAAAAATGTGAAGCAGCACAACCGTTTTCAACACTAATAATGATAATAATAATAATAATAATAATAATAATAATAATAATAATAATAATAATAATAATAATTAATAATAATAATAATAATAATAATAATTAATTAATAAATAATGATAATAATAATAATAATAATAATAATAATAATAATAATAATTAATAATAATAATAATAATAATAATAATAATAATAATAATAATAAGCAATGTTTCTTGGTATTATAATGATTTCTGCAGGATCATGTTAGACTGAAAACTGTTAAATTGTAGAAATAAATGCACTTTTAAACTTTATTTAATTAGAAAACTTTAATTTAAAACAATATCTTCCAAATTTACAGCAGAATAAGCTTCTTTTACAAACATTACAAAATCCTACTGATCCTAAACTGCTAGAGTATATGACGTAGTTTCTGTTCATGACATAAAAAGTTAATGATATCCACATAACCCTTTTCCTCAGTAGCTCTAAAGCATGCATTTTAATCTTGATATCATTGACTGCTTTTACTGTCTGACTGCTGAAGTGTTTGTTCCCTTGCTTTCAGCTGTGATGTTTGCGAGTTTAAGGCAGGCTCAGGCTTGCGCGGACAAATAAAACAGACCTAATGTTGGAGCTTTTAACACTTTCCCTTTGAAAGCGGGAGAGTCAATTAAAGCAGAGCAGAAGAGGTGATGATTTAGGAGCCTCATTAGATTTCGCGGTCTCGCATTCGCACATGAAAACAGTCATTTACAGACCACTGTGCAGACGCTTGGTGTCATATGTATCTCATGTGTTGTTCTGCTTTGTTACAAAATATATAATAAAAATTCCCTTAAATGCCCTTAACTGGGATTGGTAGGTTTAGTAAGTTCTGTCTGTTTACGTCATTGCAAGTGATGATGCCAAATGCAGGTTTGAACAGTGTTAAAGACTATAGAATGAACAAGACGTGCCACTCATATAGTGTTGAATGGGGAAAAATGTCTTCTAGTAAAGAAGCCAATCATTGATCACTAAACACTGATTATTCTTTGGGGGGAATGGCTCGGTCCAGATGCGTGTTTTATGACAGTTTCTGCAGCTTCATTCTTATGAAGCCTCTAGGGGCAGGAAACATGCTGGAATTTCAGTCAATTCTTGCCTCACAAGGGGTGGCACGGTGGCTCAGTGGTTAGCAGTGAGGGCTTAGTGGTTGCCTCACAGCAAGAAAGTTGCTGGTTTGAGTCCCGGCTAGGCCAGTTAGCATTTCTTTGTGGACTTTACATGTTCTCCCCGTGTTGGTGTGGGTTTACCTCGGGTACTCCGGTTTCCCCCACTGTCCAATAACAAGCGCTATAAGTGAATTGAATAAACTAAATTGGCCTTAGTGTATGAGTGTTTGTGTGAATGCGTGTGTATGGGTGTTTCCATACACTAGGAATAGTGCCGGAATAGTTGATGGTTTATTTCGCTGTGGCGACCTCTGAAATAGACTAAGCCAAAGAAAAATGAATGAATGACTTGAGAAATATATCTACATGAAGTTCAAAATCTCTACATTTAAACGAAACCAAACTACACTTAAACACAAATGTTCTCTGGTTTTGTAATCCAAATTAAACAAATGTCTCTCTAATCTGAATTCCTACCTCCAACATTCAAACACAAATCACATGAATAAATTGTGATCTCTTTCCCTTCAGGTATGTATGTGCATTTGTTTGGGCAACGTAAAAAAAAAGACGTTTTTTGTGGGAGTTCAAATGGTTACTTTGATGTGATTTGTGTTTTGTCGTATTGTCAGAAAACTGGCATATTCATATTAATTCATACATTTTCATTTCAATGAAAACATGTGATTTTTAAAAGGAGGTGTGTCCCCAACCCTCACTCCATATTATTTGATATACAGTGCATCCGAAAAGTATTCATAGCGCTTCACTTTTTCCAAGTTTTTTATGTTATAGCCTTATTCCAAAATGGATAAAAGAACGAACTTGGGAGACCAAGAGAACAGAGAACGCGCCCTTTGAGAAATGGGATGCTGCATTCTTCCTGATGGTCACATGACCTTCACGCGTTTATTAATGTAAAATTATTTAAACATTTATACAACGATTTATTGTTTTTCCCCTTTCAAAATATATACAATGCATGAAAACATTCTAAAAATACATTGCACAATAAAAATAAAACAAATTTTAATATGAATTTCAGCAAACAAACACCTTTGATGTGTTTATTCCTTTATTAATATGTCCATGGTAATGTTTACTTTACCGTTTTCATTTAGGGAAACTCCTGAGGTAAATCAGTGATATCTCTGAACTTTAATAATAAATCTAAATAATATGCTGCGCTTCCCACCTCCAGTCGCTATGACTTCATGGACTTCTAGAGCGAGATCGGTACTCAAGTCTGCATCGGTGCGTTCTCGATATCAAGAACACATCCGGGAAGTTTCACGCGTCCTCTGTTCTTGCGATCTTTAGTATTGGAACTGAACTTTGGCAGCTGATGATGATGTACACAAGGACACAAGACCGCTGAAGAACGCTTATGAGAAACATTATCTGTTTCCACTAATTATTCTTGAGATGTTTCAGCAGCTTAATTGGAGTTCACCTGTAGTAAATTCAGTTGATTGGACATGATTTGAAAAGGCATGCATCTGTCTATATAAGGTCCCAGGGTTGACAGTGCATGTCAAAGCACAAACCAAGCATGAAGACAAAGGAATTGTCTGTAGATCCGAGACATGATTGTCTGAAGGCACAAGGCTGGGGAAGGTTACAGAAAAATGTCTGCTACTCTGAAAGTTCCAGTGAGCACAGTGGCCTCCATCATCTGTACGTGGAAGATGTTTGGAACCACCAGGAGTCTTCCTAGAGCTGGCTGGCCATCTAAGCTGAGTGATCGAGGGAGAAGGGCCTTAGTCAGGGAGGTGATCAATAACCCGATGGTCAATCTGTCTGAGCTCCAGTGTTCTTCTGTGAAGAGAAGAGAACCTTACAGAAGGACAACCATCTGTGCAGCAATCCACTAATCAGGACTGTATGGTAGAGTGGGCAGACGGAAGCCACTTTCCACCTGGAATTTGCCAAAAGGCATCTGAAGGACTCTCAGACCATAAGAAAATAACACAGTCAAAATATCAATAGAGTGGCTTCACAACAACTCGGTGAATGTCCTTGAGTGGCCCAGCCAGAGCCCAGTCCTAAATCCTATTAAACATCTCTGGAGAGATCTGAAAATGGCTGTACACCGTCACTTCCCATCCAAGCTGATAGAGCTTGAGAGGTACTGCAAAGAGGAATGGGCAAAAATTCCCCAAAACAGGTGTGCCAAGCTTATGGCATCATATTCAAAAAGACTTGAGGCTGTAATTGCTGCCAAAGGTGCATCAACAAAGTATTGAGCAAAGGCTGTGAATACTTATGTACATGTGATTTTTAAAGTTTTTTATTTTGATTCTGAAATTTAAATCATAAAGGTCTTAAAAAGTCATGAATTTGACTTTGTAAATCCTGCAGAAACCCTGATAAAGTTGACATTTTTTTACATTTAATTTTAGAAAATGAAAAAAGTACCCCCCCCCCCCCCCCCCCCAAACATTTTGACCAAACATTTGTAATATGCAGTATTGGTGGTACGTCATCAAAACAGCAGAAGTGTTCTCTCACAGCCAGCAGCTGATCAGCCGCTGATTCATTGACAGCGGTGTAAACGTC
Source organism: Danio aesculapii (assembly GCF_903798145.1). Classification (NCBI taxonomy): domain Eukaryota; kingdom Metazoa; phylum Chordata; class Actinopteri; order Cypriniformes; family Danionidae; genus Danio; species Danio aesculapii. The sequence continues at coordinate 11,335,597 of NC_079437.1, read as the reverse complement.
ACTCACTCCAGCAGTTTGTGGTTTTTGGATGTGAACTGCGAATACTTTACTCAGGCTTTTCCCAGAAGCCTGTGCTTTGCTCATCCTTCACCGTGACTTCAACATCCACTCTGACACATATCATGTTCTCCAGTGTCTCCCGCCCCAAACCTGCGGTCAATCCCACCTCGCTCTAATCTCTCTCTAAAGCCCTCCATGTGTTTTATTACTTACATTTTTCTCTGTCTTACTCGAACTCACCAACTTTTCCTCCTCCCGCTCATTCATGGACAGGTTCAGACGAAAGCCCCGTTCTTCTCATGTTACTGTCTAACTCTTGACTTTTTAATTCCCTACTCTAAAGACTGAGACTGGTTTATGCCGGTTAGTTTTGCTTTAGTTCCTATATTGTATATCTGGTGGACAAGAGACGAAGATGCTCAAACAACATGGTAATTTTGGCTCTTTATAGATCTAGTACAGGTTGTTTTCACATGACGTCATTGATGACGTAGGAAATTCAGATGGAGGGCGGGAAGTGATTCTTCTACATAGGAATCACTATCGGAACATCAAAATGTTTCTGTTTTATGTTGATTATAATAATTTAAATCAGCCAAAAAAGGAAAAGCCCAACAAATTTGATAGACTTCCAAACGGTTTTGCTCATAAAGGGGAGGAAGTTCAAGAAACTGACTTAAAAACGGAAGGAGGCAACATATATTTCAAAACATGTGTACAAACCTTTTTTTGAATGCAATAATTCATTTGACAGCACTAATAAATATTGTTTACAGGCCAATGTGTTACATAAAAATCAGATACAAACACCACCACACTTATACAAAATCCAGGAGAGCAACTTACCCTGCCATGCAATTGCTGCAATGAAACCTTCATCTTGTTTTGCTATATTTGGTGTCTTTACTGGCATTTCAGTGGAATAAACAACCGTAACGTTAACATCGAAATGTGCAACAGTGGTGAGTGTTTGTTTATGATAAAATCATCGACCGAACAAAAAGTAAATGCTACCCTTCTGAGCAAAAATAGAAAGTATAAGATTATATTGTGAACTGTTTACTCATCAATTAAAAAAATACAAATAAAATAAAAATAATGTAGACTATGCGTGCACGATTTTGTATGCTTTCATCTGTTTTTTCACGTATGAAAATGTCTGGAATATATAGCGTTATTCACTTGGAAAAAAAGCTACTCATTTTTAGGGCTGGCCGATATTTATCGGTATTGGCATTTATTGACCGAACACCATTGCCAATATCGATTCGGTATGTAGTTTCGGTATGAATCTCTATAGTTTTATTAATATGTCTACTGAGTGTGCACCTTGGAAGCAGTGCCAATAAGCATAGGGTGTAAGTTTGTCATTTCCAGTGGAGGTACGCGACTAGCGTGGTAGTCATATGGGACATATGGGAGCAACACACATTTTCCAGCAGCAGCTAGTTGAAAAACATCTGAACTTTTCCAAATGCAGCGAGCGCACCGCGATTCATGTAAGTAGAACTAACCAACCTGCTTCACATTTTGTATGGAATACACAGATTTCAGTAATGGCAGACTAATTACATCAGACGAAAACAGCACATCCAAACACAGAAGCACTTTTTACTTTTCTCCATAAACTTGCATCGGAGCTGCAGCAATGTTTTTTCCGTTTGTCAACCTCTGAGAAAATGGTTGATAGTCACCTAGTTGAGAGAGGCCAGGGGAACTCAAGCGCAAAGCCCTTTGTAAATGGTCAAGAAATCCACGCGCTTGTCAATTCAGGTCAGAATAACAACACATGCGAAAATGAGTACCGTGGGTAGCAGCAGTGAGGAGATTGTAAATAAAAAAGGATGTAAGGATGCCACCAGAGTGGCTTTTTGGTTTCTTTTCCTGTACATCCAAGCCACTAGCTTCCCATCTGAAAGAGTTTTTAGCACAGGGGTAATGTAGTCATTCAACTTCACAATTTGTAATGTTGCAATATGTATCTGAATAATGGTGGTTGGTTCCTTTTCTTATAAGCTCAGATTTGATTGTTGACAGGTTTACTGTATCATTATTATTTACACCTAAAGTTTGCTTTAATTGTTCAGTATTTACGCTTTATCATTGCACACACTTTGTAACATTTTATTTACCAAGTTTAAGAATCTCTTTAACACTTATGTTTGTTTTATTGCTACAGAATACTGTAATATAGTAAACTGATAAACTAATAAACTGTAACGTTAGTGTAAACTGTGGTGCATATTACGCTATCCGTCCACACTTCCCCAGAGTATGCTGAAAACTGAGTGTTTTGGAAAAGCTGAAGGGGCTATTTTTGTTTTAAAATGCTGCTGCTGCTACATCTTAAAACGGAGACGTGGCTGCAGACATTCGCCTCTCTGATTGGGGCTTTTTCTCAATATTAAGTGCACAGAGTTCAGTCTTGCATCCTTTCCTTATAAGTCCAGACTTCACAAGTTTTATATATATAAGAAACTCCGAGGGCATGTTGGGTAAATCTTCAAAGGGAACAGTGTACTGTATAACCTCATTCACATCACCCTGACTACGTTGTTTCATCTTAACAATGAAATGAAAACATGATATAGGGAACTGCCTATATATTTATATGACCGTCATCTTCACTGTATGCATATTTATAACAAAACAAAGCCTATAACATAACTGCCTCCTTTCATTTTCATTGAAAAATGTGAAACATACCCTTTCTTTTGCTGAATATCAGTTTAATATTAATAAATGGTGATCAATAATACAATAGGTTTATATAATATAGGAAATAATGGCAAGCAATCAGTCAAATGTGCAGAATCAGTGTTACATACATACATAAATTAATATATTAATCTTTGCGCTCAGCCAAAACATGTTACCTAATAGATTCAAAAGACAGAAGAGTCGTTAGATAAAGACAAGATGAATTAAATATCATATTTAACAACTATAGAGAGATGAGATCCAGCTGTAGATCCTCGATGAACTGTCCGACGTGTGCTACTCTCACCTTGAGTGTGCTCATAGAACCCGCTGACTGACTGGGCCTCAGACATCCGCATATGCTGCAGCGCATGGCAGAGTGTGTGTGTGGTTACATGATGTGCGTTTTTAGTGGTATATTGTGGAAGGAAATCTTTTCAGAAACGCTAGATGACACACCAGTGTGGACATGGATCGTTTAAAACACCATTTTAAAACTAAAACATAAAAGTGTAAACGAAGCTATAGTTTAGAAAAATGTTGCCTATTGGATAATTTGTTTATTACTAGTGTTGTACCACAGCAACCATATACAGTAATTACTACGACAGTTTAATTCAAGAAATTATCTATCTATATGCTTTAAAACACTATAGTATTGACTATAATACTATATATACAGTTGAAGTCAGAATTATTAGACCCCCTGAATTATTCGCCCCCTGTTTGTTTTTTCCCCCAATTTCTGTTTAATGGAGAGAAACATAATAGTTTTAATAACTCATTTCTAATAACTGATTTATTTTATCTTTGTCATGATGACCGTAAATAATATTTGACTAGATATTTTTCAAGATACTTCTATACAGCTTAAAGTGACATTTAAAGGCTTAACTAGGTTAATT